>NC_139229.1:40441495-41041495 GCF_977018435.1 Lepisma saccharinum
GGATTCGCGACGATCGACATGACGAGGAAACCCAACGACGGAAAATACAGAAACAAAATCAACGACTTTCTAAACGTTGCAACGTTGTGAGAAACGACGTTTATTTATATACGTATATACGTATATATAAATAAACGTCGTTTCTCACAACGTTGCAACGTTTAGAAAGTCGTTGATTTTGTTTCTGTATTTTCCGTCGTTGGGTTTCCTCGTCATGTCGATCGTCGCGAATCCGAAATCGTCACCGTTCCAGCAAGTAGAGCAGCAACGTTCCGAAAATTAATTATAGTTCATGTCTCCGCCTACGTAGTCATCGTACGCATGCTTGAGGTTGGTGTGATCTTGACGAAACAAACATATGAAATTAGCATTGTCGCGTACTAACTGTTTTGGAATTTTGGAAAACGTTTGAGCTAGGTAGAAACAATCCATTTTTTTTGTGACGACCTTGCGTGAAAAAGTTGCGAATTTCATTTTGATTTTCCAGGATGGCGTCGTCGAACACAACGACTGAATTTTCACGACAATCGTCGAGTGGTTTTATTTCCGAGGCGAACGTTGCAATGTCCAGACCATCGTACAGTTTCATCAGTTGCTGGTATTTGGATTGCTCCAAACTTTTCGAGAACACGTACAGGTGCCTGTTCTCAAAAGGTAACAAGTTACGTTTTGAGATGCATTTACCTGGCTACCAGTACTGCGGACCGGGTACCAAACTCGAGAAAAAATTGGAGAGAGGGGACAAGGGTGTGAATCCGTTGGACGCCGCATGCAAAAATCACGACATTGCTTACAACACCACGCAGACGGATCTGGATGCACGTCACGAAGCAGACAGAAAGTTAGAGCACGCAGCTTTCGAAAGGTTCGTGAGCAGAGACGCATCGCTGGGTGAACGGGTCGCCGCACTGGGTAGAGTCCAGCGCAGATAATTCTGCCGTGCGATGTGCGAAACAACTAAAAAAGCAGTGTTGCTAATGGAGCAGATAGAAAAATCGCTGCAGTGCGCCGATGCACAGCTGTTACGTACAACATTAAAATTAGAGAATTCAGGTCTATCTAACGTTGAGTTTTAAACGTCATGCATTATACCAGGACTAGGATTAATATGTACTAACAAGTGACTTTGTATGTGGCTACATACATATGAACTAAAAATTCGCAAAATATGAACTAACACATAAGTAAAATTACCAAAAATGCTGCAAAGAAGACTTCTTCATACGATTCCTTATTTGAGTGATTTCAAACAAAATAAAAAAATATATATATTATTTTTCATTGCATTAATGCACTGGTGGCGTTTTAACTTTTCACTTCCAAAACCCGTATACACTGGTATGGAACTGCAACGGCAGATAATAACATGCCAACGTGTTAAACCGCTACAATTGCACCATAACACTCCTCCTGAAGCAGTATTATTATTATTTCCTCTCTGAGATCGGCAACAGTCGGTTGCCTTTGTTGTACATTTACAAAGAATACCAGCTTCCACAACAATAACAAGTACATATACTGCCACTAGACGATAAGCTGCGCGGCTTTTTCTTTTGTTATAAACCAAAGCCGGCGCTAGTCATTTTGCCTCCCTGGGAGGTGGCGGCAGATGCCGCTCTATTTCGACCCCCCGGTCATTACGCAGCAACGGAAAATTGAAAATCAATATATTCCTAACTAAAACATCAAAATATAAAATAAATAATGAGACTTCTTATGCTATTTCAATACTATTCAGCGCAAAAGAATATCTCGCTCGATCACAGTTTTCAATAGGCTTATCACCCATCAAAGCATGGCAATTTTAACACAGAAAACAATATGTATCGCATTAAGCAGCAAAAATGACAGCCTCCTCTATGCAATTTCTACAAGAACACGTGCCGGAGCCAGAGTTGAAATAATGTTGGAGCTACATAATTTATTTATTTTGAATAATTCCAAAATTATGAAATATGAACAATTTGTTGCTGCTGTTCGCTGCTCTCTTGCCAAAATGCTTTATTGGGATGCTAACACCATGACTGGCTTCCTCCTTCATGAACTCGTGCACGTTGCTTAGAATTTCCCGAGCTTGGCTATGCAAGGTTTTTGATTTCAACTTCGACAGAACTGGAGGCATTATGGAATTTAACGTTCATTAGCAAACACGCACTTTTACATACACACACGCAATACACGCACACAACGTCAAACCGGTCAAATACTTAGTATAAAATAAAAATATGGTGCTTCCAATCCAACAAAACTCACCGCCACTTTACCTGCCTTTTCCCCTTCCATGACAGAAATAGTGCTTCATTATTACAGTTGGCAACACTAGTTACTAGCTAGCCAATGAACATGCACTGCATAAAAGAAGCAAGCACTACGCCGTGCTATATTGCCACATTAGCGTCCCTACCGAACAGTGGGAACCGCGAGCTGGAGCGCTATTCAATTGTTTTCAATAATGTTTGCGCGAGTGTGTCCAGGAATGGAATGACAATATGGTAACAATAGCAAAGGTTATCGAGCAGGGTAGAACACACGATGTTAAGAAAAAAGGAGACGAAACGAAAATTCGTTTCTACGCAACAGCAAATTTACGTGTGTGTCACTCTACCACCATCGCCATGAACACAAAACAAAAATTGGGGTGGGGTATATAAATAACATAGAGTAAAAAATAATAATAATAACAACATGTCTCGTATAACTGATTTGCCACCCGAGCTACTATGTAAAATATTCAAAAAAGTAGTAAACGGAGATTGTGAGGATGTAGGGAAACTTATAATCATAGCAAAAACAACGCCGGAATTTCGCATCCCTTGTGAAATGGTTCTCAAGGACCATCTTCGGGAGATCGGCGGCCTGAGGTGCGGTGATCTCAACATTCTGCTTTCGGCTGCAGGGGAAAAATTGAACAAGAGGTTGGACGAACTGGACAAGGCAAGGCAGAAAAAAAGATAGTACACAGTAGATTGGTACAAGTCTATGCAGGAGACAAAAAATATCATTACGCACATCATCGCGATTTCCGAAGCACAGACTTTCTTCCTCTGTTAAAAAAATAATAATATATATACGTGTCAAAAAAAAAACAACTTGAAGTTGGCAATAGAAATATTTTTTTTCCACACTTAGAGCACAGTTTGGTCGCACATATTCGCTTTCCCGGCACACAAGTACGACAGTGCCTTTGAAAACAGCAGTTTGGCACGTAGGGCAATTTTTTACAGAACGCATAATGCAGAGATTTTTTGGGGGTATGTTATTTAATATCCAATGCTGTGCAATGCAAAATATAATTGTTCACTTTTTTTTAACTATTCTCTATGACCTTACTTGGGTTTTTTTTCGCCAAATTATATGCTTCTAGTCTCCTATACAATACAATATACGAACAATATTGTCAACAGTATCATATTTGAGCAGGTCGCTTGTCACCTAAACACTACAGCTCACAGGTTGGTAAAATCTGACATGAAAGCAGATAATACACTTAAGTCTTATTTATATATAATTTTCACAGACGTACAATATTGTCAACAGTATCATATTTGAGCAGGTCGCTTGTCACCTAAACACTACAGCTCACAGGTTGGGAAAATCTGACATGAAAGCAGATAATACGCTTAAGTCTTATTTATATATAATTTTCACGGGCGTACAATATTGTCAACAGTATCATATTTGAGCAGATCGCTTGTCACCTAAACACTACAGCTCACAGGTTGGTAAAATCTGACATGAAAGCAGATAATACGCTTAAGTCTTATTTATATATAATTTTCACGGGCGTACAATATTGTCAACAGTATCATATTTGAGCAGGTCGCTTGTCACCTAAACACTACAGCTCACAGGTTAGTAAAATCTGACATGAAAGCAGATAATACACTTAAGTTTTATTTATATATAATTTTCACGGACGTACAATATTATCAACAGTATCATATTTGAGCAGGTCGTTTGTAACCTAAACACTACAGCTCACAGGTTGGCAAAATCTGACATGAAAGCAGATAATACGCTTAAGTCTTATTTATATATAATTTTCACGGGCGTACAATATTGTCAACAGTATCATATTTGAGCAGGTCGCTTGTCACCTAAACACTACAGCTCACAGGTTGGTAAAATCTGACATGAAAACAGATAATACGCTTAAGTCTTATTTATATATAATTTTCACGAACGTACAATATTGTTAAGAGCGTCAGTTTTCGTAGAGCTCTCTTTTTCCATCTTCCCTCTATACAGTGCAGCTGTAGAAGACACAATTAGCTAACCTAGCATACAACATACTTTCCTAATTAATATGAATATTGTCTGTGAATTGTGAATAATGAAAATATATCACCTTTGAATATTCTAGTAGAGTTGAGGAGGGGAAGGAGAAATTAATTGTTTTCTGGTGTCATTGGTGAAAAACTAATAATCCTCGTAAAACTAATTTTCAGAAAACTATTTATGGAACATTTAATAAAATAACAAATCCAGATAAACAAAATGAACGAAACATATTATTACGAATGGATTTTGTGTAAGGACCAGAAATTGTACCTTTTCAAATAGATAGCGAATAGATCACATGTAGAATATCATTTAGGCAAATTATAAGAAATTAATTAAGTCAGTTATCGAAGATTCATACCTCCAATTTCTCTGTAGGCACTTTAGAATAGAAGTTTTTCTATTTAAACATACCTATTCAAGAGGATATAGAAAACCCTTTGAAATAATTCATGAAAAAAACAGATTTCTTTCTCACTTTCATGAATATTTCGGAAGGGGCCAGAGCCCCTAAACCTCTCCTCCTGGTTCGCTATGGAAATGAGGAACTAGCTGATTGGAGAGGAGAGCATAAAAGTTTGTAAATCTAATTAAATATGTTTTATTTTATATATTAAATCTTATCATTTCTACAATCAAAATAATCAAAATTAACATGAGGTAAATATGTGATTAATTGTAACTAACACTCCTTCTGTCTATTGAAAGCGAATGTTGCGTGCATGCGGAAATAACATAGAAAAAAAAGCGGATGGAAGCAATTTAAAATCACTGGGGCAAGGTCAGTATTACGAGAGCGTAAAAACACGTGCTTTCATTCAACTTCGAAAAAATAAGAATAAATGTGTGCATACAGAACACATATGCTTTCTTTTCACAGTTGTAAAAATCATATAAATTGTACATGAAGTAAGTTACAAGAAAGCTCTCTCTTTTATGTCTGTGTATATGTTGTACAATTAGGTACAAGTATTGTACAATTAGGTACAAATTGTTGTACAATTATTTTCCCCAGTTGGAGTTGGGGGCATAACACTGGTACTATTTGTAATCACAGTGCTTACTCATGTATTTTGTTTAATATTTTATTTCAAATTCACTGTCAGAAACTAGTGTTGCCAGTTCCTGGATGTAGGTTTACCTACTCTGTTGGTTGTCACTGTCAAGCTTCCAGTATTCGTACAGCATAAAAAAGCTATAACCCCCCTCTCAAAATATATACATTGTATACGCCAAGATGCTCAATAGCCTAGCAACACATCATGAAAAAACATGCCAAGAGAACCCAATGGGTTTATAAGTCAGTGCTGCCAACTCATATTTGAGCAGGTCGCTTGTCACCTAAACACTACAGCTCACAGGTTGGTAAAATCTGACATGAAAACAGATAATACGCTTAACTCTTCCCTCTCTTTCTCTCCTCTCTCTTTTTTTTTTGTAAAAAGCTGTAGGTAGGCTGTCGGTTGTTTAACTCTTCCCTCTCTCTCTCCTCTCTCTTTTTTTTTGTAAAAAACTATGGCAAAAATACCAGTAGGTTGCCAACTTTGCTTTAGGTTAGGTTAGGTTAGGTTAGGTTAGGTTAGAGTAGGTTAGGTTAGGTTAGGTTAGGTTAGGTTAGAGTAGGTTAGGTTAGGTTAGAGTAGGTTAGGTTAGGTTAGGTTAGGTTAGGTTAGGTTTGGCTAGGTTAGGTTAGGTTAGGTTAGGTTAGGTTAGAGTGGGTGTTGGCAGCTGTCGGTTGTTTAACTCTTCTCTCTCTCTCTCCTCTCTCTTTTTTGTAAAAAGTTATGGCAAAAGTACCAGTAGGTTGGCAACCTTGCTTTAGGTTAGGTTAGACAAAAAAAGCTGTAGGTGGGTGTTGGCAGCTGTCGGTTGTTTAACTCTTCCCTCTCTCTCTCCTCTCTCTTTTTTTTTGTAAAAAGCTATGGCAAAAATACCAGTAGGTTGCCAACTTTGCTTTATGCACTGTAACTCAAGCCTCAAGCAAGGTTGCCAGCTTCTTGCTTTAGGTTAGGTTAGGGTGGGTTAGGTTAGGTTAGGTTAGGTTAGGTTAGAGTAGGTTAGGTTAGGTTAGGTTAGGTTTGAGTAGGTTAGGTTAGGTTAGGTTAGAGTAGGTTAGGTTAGGTTAGAGTAGGTTAGGTTAGGTTAGGTTAGGTTAGGTTACGTTAGGTTAGGTTAGGGTGGGTGTTGGCAGCTGTTGGTTGTTTAACTCTTCTCTCTCTCCTCTCTCTTTTTTTTGTAAAAAGCCATGGCAAAAGTACCAGTAGGTTGGCAACCTTGCTTTATGCACTGTAAAACAAGCCTCAAGCAAGGTTGCCAGCTCCTTGCTTTAGGCTAGGTTAGACCAAAAAAAACCTTGGTGATTTTTTTCGAGTAAAATGTTGGCAACACTGCGAGAAAATGAAGCTCATGCCTTACAAGAAAAAAAAACATTAAGGCGATTTTTATTTGATGACGTTGAACCCGTGCAGTGTTACCACCCATCCATCTCTCTCTTTTACGGCAGTGCCGGCTCTCCTTGCCCAGTATATGTAGGTTGGCAAAAATTGCTTATGCACTGTAAAGCAAACCTCAAGCAAAATTGCCAGCTCCTTGCTTTAGGCTAGGTTAGACAAAAAAAAGCTGTAGGTAGGCTGTCGGTTGTTTAACTCTTCCCTCTCTCTCTCCCCTCTCTCTTTTTTTTTTGTAAAAGGCTATGGCAAAAATACCAGTAGGTTGGCAACCTTGCTTTATGCACTGTAAAACAAGCCTCAAACAAAATTGCCAGCTCCTTGCTTTAGGCTAGGTTAGACCAAAAACCTTGGTGATTTTTTCGAGTAAGATGTTGGTAACACTGCGAGAAAATAGAGCTTATGCCTTTCAAGAGCAAACCATCAAAGCGAGCCTCACCGAGCTTTACTTTCGGGTGTAGTGTTGGCAACACTGCGAGAAAAAGGTTGCCAGCTCCTTGTTTTAGGTTAGGTTAGACCAAAAACTTTGGTGATTTTTTTCGGGTAAGAGTTGGCAACACTGCGCCTTACGAGAGAAATCCATTAAGGCAATCGAGCCCCACGACGAGCCCCACGAGCCCCAATTCTTGTTTCAGTACCCGGCCACTATACTACTATTGTGCAACAATACAAGAAACTTATTGTGGACATAAAAATCAAGCCAGGCCACGATGATGTTGTTAGGACCATCAATGAGCATCTTGAATCTGTAACAAGCAGATTGCTCACAGCAGAAAAAGAAATAACAGGCATAATCGAGAATCCAAAACATTCAGTAATTCTTGAATTGTACAGCATCCCCAACAAAGAATATGATTCACCATTTACACCAGGTGGCAAAATATATATGCTATCTCCTGCACAATTTTATTATCAATTTTTTGTTGGGGGCACACTGAGACCAATCAAGATCAAATATTGGCATCAGCCACAGGCACACCACTACCCCACCTTATCAATAACAAATGCTGAAAACAAACCAAAAATCACCAGTGTAGAGTTAGAGGATTTTACAGATCCCAATACATTAGAAACAGCCTATGCTGAAGATGATGGCTCTCTGGAATTTAAAATACAAATAGGGGATAAATTATATTTAGAAAATCCTGCAGTATCAGCTGCTGAACACCCTATAGTTGCAATATTCTTGTTTACATATTATGTCTAGACAAATTATTGTTGATGAATTACACAGACAAGCCAGACATAATTATAAGAGACTCCCAGTAGTCACAAAGGGCATAGATGATTTATGGCAGAGCGACTTGATTGAGTTGTCAAGTGGACAGCTGAAAAACTTAGACAAAATCAACAAGGGCTACAAGTATCTACTCACTGTGATAGACACATTTTCAAAATTTGCCTGGGCTCTGCCACTCAAATCCAAGACTGGAAAATGTGTTACAGAAGCCATCAGGACAATCGTCAATCAGAGTGGAAGATCACCGCGCTATTTGCAAACAGATAATGGCAAAGAATTTTATAATTCAGTGTTTCAACAATTTATTAAAAGCCAGGCAATAAAACATTACTCGAGTTACAGTGACCTCAAGGCCTCAATTGTAGAGAGATTCAACAGAACCTTAAAAAATCTTATGTATAAACAATTTACACTTCAAGGTAATTATAAATGGATTAATATTCTTCCAGAACTTCTACATAAATATAACAACTCGGTTCATTCCACAATCAACATGAAACCCTCTGAAGTGACTTCATCTGATGAGCAAAAATTGATCAGGACTGTTTATTATCCTAGATACCAGCCAACAACAAGAAGGGCCAAATTCAGGGTGGGTGATCAAGTAAGAATCAGCAAATATAAGCACTTATTCAAAAGAGGTTTTACAAGAAACTGGAGCACCGAATTATTTACAGTGGTTCAAGTTAAACCCGGGACCCTTAACACATATATAATAAAAGATCACCGAGGAGAAATTCTCAAAGGCAGGTTCTATGAACAAGAACTCAGCAAAACTAAACAGCCTGACACGTATCTCATAGAGAAAATCATCCGTAGAAAAGGTAACAAGTTACTTGTCAAATGGCTGGGTCATCCGGAAAACAGCTGGATCGAGGCAGACAAAGTGATAATATGAGCACCTGGGATGTTATAAAAAGGCTGCCAGAACCTGAACAGCAGATTAAGAGAAATGGAAAGTTACTGCCTGATAATATTAGGTGTCTTATTGTTGGGCCATCTGCTTGTGGTAAAACTACACTATTAATTGATAATTTTTTATTGGCACCCAACTGGTTAGACTGGAAAAACAGGCACTTGTATGTTTTCTCTAAGAGCTTGGAACAATTAAAATATCAGCAGCTGATGAAGCTATATGATGGATTGGATATTGCTACTTTTGAACCAGATGTTAAGCCACTTCATGAATGTCTCGATAATTCTGTTGTTGTGTTTGATGACATTATACTGGATAATCAAAACAAGGTTAGAAATTTCTTTACACAGGGGCGGCACAAAAACATAGATTGTTTCTACCTGGCACAGACTTTTTCTAAAATTCCCAAGCAGCTGATCCGAGACAACAGCAATTTTATATGTGTGTTTCATCAAGATCATACCAACCTCAAACACATACACGATGAATATGTAGGTGGGGACTTGAGCTACAATGATTTTTCCAAGTTTTGCAGTAGGTGCTGGAATCAGGACAGTTATGGGTTTGTCACAATTGATATGACAAGAACACCTAATACTGGCAAATACAGAAATAAAATCAACAATTTTTTAGACGTAGACACGTATATAAACAACCATGAAACGACCAATTGTTGACGATCTTAAGTTAAGAGATTATCTTGTAAAAAGATTTAAGGGATGGAAATCAGAGAACCGGGGAATTTATGAAAAACACAAACAAACAGAACAGCCTGTAATTGATGCTATTAATAATTTAGGTAAGAATATCAAAACTGTTACAGAGCAAAATCAAGATTTGATCACAGAGCTTGTACCTGTTGCTGCTAGGAACATATTAGATTATCCATTCACCCCACTTTCCAGTATTCATACACCTAGTCCTGTTGCTCCTAGAAGAATTGAAGCTACTCAGGATCCTATTGAATTGGGTCTTCTTGCTCAAAAATATTTAACCACACCTAAAGACAATAAAGATGAGGTGTTTGGCTTATATGCTGACACAGAGCTTGATGGTAGCATCATACATAGAATTGGCAATTTCAGAGTAACATTTATGGGAGATGATCTGATTGTTTATTCAGAATCTCGTCTCGGAGAAAAAGGTGGTTTTGTTAAATATCCCGGCACACCTGGGTTGTGGGAACTGATGACTAGGAAAAGGCCTGGCAGCTATACAGATCAAGATTATGAACATTACAAAGAAATATTAATAAAATCAGATGCTCTATACCAGAACAATGATCCCACACAGAAAAGAGTCAAGTCTAGCAGTGGGGCAAAATATAACAACTTAATCAAACCCATATGGTCACAAATCAAGACTGGCAGTGGAATCAAACAATACAACACCCTGCCTAAAGAATTTGTCTGGGTTGATGATGTCAGGAAACTTGTAGACAGGTTATTGGTGATAGCTGGGGAGGAAAATGCTGGCAACCACAATTTTTACAATGAAAAGGTTGGAATTATGGACATGATAAGCACAAAATTATCTAATTTTATAGTGAATGACACTAAGGGGATTGGATATCTCATAAAAATTATTAATACTCTACCACCTAAATTTTGGAATATTTCTGAGGGTCGGGGGCTTGTTAATGACATTATAAACAAGTTGCCATTTGAACTACACATTCCAGGCTATCAGTATTGTGGTCCAGGCACAAAATTGGAGCATAGATTAAACAGAGGTGATCCTGGTGTAAATCCCCTAGATGCTGCTTGTAGAGACCATGACATAGCATACAACACACATTCTGATCTTGACAAGAGACATGTTGCAGACAAGAAATTAGAAGAGGCTGCATTTGGTAGATTTGTAAGCAAAGATGCTTCTTTGAGTGAGAGAATATCAGCATTGGGAACCACCATAGCTATGAGCACCAAACAAAAACTGGGGTGGGGTTTGTAAATAATAAACCTACAATGAAGGCCAAGGGTGTTATGTATCAAATACCTTATGCAGGTCTCAAATCTCTTAAAACTATTGACAGTCTTTTGACCAAAAAGCAGCGCAAGAAAAAAAGCTCTTGTATTGCAAAGGGACATGGTATGAAATTGTTGCTTAGTACCCCCCAATTAAAAAAATTACAACAATCTAGAAAAAAATTGCATACAGGGGGTTTCATATTTACTATCCCCGCCATCTTAGCTGCTCTCGGGGCTGTGGGGAGCTTGGCTGGGGGATCAGCTGCCATAGCAAAAACAGTAATAGATGCCAAGAAAAATAGGGCAGAATTAGATGAGCAGAGGCGCCATAACCTGGCCATGGAGAAAAAAGGCAAGGGTGTTAAGAGAGCCATGAGTAAGTTTAAAAAAAACAAGAGCCGCTTACAAACCAAGATATTGAAGCTTTAATCAAGCCACTGGGCATCAAAAATTTTAGAGGTGTGTACATGTCTGATTCTTTACCAGAGCAACCACTCAACAAAGAGTGTGGCATTGTTAATTTGGATGAGTACAAAAATCAGGGCACTCACTGGATTTGTTATCTTAAATATTTAAAAAATGAGGCATTTGTGTTTGATTCATTTGGAGGTGTTCCACCTGAAAATTTAATAAAATATCTAAAATCACCTAATCTTTATTACAATAATGCCCGTGTTCAAAACTTCAAAGATGTTAATTGCGGACATTTGTGCTTATCTGTTCTTAGATATATGTCTCAAATAAATAAACCATCAATTGAAAATTTTCAAAAAGCCTTGTGGTATTTAAAACATAATGGGGGTATTCCATCTCACCAGCCAAAATTCAATATTGAAACTCAAATTGCATGATGACATAGTGTATCCCAAAACAATAGCTCTCAGAGCATTTTACGGCATGTACTTGATCCCTAATATTACACACCACAACAACAAAATTGCGGTAGGGGATCAAAAAATTGTCATCACTCCAGGGCAGTATAATCTGTCCACTCTAAATGCTCAATTACCCAGAGGTATAGTGTTAAGTCAAAATTCTGTCACTCACAGAGTAGAAATTGTATCTGCTACAGAAACAGTGGATCTGGGTACTATAGGAGAGCTGTTGGGCTTTGAGAACAACACAAAACTTGAACCGGCCATCAAACACACTGCTATGAATATACCTAAATTCTTAGCCATAGAGACTCTGAATATTCACTGTAATGTGGCCGAGGGTATGATCACCAAATCAAATGGCATAGGCACTCACAAACAAACTGGCATCATTGCAACATTCAAACCTAATTCCGAATTTATGGAGCCAATCATCTACAATCCATCCCCAACATTATATTTTCCTGTGTGCCATAATAGAATAGATTACATTGAATTGATGGTTACTAATGAAAAAGAAGAATTAGTTGATTTTGCTGGAGCCACAACAACTGCAATCATAGAGATTAATATTTAAATAAAAATACATACAAGAAGAAAATGGAAAATATTGAGAGTTATGAGCTACAATCATTCCCTCCAAACAGGAGGACATTTGCAAATTTAAATCAACCCAACACAGAAATTGAGGTTGATCTTGATGTAGGGGATGGATTTATACACCCTCACAGAGCAGATCTATACATCAAATTTGATGTTGTAAAGCTCGATGGAACAGATTATCCGGCAAATTCAAATATAAGACTTGTAGACAATTTTGTGCCGCATCTGTTCTCTGAAATTGAGATCAGAAAGCATGGCGTTGTTATAAACAGAATAGATTATCCCGGCATTACCTCCACAGCTTTGGCCACACTAAAATTATCCAAAACCGAGGCTTCATACTACCAAATCGGTGGATTTGAGGCTGGTGATAAGATATTATCCAAAAGCCACACAGTGCTGTTCCCTATGCGCCTGTTGCCAGGATTCTTCTCGGATTACAAAGAAATTATGTGGAAAGGCGGGTTAAGAATTACATTTAGAAGAGCCGCCAATGATAACAATGCTTTGATGAGGTACAGCACATTAAACCCTACAGGAGAAGCTCTGCCCAATACCCTACCAGATGCAGGCAAATGCATTATTCAGACTATGGAGCTAAGAATCCCGGTTGTTGAATATGAAGCCAGTTATGCTCTTAAATACAAAGCAGATATAATAAAAAATCCACAGGTTCCTCTGCAATTTTATACATATCAATGCGTACAGAAGCCCGCAACTGGCACATATTATGAATTTGATGCTACAAGTTCATTCTCCAGCATACAATACGACATGCCGGATTTTGTGGTGGTTCTGTTTCAGACTGGAAGACACAACAATCAGGAAAAAAATTCAAGTAGATTTGATAACTGCAACATCAAGAACATTTATCTTAAAAATGGCAGAAATGAGGTATTTCCTAGAGAAAATTACAATTTAGACATTTCCAAGGATGATTTCCTCAAGTTATATGAGGCATTTTCGGCTTTCAAGAGGGTCACTACTGGCAGTACTGATATGTATTACACACCAGATGAATTCAAAGCACAGAGACCCATGTTTGTAATCAACACTTCAAAAAGGAAACAAGTTGTGGTTAATGACAGGACAAACATTAAAATTATCTGTGAATTCCATGAGGCTTTACCTGATGACACCATATGTAGTGTTATTCTCATAGGTGAAAAATCATATGTTTATGATGTAAGAAATGAGAGAGTCACGGAGCAATTCTAGAGGCCCGATTCAAACACAGAAGCCCTTTGATTACAAAGCAATAATACCAACACTTTGCTGTCAGAGAGGCCCCAGACACTCTACCAGCTTTGAAACCTCAACTGTATTATCAGCTAGCAGTGAATATCTCAGTTGTATGTATTTCAATCTTATATCAGGACTCAAACCCAAAGCCTCTGATTACAATGCAACAATATTAACACTTCTCAATATGGAATATATCCACATTTTACTGGGTTCTGAGATCTTAATACAGACAAAATCGGATTTTGAACTGCCATAATATTCTCTAAGTCTTTGCCTAGGCTCATATTATCAGAATAGAATTGCTTTCAGCATGAAGGGGGGCAGTTCATTGCCTCTATGTCAGAAAATGTGTATCTTTATCTTAATCTTTGTTGCACTTTTACATGTTGCAGACATGTTACACTTTTCCCCCTGTCGCACAGAAAGATTAATGGCCCCTTCAGTGAATCGCACAGAAAAATCATTAATGAACCCTTCTAGCGTGTAGATTTTATCTCTTGCGTGCCGGCAGGACATGGAGGCAATTAATTATGCCTACCCACTCTTCTTCTATTGTATTAAGCGGGTGGTTATAAAACATGAAAAAATAAGAAAATTAAGAAATTCAGTTTTTGTACAATATATTGTTGTAAAACATTTTTTACCAGGGTTTCAGATCTGGGGGCTATCAACTAGCAGTAATTATTCTCAAAATCTCACTTGTGGACATATTATTTTGCCACATGTTTTCAATCTTAAATATTTTATCAGGACTCGAACCCAGAACCCCTTGTTTACAAGACAGCAATATTATCATTTTGCCATCAGGGGAGGCTTCACATTTTATGAGAACTTAAACCCGAACCTCCATACCTGAAGAATTGGGGTATAGACCCCTCTTGCCTTTGTTTTAAGTATGAGTAAATCTATCTGTTGAGCCCTCGCCTTTTCTACACTAGAAATTCAGAATTTCTTAAAAATCAGAGCATATCACACCTGAAAAATTGGGGTATAGGCCCCTTTTGGCTTTGTTTTAAGTGTAAGCAAATCAGATTGTTCAATCAAATAGCCTCGCCTTTTCTACACTTGTAAGTGGTCCTCATCCTATCATCAATACCACTACTCTCGTCAAAAAAAGTTGACTTGGAAAAATTATTACCGTCAGAAAAAGTTGCCTTATCGTAAAAATTTTTTATCGTAAAAAAAATTTGTCTCGTCAAAAAAGTTGACGTGAAAAAATTATTACCGGCAGAAAAAGTTGCCTTATCGTAAAAATTTTTTATCGTCAAAAAAAATTGTCTCGTCAAAAAAAGTTGACTTGGAAAAATTATTACCGTCAGAAAAAAAGTTGCCTTATCGTAAAAATATTTTATCGTCAAAAAAAATTTGTCTCGTCAAAAAAAAATTGTCTCGTCAAAAAAGTTGAAGTGGAAAAATTATTACCGTCAGAAAAAAAAAGTTGTCAAAAAAATGTACAAGTAAAATGAAAACTTGATATATAAATAACACACATCGTGAAAAAAAATCTACGAGATCTCAAAAAAAATTCTTCGGTATATATAAATAACAATAATAAATAATTGTGAAAAATTAAAATTCTCTAACACCCTGAAATTTCTCTTCGATATGACGACTGAAAAAATGAGTGATCTCCAAGCATTAAAACAAATGCTAAATTTGTCAGTCGAGTATGTAAAAATTCAGGAATTGGAAGTCGACAAACCTTACACGATAACTTCCGGTTCAATCGTTTCTACCCAGTATGGTCCCAAGGTGCGTCTGTTGCTCGACGGACAATACAGTCTATTTTTACCAGATCGATACGCTAACATGTTATCCGACGAGAAGCTATCTATTTTAATCGAGAACAAAACTCGAATCGTGTACAAGGGGACAAAGGAACTTCTTGGTAAGAAAACGAAGCACGTAATAGAATTTGTTTAATCACGGACACCCCAACCCCCGGAATATATATATAAATAACATACCATGAAAAATATGACAACTTGTCTAACTCAACTTCCTCCCGAAGTGTTGCACAAAATATTTACGTTCACGTTCGACGGGGATGTAACTAAACTCATAGACTTGTGTAAAGTAACGCCAGAATTTCGTTCACCGTGCAAAATGATTTTCATGGATCACCTCCGAGAAATAAGCGGAATGAAAAAATGTTCCGATCCCCAGAGACTCTCTTTCGAGCCGCAAACAAAAAAATTGACGATAAATTAGACGAGCTGCACGAGTGTAGGCAGGGGAGAAGAAGATTTACCAAAGAATGGTACGCGTCGAACATTGAAACTGACGATCTTGTAAACCACATGATAGCATTAGGCGAAGCAAAAACTTTTTTTCTTTCCCAGAATACATATATATAAATAACACATCGCCACAGTTTGTTTTGAGTGAGACGATATAAATAACACACATCGTAAACCTAACGGGAAAAAAAAAGTTGTTCTCTTTCTCAGATAACATATTGCATCAAAAAAAAAATGAAGCCCAAGGGTGTGGTGTACCAGATACCATGTTCGAATCTAAAATATTTAGGTGCCTTCGATGGGTTACTCACCAAGAAACAACGTGAGAAGAAACGTTCTTGCTTGTCGAAAGGACACGGAATGAAATTGCTGCTCAGCACACCTCAATTGAGAAGATTGCAGCGTTCGCGGAAACAGCAAAAGATCGGAGGTTTCATATTCAGCATCCCGGCCATCCTGGCAGCATTGGGGGCCGTGGGAAGTTTGGCCGGCGGAAGCGCCGCCATCGCGAAAACCGTCATCGACTCGAAGAAGAACAAGGCGGAATTGGAAGAACAGAAACGTCACAACCTGGCCATGGAGAAGAAAGGGGGGAAGGGCGTGATGAAAAAGTTTTAAAAAAAGAAACAGCAGCACTCACCAACCGAGACATTGAATCTCTGATCCAACCATTACGAATCAAACACTTCAGAGGAGTTTTCATGTCCGACTCGTTACCTTCAACCGTTAAAAATAGAGAATGCGGAGTAGTCAACTTGGACGGTCAAGAAAATCCAGACACGCATTGGATATGTTACCACAAAAATGATGATAAAGCATTCGTTTTCGATTCTTTCGGAGGCGTTCCACCTACAAATTTAGTCCATTATCTGAAAACGAACAAAACCTCTATATACTACAACGACGAACGCATTCAAAATTTCGGAGACGAGAACTGCGGTCATCTCTGCCTCTCCATGCTCGCGTTTCTCTCTCAAATAAATAAGCCTACGATCGAAGATTTCCAGAAAGCATTGTGGAATCTGAAACAGCATTACTAGGATGGGCGTGTTCCATCTCACGAGCGAATCTTCGATCTTGAAACTCACGCTGCACGACGACATCGTCTATCCTAAATCCGTGGCTCTGCGTGCATTCTACAGCATGTACCTCATACCTAACGTCACGCAGCACAACAACAAAATTAGCGTCGGAAGCGAACACATCGTCGTCACGCCAGGTCAATACAATCTTTCCACTTTGCAAGCTCAATTACCCAAAGCCACGTACCTTTCTCAAAATTCGGTCACGCACAGAGTGGAAATCGTGTCGGCGACGGAGATCGTGGACCTGGGTACCATAGGAGAACTTTTAGGTTTCGAGAACGACACAAAACTCGAAGCTGGCATCAAGCACACGGCAACCAATATTCCTAAATTCTTAGCCATCGAGACTCTGAACGTACACTGTAACGTGGCGGAAGGCATGATCACGAAATCCTCGGACGGATTAGGAAGTCACAAGCAGACGGGAATCATCGCCACTTTCAAACCAAGTTCCGAATTCATGGAACCGATCATCTACACACCCTTTTCGCCGATCTATTTTCCAGTATGTCGCAACCGCATAGACGACATAGAGTTGGTGGTGACGAACGAGAAAGGAGACGTGGTGGATTTCGCAGGTGCAACGACCACTGCCATCGTGGAGATCAACGTATAATAAATAACCATACACATCATGGAGCAAATCGAAAGTTACGAATTGCAATCTTTCCCTCCCAACCGTCGCACGTTCGCCAATCTCAACGAAGCGAACAGGGAGATCGAATACGACGTGGACGTAGGGGACGGGTTCGTTCATCCTCACAGAGCGGACCTCTACCTCCAATTCGACGTGGTGAAGAAAGAAAGCGGAGAAGCCTTTCCCGCAGCAGCAAACTTGATCCTCGTGGACAACTTCGTGCCTCACCTGTTCTCGCAGGTGGAGGTGAGGAAACACAACACCGTCATCGACAGAATAGATTATCCAGGCATCACGTCGACGGCAGTGGGAACATTGAAATTATCCAAAACGGACGCAGCATACTACCAGGCGGGAGGATTCGAAGCTGGGACCAAAATATCGACGAGAAATCACACGGTGCTCTTTCCCATGCGTCTGCTTCCGGGATTCTTCTCGGACTATAAGGAGATCATGTGGAAGGGAGGACTGAGGATCACGTTTCGAAGAGCGGCCAACGACAACGACGCACTGATGCGATACACCAACTTGAACGCCGACGGCACGCCGATAGCCAACACTTTACCCGAAGCGGCCAAGTGCGTCATCCGGAGCATGGAGTTGAGAATGCCGATCGTGGAATACGAGTCAAACTACGCCCTCAAGTACAAAGCGGAGATCTTGAAAAGTCCGCAGGTGCCGATTCACTTTCACGGTTACCAGTGCGTGCAGAAGTTAGCGTCGGGAAGTCACATGGAATTCGACGTGACGACGCAGTTCAACAACATACAGTTCGACATGCCAGATTTCGTCGTAGTGCTCTTTCAGACCGGGAGGGACAAGAATCAGGAAAAAGATTCCAGCAAATTCGACGACTGCAAGATCAAAAATGTTTATCTCAAGAATGGGAGGAACGAAGTGTTCCCGCGCGAGAATTACAACCTCGACATGACCAAAGATGATTACCTCAAACTTTACGAAGCGTTCTCGGCTTACAAGCGCGTGACCGAGGGAAGCGTGGACATGTATTACACTCCCAGCGAATTCAAAGCACGCAGGCCGATGTTCGTCATCAACACGACGAAGAGGAAGCAGGTGGTGGTCAACGATCGAACCAACATCACAAGATCGTCTGCGAGTTCCACGATGCCTTGCCCGAGGATACTCTATGTAGCGTCATCCTGGTCGCAGAGAAGTCCTTCGTCCACGACGTGAAGAACGAGAGGGTCACGGAGCAGTTAAAAATATCGCCTTCAGAACAGTCGCTCTAGATGATATGGAAGTTTCCACGGCACAGAGCTTTCAGATTATAAAAAGATGCGAGGTGGCGTAATCCGCATCAGAAAATTTTAGTCCCCCAATTCCAATTGTTTGAACTGAACATGAAAAGATTCCCCCCCTTCACGCAGCACAGTCGATTTCAAATACCGCTACAATAGCATTTTTTTTTTGCATCATGAGGAGAAAAACATTGTAGCAAGGGAGCCCAAAAACATTGTAGGAGAGAGGTCCTCCCGTTAGGTCGTAGCAGTGGGGGGCACACATTGTAGAAGATCATACATGAGAGTTTAAAAAAAAAAACATCGTAGCAGATTACGCTGAGAGCACAAGGTCGTAGTAGATTACAATGAGGGACCTTACAGTAAGAGGAGACAGCAGACTTATAGGTAAGTCATTTCAAAAGTAGGTCAAAGGGCGAGTTAGCATAAGAGCAAAATTTGCAGGAGGTAAAAAATAGCTTAAAAAGTGATGCCAGATCTTTTTCTTTCCATTTTTCTCTCATTGTAGGTTAGTTTAGTGCGTAAAACGTCGTAAAATAAAAAGTAGGTCAAAGGGCGCAGCCAGAACGAAGCATCCCACCTACTACAAAAGTAGGTCAAAGCACGTAGAGGCTCTCGTGTAGTTTAGCACAAAAAAAATGTATAGGTTAAGTTATATCACGTAAGATCGTGGCATTCGTACCAAGTGTGAGTGGGGAAAAATTGAGATGCGGTGAAAATTGCACTGAAAAGTCGTCAAACGCTATAAAATCAACAAAAAAATCGTCAAAATATGCTACCACTGAGGTTAAATCCATAAGAAAAAGGGCTCGTACCAAGTGTTACTTAGAAACAATAAGTTTACACTACTGATATCCAGAATTGGATATCTACTGGATATCCATAATATCCATGGATCTGATCTGGACATTGTGGATATCCCCTGGAGATCTTTGCTGTATGGGACTACACAGTGCCAAATGGTAGCTTCCAACTGCCGAAACGTCAGCGGCACCAGTCAAAGACACCCGTTGACGTCAAACAGAGGAAAGCTAGAAGTCAGGCGAGTGCGGCGTTGTCTCTATACCTTTTGTGAGAGAGGTAGGCCATTGATAAAACTTGATAAGCAGAAATACTAATAACAATAGTTATGATTGTAACTACACCATAATAATTAATATAAAGTACGAGCAATAAAAATAAACCAATTTTATTGGAGAGAATATTGAGCAAAACCTTCAAATATTTCACACAGATAGTGTACTGAAAATCATATTTATTCTGTTTTGTTATCAACTTATAACACACTTGTTCAAGATAAATCTAGGGAAGCTAGTTAGAAATTTTAGTCATGTTCATGTCGTGTGACCTCGCACATAAAATCCAATTTTTAGAATTTTCGAAACTGATGAACGATTTATTTTATAACTCGTTGTGCAACAGCCCTTGAGGGCCAGAGCGTACGTACCGACTGCCGGCCTCACTCCCACATGTCTAAGCAGAGGTGGGCCATCATCCAACCACAAGTGACGTGCAGTCAACACGATATAGGTTTCCATGACAGGGTTACGCTACTTACATGGGTCTCCAATTTCCTCACGATGGCGGGTGGTCACCAGTTCCACACACACTGGCAGAAATCTTAGGAGAAAAGTTGTTACGCTTACCCAAGGAAACTCGAACCTGTGCGCGTCCGGTATCCAGAACCGAAAGCTGGACGGCCACAGTGCAGGACAGGTTCCAGCATTTCAAACTATTTTTTTAAACATTTTTTTGGGCTTTGCTGTTTGAATACTAGCTTAACTTTATTTCTGTCATTAACAATAAGATGCTTTGTGCTTTTTCGTAACTTGAAGTGAACCATGCCAATCTCCAAAGGTGGAGACTATCGATGAACCTTTTCTATCTCCCCCTCTTCCTGACGCCTAGACACGGTATGTTAGAGCCCTATATACAAGTCCTGGCCGAGCCAGCATTTTCCGCTAAAATTTCTTCATACTATATGATGAATAGATATCTTGAGAATGTACTTCTGAGATTGTTCTAAAAGACCCATTCATCTAATATATACAGGGTGTCATTTTAATGGCGCCCACGGACCACAGATTCGTATAGAGAACATCGAAACAAACAACTTTTCTCAGTAACATTTTTCTTGTTGGTGCGTCGATTCGACGCTACAAACGTTCAAAAAAGACCGCTTTGCCGCCCCAACACAACATTTGATCGTATCTGTGATGTCACGGCAGGGTTGCAAGGAGGAAATGAACCAACGATATGAGAAATGGAAAAAAAGTATTCAAAATGAAGTGTCAATATCGGATTTTATCTCAGAATACATGTCAAATATGAACAACAATAAATTTTATTGGACTTACAGCTTACATGTGGATGTTTACGCCCAGCTACATGTCAAATGAGGACTAAAAGTGGTAAAAGTTGTAAGTGTCCAAAGCGAAAATCGCAAGAAACTGTTTTTCCACATATCTGACACTTACAACGCTTACGATTTTCACTCACCCTCAACGTGAAACCTCTTTTGGTACCTGAAATAATAACATTTTTTTCCAATTTATTGTTAGAGAATTTCAGTAACCTTGCTTGGCACTTACATCGTTCACCAAATCAGCATGCAGGCACGTTCACACTAGCGACCTCTTTACACGCCCTTTTGAACTACTTAGAGGGCTACCAGCCACTTTTCACGTTTACCACATTATAAAACATGGAACATTTGACAGTTTAACTTGGAAAACAGGGTTTGAATTATTTTGGCACTTACATCGTTTACCAATTTTAGTCTTCAAATATTTGCAAATCTCGTTGCAAGGTTGATATCTACAGTCTATTAAATTAGGCACACACAGGAGATGTACTATGTAGATTCACCGAAAAATGCAGACTCGACCAGGACTCGAACCCGGGTTTCTGGCAATCCATGCCATTGCTCTATCACTGAGCTACCGAGCCGACCTGGCTTCCCCTGCATTTTCGCTGACGCTGTTTTACCTGTGTGAAATCGTCTCTGCAAGTGCTACTGCAACGGGATCTGTTACCTTTGAAACACTATAGACGTCGAAGTTGCCTGGTTCCTCCCAGCGTAGATATGTCAATCCATTAAATTAGGCACCCACAGGAGATGTACTCACTATTTGAAACACTATTTTTCGCTGAAAAATCTACAATCATCGGGGAGGTTTTATTACTACTACTTATATCCCTGTATTTTTAACCATTTTTGTCACTTGCCTCATAATGTCCTGAATATACAATATATTATGTGTTGCTTACCTTTGGAATTTTGAATTCTTTCATTTCTATCTTGTCATGTGTTCAGTGTGTCACAGACAACTAGCATCAGAAGGACGAAGTGGATAGACTAAATTGGAGATGCCAACTTGGTAACTAGATTTGCAAATATTTCATATATGTAATGTCACGTGCCTAGTCAGGCGCGCACAATTCTTAATACGGAAGGAACTAGTTAGAGAACGCGACGACAGATGGCAGCGCGAAGAAAAGCTGAAAGGAATGTTGATTGACGAAATAGGAGGATACTGAATAGTATGATATTGATTGAAACAAATGAGAAATAAGTGATTATTGATTATAAAATTATATATAAAGTATAAGAAACATAAATGTAAATAGAAATTACAATAGTTAAGGACATACTCATATGTTAAAAGTACAGCAAAGTTAAGTAGTTTAGATGCTAGTGCAAAACTCTTATTTCTGTCTTTCGACCGAATTTGTTTTTGATTACCTCTGGTGAGGAGTATATCTTCAGATTTTGGTCGTTGGTGGCGCTATAGTCAAGTTTAGACACCTCAAAGCACTACGGTTTGCGCTAGTTTCCTTTAGACGCACTGGACTACAGGTAGCGCTTTCCTTTAGTAATCTTGGGCTGTCCCTTTTTGGTTTGGCATTGGAGGTGGCGCTGTATCCATATTTGTCGCCCCTGAATCTTTTGGAGCTTTAGTTCAGTTCTCGATGCCAGTGAAAGGAGGGCAAATAGAAGAAATAAGATGGATGATCTATTCTTCAAAGATAGAAGAAATATATGATCGGTGTAAATAGGAGAGACAGATGATCCATTTTTTTCCATGTGGGAAAGAAGAAATCCAAATAAGATTTATCTAGAGGAAAGAAGAAGAAGCCTATCCTTTTTCCACAGAAGAAATACACATTAAAAGAAGAGGAAAGCCAGGGTCATAGAGGAGAAAGAAGAAATCCAAATAAGATTTCCCTAGAGGAAGGAAGAATAAGCCTATCCTCTTCCCTCAGAAGAAATTCATATTAGTAGAAGAAAGGAGAAGAAGGCCAGGGTCATAGAGAAGGAAGAAGAAATCCAAATAAGATTCACCTAGAGAAAAGAAGAATAATCCTATCCTCTTCCCTCAGAGGAAATTCATATTAGTAGAAGAAAGAAGAGGAAGACCAGGGTCATAGAAGAAAAGGAAGAAGAAGACAAATTCCATCCATTCCAAAAGAATTTAATCTATGCATATATACTGCATATATCAAGATATATATACAGTATATTACCTCGAACATACAATCTCTAAATTGTGAAGATTTACAGAAAATAGACTCGCATTTTTCTCATATCCTTTGGCTCTTTCTGCTTTCTGATTCCCCCTAGGCCTAACATATTACTACCATCACCAATTGCTGCAATCTATACTCCCTTTCATTTTATAGGGGTGGTCAGGGACTTTTGACTCACCAGAAATCCTTAGCACGAGCAGGCAATAACCAACTTTATTCCGGGTCACTTTACCAGACGAGAAACACAGTGGTATAATATTTATCTTCTTCCTTGTCAAATGCTAAGGTCTGTGTAAAACTTCAAATATTCCTCTACTAATATCATGTATTTCTGTTCATTATTTGGTGAAAATATAGTCTGACAAAATCGACCAATAATAGTGGAAACGGAAATACATAACTACATAAATATACATGAATATAAATATTTTAGGGTGGTCAGGTATCTCTTGAATAAGAATACCTACTTTTCTGAAAGTGGAATGAAACAGGTTGGTTTACGAATCGTCACTAGCTTAATCAAAACACCATAGCCATGTAAATAATTTTGATCTTGATGGTGCTATGAGTATCTTTTCAATTGTTGTGGACGTTGGAATGAAGAGACTGAATGTCTTTATTCAACGCAAGAGCACAGGCTTTTAATATCGACGCTTCCTTGCGGCAATTTCTATGAACACCCATTTCTCCTTGAGTTCCGAATGCTAATGATCTCACCTTCGAAGTCCATTGCTTGCGAGACTTGTAAAATAAGCGAGCTCGTAAAGAGTTGCCTTCAGAGGCGTTCACGATATATACAATAGTGCTAAGCTTCTTCGGGCTGTGGTCTGCTCCCTTTGTTGCATTTTGACGTCGCTTAGAGTGACGTTATTGTCTTCCCTCTCTGCATCCGTCTTCATCTTGCTTTTGTTTCGTGGCTCAACTGTCACTCTTCTCTGACGCTACTTCTCTTCCCCCTTTGCGAGAAGAAAAATGCAATTGTTTTTTTCCTACCGAGCAATCCCATTGTCCTTTTTGTTTTAAGCAGCTGCGGAATATGATAAAAAGCGGAGGCTTTTGGGTGTTTTCAAGGCTTCTGGTGTGACAACGTTACTCAGACACAAGACCTGTCATGCTTTTTTTACGGACTTTTCTCACTCAACTGACCGCTCACGGAGACATCGAGCTTTCAAGTAAAGAAAAAAAAGCCGCCCTGAATGTTCTCTTCAGACTCAGCATTTAGTACCGAAATTTCTCTCAACTTCATCCCTTCATTATAAAGGCGGCAAAAGTGTGATCTGAAGGGTTGCAAAATGTAATCTGTATTAGGATCATTTCTCATATTAATACAATCTTGGATACGAAACTTGGTCACTTTCATTGAAAGAGGAACATGAATTAAGAGTATTTGAAAATAAAATCCTTAGATAAATATTTGGACCTAAAAGGGGTGAGGAGACAGGTGAGTGGAGAAGGTTACATAATTTGTATTCATGTCTACATATTATTAGAATGATTATTTCAAGAAGACATAGGTGGGCAGGTCATGTGGAACGAATGGGAGAGGAAAGAGGAGTTTACAGAATGCTTGTTGGGAAACCTGATGGTAACAGACCTGTAGGAAGTCCAAGAAGAAGAGATGGACCTAAAGGAAATCGGAAAGGATGGAAAAGTGTGGATAGATCTTGCTCAGGATAGTGGTAGTTGGAAGGCCTGTGTTGCTTCAGCCATAACCTTCGGGTTTAAGAAGGAAAGAGAGTTAGTTAGTTAGTTAGTCTCATATTCATAAATGATACAGAGATGCACCAAAGGGTTTTCTTGCAGGGTTGTTGAAGGTCCAGGAATCCATAAATTTTAGTGGGTTCTGTAAGAGGACCTTTTTTCTCGCACAATTTAAATTCGGTCCAAGTTGCGTATTGTTTCATTTCATTACCGAACTTGGACCGTATTGAAATTCATCCAGAAAAAAGGTTTCGGGAGCGAATTGAAATACTTTACAGATAAAAAGGTTCTTTACGATTCAGAACCAATGTAAACTTTCTGAGTTTCTCTCCAATTTATTTACAATATCTGAACCTTTAACAACCCTCTTTTTTTTTTGTTTTGTGGTTTGATGCATTTTTTGAATACTGCATCTAAAGGTAACCCTTAAGTGCATCATATAATGCAAGTGAGTATTTATTTCTAATCGATCTGCACTTCAATAATTAATTGATGCATTTCTCTGCTGATCCTTCCTGCATCTTTCCCGATGATACACTTAAACATTTGGTATTACCTACAGACTTTATGCATTTCTTTGTTTCAACTTATGCATTTACTTTTCAATGTGCAGACTCGGTGTAGTCCTACCTCGTAATCCAAAATAATTTTGTACAATATTTCTTCTCGCATATAATATTTGTATTTATTTCATTTTACATCACTATTGCAATCCTCCACGTTAATCACCACGATGATGAGATATTTGCCACCTTCGTGGCGGAGTGGTTAGCACAGCGCGCTACGACTCCAGGGGTTCCGGGTTCGAATTCAAGAGCATCTATTCTTCAATTTCATCATAACATCTCCCATCCTCATCGTTACGATAAACCGAAAATGTCAGAGAAGCTGGTAAAACACCCTCATTCATTCATCCTTGTAATTACTATAGCAGAACCCCTCAATATTTCGAACATACAACTCTACGTTTCAAAGTTGTGACCTGCCAACACTGCGTCTTACATCATTGAAACCTTAAATTAAATCCACAGCCTTTCTTTTGTCTGCGGCTACTCGGAGGTCCGTTTCCGACTGTTCCTCAAGGTAAAAATCCGCTGCCCGGGATGAAAGGGAGACAGTCACCTGCTTCCTTCCCGTCATTAAAAATGCCTTGGACTCATTTCACAACCAAAGTCAATCGACTGGTTTCATTCCTTTTTTCCCCGACCACCTAAGTCAATTGAAGCCCTTTACAATTCCAGAAATCCTACTTTCATGCTGAGAAATGACGTAAGCAGGAAAAGGTGTCTTTCTATCAATTGTGTTACCTTTTCCTCTTTCTTCTTCTCTCGTTCTTCATCAATCAACGAAGGAAATAGAGAAAGGAAGCTGTCCGATTCCCAGATTGACAGCCGTGATATTAATCCGATTTACGAAGGAGTTTCCAGCTGTCTTGTCTTTTCTTCTCAGGTTTCTTTTCAGATTCCGCCAATGAGTGACATCTTGCGGGCAAAGCTTGCATTAGAGCTGGGCCTAGCGGAGGACGTGTAATTAATGCGTTGCATCTGGGGATGTTTCCGTAGGCTAAATTCAAAGGGAGTATTTCTTCCAGGTTGCACATGGGTGCATTTGTAGCTTCTTACGATCTTGACAAATGCCGCTCTCAGAGCATATGCAATGGAAATGGCTTCTTATGTAGGCTTTTTCGACATACCTACGTGTCACTCAAGTAAGTAGCTACTTCTATTTAATTCTATAGTCTGTTAAAATATTAATATCTCCAGTGCTATAGTCCAAAAATTTTAACAGAGTATGCGCTAAGTTTCTTGAAACGTTAAATGGAAACCATGTTTCTATTAACTTTAGATTATAAGGAAGGTGGGGTAAGACGGTATTGCCCCAAAGTGGCGATATTCATCTGATGTTCTTGGAACTTCATCAGCACATAGTCTCTTTGTCTGGACAGCTACTGGTCTTAGTTCGAGAAGGTGCTCCAGGAAGAACGGACGGTAGGTACATTTTTCACCCTATGTTGCAATAATACGGCAAATTATTTGCTGCAGTAAGTTACAAGGAGTTATCATTGTGAGCGCATGCTTATTTTATCTGTCCAGCATGGTTGTAGGATATCATAAAACAAGTTATGTAGATATTTTCAATTCACACATTTTATGTTAAGATCATGTAACCTGATAATGTGACGTTCCGGTATGGTGGGGTGGGACATAACGGGGTAATACCCCAGTTGCCACTAATGTGTTTAGTGAAGCAGACTTCTTGCCTTCTGCAACAAGCATTAAGCTCCCTGCCGATGAGCTTAACAGAACCAGCTTCAGCCATTTTTGTTCAGCCCTCGCCATTGCTGCTGAATATACAGCGTCATCCTCATAGGCGGAGTTCTGGAGGGGCCAGGGGGGTCTGGCCCCCCATCTTAAAAAAATACTAAAAATATAACATATGATTAAGTTCGGTTACTACATTTTTGGTATGAAGCCATACCGCAAATCTTGACGTTTGGCATGTTGGCATGTGCGGTAATTGCGTCGCAATAGCGGGTCTTAGACGATTTGATTGATGTGTACGGTTTAAAGAAAGAGAAACGTAAAATGACTTTGAGTTGAGTCAACAGTTACTGCTGAGGCATCGAAAGAACTTTTCAATTTAATTTTTCTAAAATTTCTGAAGCTTACTATTGTACCGTAACTTTTTTAAAGTAATACGAGTATTGTATCAATAAAAATTTATTGAAATGCAAAATGCAATAATCGTACTGTTTTGCTTCTTTTAAAACTGACAACCAATATACTAATTAATATTTGTTTACTTAAGCGAGGAAATTTAACATTTTCAAATGTAAAAGGCCTAAAACTAAGTTTTTTTGAAGTTTTTTTTATTTCCGGGGGAAGGCCTCGGAACCCCTTACAAAATAGAGGATATTCAATAACCCGCAGGTACATCATAGGCTTCTCCCAGAGTTTGCCCCCCCCCAAAGCAAAAGCTCAACCTCCGCCCATGGTCATCCTCCTTTAAAGTTAGAAGTCCTCAATTAATTATGCCTATTCCAAACGGCTACAGCCGGATTGCGCACACTTTTCAGGTTTTATCAGTGGTATCTGATAAGCCGTTGACAAGCTGTCACAATGCACAGGATTGAGCACAAAAAAATGAGGCGATGTTATCAGATGTAAAATGTTCTAACCTAACCTAACTTTATTTAATCCTTAAGAGATTTACTATTTTATTTCTAATTTCTCTCTCTCTTCTTGTCTAAAGAAAAGAACAGTTTGCACATAGACTTTAAAGCTATCAAAGTGGCAACGTTCGATTAAAATCTGTGCGCAAAACAGGTCAGTGAGATTTGTGCGTAATCCTGGACCTAAAGTGTGCGCAATTCGGTTGCGGCGATTCCAAACGTAGATCAAGAGTAGTGTATGTGTATCAACGCAATACTTGGTACGAGTGCTTTTTTAGCCTCTTTTTTTATCAATTGAATACCACTTTTTGACATATTTTGACAATTTTTTGTCGACGTTTTAGCGTTTAGCGATGTTTTTGTAAAATTTCCTATTTTTTCCTTTTTTTTCCCACTCATACTTGGTACGAATGCCACGATCTTACGTGATATAACTTAACCTATCCTTTTTTTGTGCTAAACTACACGAGAGCCTCTACGTGCTAGTAGTGGTAGTGGACCGGTTGACAAACATCAAGTGAGGATAAAAAAAAACCTCAAAAACTCACTTTCTCTCCACGTTCTGCGACTCATTTATTGCGCTGACGATGTTTCGCAGCGAAGAAAACAGCACCAAAACATCAAAAACTCACTTCAATTCACTGAAGTGAGCCACAGTGTTGCAAACCTACGAAAATTTCATCAAAACCTCAAAAACTCACTTTCTCTCCACGTTCCGTGCCTGATGAGTAGTAGGTGGAAGCCAACGTTCTGGACCCATCCTTTGACCTACTTTTTATTTTACGACATTTTACGGACTAAACTAACCTACAATGATAGAAAAATGAACAGAAAAAAAAAAGCTCTGGCATCACTTTTTTAAGCTACTTTTTTTACCTCCTGCTCTTATGCTACCTCGTCCTTTGACCTACACTTTTGAAATGACTTACGACATTTTCCTATAAGTCTGTCTCCTCTTACTGTAAGGTCCCTCAGTGTAATCTACTACGACCTTGTGCTCTCAGCGTAATCTGCTACGATGTTTTTTTTTTTTTTAAAAAAAAAAACTCATGTGTGATCTTCTGCGGTGTGTGTGTGTGATAATCAAAATTATTTTTGTTAAGACCCTCAAAAAATAATAAAAAATATCCCGCCAGAGAGGGGTGCGTGGTGCCCAACACCAGTTCTAAATGGTCATGGCTATCGAAGCCATGCCTCTGTAGAGTTTCACGAGTTATTATTTTTTTTTATTCGCGCATCGAATTAACTTACATTGTATCCCGATCGTGGTATGCAACGTTAATTTGATCGGAGGTGCCTTATCGGCTGGATCGTCGTCGTTCTGCAGCACCGTCGAGGTGAAGTCCAAATCGTACACGCGCTTGCCGAAATGCTTTCGTATGCGCGGAAGGGTGTGCTCGGACCAGTGTGGAAATTTATTTTTCGCACCACCACCGAGGTTGGTTGCGAGAATCTTCGTACTCGAAGTGGTGTGCGAGGGGCTTGTTGTGGCCGAAGATGTGTCCGTCGTGCTGGCGATGCTCGTCATTGTGGTGGTATCGTTTTTAATTCGCCGATACTAAGGCTTCAATCAAAAACGGATTCAAAACAATTCTGTCGGCCTGGCGCAAATCCAAAACTAATCCACTAGGGTGGTGAATTAATTGTAAATTTGCAGCATCGACGTCGGACGACGACCTAAACCAGGCGCGGCATTTTTGGCATACTCTGTAATTGTTCGTGATGGGTTGCAACGAGGAAGGTTCGGTGCCTACGAGTATAACTTTCAAATCCGAAGAAATGAGCGTCGGGGTTGTGTTGGTCAGCGTTTGCAGGAAACACATCGTGTGGCAAAATTCGCAGCACGAGTCCGGTACGTTGCAGCAGGAGAATTCGATGCGAATGTTGTTGCCCGGGATGAAATGGAGCAGGCACGCTTCGTTCTCCTGCGGGTCGATCTGGTCGAGGATCAAGCTAAATCCCAACTTCGGAGAAACGACCGCTTTCACGGTGTTGTTGTTCGCCTCGGTTCCAAATAATTGCCTGGCTCTGAAATTGCGATCTTTCATGTGAAAATAAGAAAAAAGCGTTCGCACGACTTTGACCCACGGTGCGGGGACCTTCACCCAGTTCACGCGCTCGATACGCTCCCGAACGAACGCGGAATCCTTTTTGGGAAAGTAACGTTCTTTGCTCGCGTCCAGGTTGAGAGAATCGATGTACGCGGCCCACGACCACACTTTGTGGTGCTCGCTGCCACCCTCCACGATCTGGTGGAAACGAAAATTATCGGGCAGGATCGTCCGTTCGAAGGTTTTGTACTGGGTCGATATTCTTTTTTCCGTCCTCAGGAGGCGCAAAAATTGAGTTTTGAACGCGTCAGTTTCGGTCACGTCCTGGTACAAATCTTTCAGGACGTTCAACTTGTTTTCCAGAACCGTATAATGCAGCACCAGGTAATTGATGTTGCAGTGTATGATGAAGAACGTCGGGATGATGCAGCAGAATCGATAGATCAGACCCCAGCAGAGAAAGTAATGCGTGTGGAAACGATGCTGGGTCGTCCACGTGAATTCGTTGAGAACGTGGCCGTCGCAGACGGTGTTCGGAAAAATCGTTCGCAGGTACTTGGCCGGATCCTTTCCGAAAACCTTCTCGAAAACGTGCCGCCAAGCCAGAGCGTTGATGCAGTCGCTTTTAAGACTAGCCAGCTGTGGGGGCTGACAGATCGAGCTTCCTCCACAGATCGAATTGGGTCGCGTGCCTTTCCACGAACTCCAAGTAAGCCTTCGCCGTGGGCCACACGATGCTCGTGACGATCTGTTCCCCCGAGAAATTCTATATAAAATAACATACCTCAAATTCTATTCACAGTATAGATTGAATTTTTTTTTTTTTGAGTTTTGTAATCACCCCAAGAAATTCTATATAAAATAACATACTTGAAAATTGTATTCACAGTATAGATTGAATTTTTTTTGAGTTTTGTAATCACCCCGAGAAATTCCATATAAAATAACATACCTGGAAATTATTTTTTTTGGTTTGTGTGATCTGAGAAAGCATAATGGAATCCACCAGTTTGATCGAATGTGTTACTTGCGAAAAATTAATATCTAAAACTAATATTAGCAAGCACAGGGCAAGATGTAGCGAAACAGGTTCGAGAATTAATCGTTCGTTACCTTCTAAGTCTTGTGCTCGATGCGGAAAGATGATCAGCATTGCACATTTAAGTAAACACCTCAAAATTTGCAAACCATCGACCGGACAAGCATCGAAAAGAAAAATCGATAATGTAGATACGGAAGCTTCCACTTCCAAGCAAATTAAATTATCTAATGAACGCAAACCAATTAGATCTGCATTCAACGACCAACTCCAGGATTTTTCAATTAAGTCAGATCCAGGCCGTGACATCCTTAGTTTCTTGGATGAAACGAAAACATCTGCACTAAATATTTTAAAAGATAAACTTGAAAACAACTCTATAAAAGTATATGTTGTTCTGTTTTCTGAATACGAGAAAGTTGATGGCACAACGAGTATTTTTTATCATCGTACAAAAAACCAGACACTTTATTTTGCTGACGTCGAAAATTTGGACAACTTCTATTATAAAGTTACCAACGAGCTGGTTAAGAAACATGACGATTTCGAGGCTAAAGGGTCGGGATGGTCTCTATGTGGAAGTCCTCACACGTTAACTGTTTACGTGAACCAATTCTCGCCTCTTCGTGCATCCAGCTACGTTCCTCTTCCACCGAACATTCAACACAAGAGGGCTGTGTTAAATATACAGAACAGCGATAAAAAGTGTTTCCTTTGGTGTGTGTTGGCTGCACTGCATCCTGTTCATTGGTCAAATAATCCAGAACGGGTTTCTAATTACAAGCAATACGAGTCCGAGTTTGAAAGTGTAATGTCTGGCATCGAATACCCGGTGACATTGTCGGATATAACAAAGTTCGAAAATCGTGCAGGAAAACGCATCGCTATTAATGTATATTCCTTCACGTCAGATAAATATCTCGTGCATCCCGTCAGGATAAGCGATATCGACGATGACGATGCTTGTGTAATAAATCTCCTTCTCATTTCCAACGAGGATGTCTATCATTACACGCTAATTCGTTCTCTATCACGTTTGGTCAGAAGTCAAACTACCAAGTATGAACATTGCATCAAAGTTTGCCCGAGATGCCTAACCACGTTCAACGATAAAAAACAAGTCGATTATCGAAATTACACCAGACGTCAGATTGCTATTGAGAAACTTGCCGAACATAAAATTTACTGCGGTGACAACAGACCGACTTGCATGTTGATGCCGAAATCAAAAGAGGTCGAAGAATTTAGGATGCATAAGGCATTGTTCGAACATCCTGCAATCATCATTGCTGATTTTGAGTCTTTTCTCAAACCGTTGTCGTACTGCGAACCAGACCCCGAACTTTCATCCACACCACCGTATCAGTTGCACGAAGCCTCGAGTTTTGGATATGTTGTCGTGCGACAGGATAGGATAGATGAACCGTATGTTTACCGAGGACCAGACGTAATCAAACATTTTTTTGAAAAGATGGTTGAAGAGGTTGAGACCATTGGCAGCCTCTTACGCGAATCGAAACCAATGCTTCCATTATCCAGCGATGAACTTCAATCTCACAATAACATTGAAACGTATCCGGTGTGCGATCAACGTTTCACCGACGAGAACCGGAAAGTATTTCACCATAATCACTTCACCGGAAACTACATCGGTGGAATCTGTAACACGTGTAATCTAAAGATCCAAAAACCTACGTTTGTCCCCATATACCTTCATAATGGCAGCGGTTACGACTTCCATCTCTTAATTCGGAATCTTGGATATGATAGACAAGAAATAAATATTCTAGCAGAGAATGAAGAAAGGTATATCAGTGTCAGCAAGCGAGTATTGATTCCGGGAACAAACGAAACTGTGGAGATGAGATTTTTAGATTCTTACAGATTTTTATCTGCGAGCTTGGACGCTCTTGCAAGCAAACTTTCGCCTGAACAATTTAGAATAACGAGAGCTAATTTTCCCACCGTAGACATAGAAATGATTAGACGTAAAGGGATTTATCCTTACGAATATGTTAGTGATAATTCTAAATTTAACGACAACACTCTTCCACCTCAAAAAGAATTTTACAGTCGACTCAGAGAGAAAGGAATCACGGATGATGAATACGAACACGCGCAACGGATGTGGGACAAATTAGGATGTAGGACACTCAGCGATTATCACGATGCCTACTTGAAACTGGACGTGACGATACTCGCGGATGTTTTTCAAGCATTCAGGAAAACGTCGGCGAATATTTACAAATTAGATCATGCATATTTTTACGGTCTCTCGGGCTTAGCGTGGTCTGCCATGTTATTACAGACAAAAATAAAACTCGAATTGATACCGGACGTGGACATGTTATATTTTATCGAGAGGGGGATACGAGGTGGAATGGTGCAATGCGTACAGAGACATGCAAAAGCAAATAACGTTCACATGACAGAAGAATACGATCCTAACGAACAATCGAAATACATATTTTATGTGGATGCAAATAATTTATACGGACATGCTATGATACAAAAACTTCCTTACGGCGGGTTCGAATGGGTGGATACCACTTCCATTAACATTAATAATTTCAACGACTGTGAATTTGGCTTGTTTATAGAGGTGGACCTCGAATTCCCCGACCATCTACACGATTACTTCAAAGATCTACCTCCTGCACCCGAACTAAAATGTTCGCCTGATTCAAATCAACGTAAGCTTCTGTTAACATTGGATAGGAAAGAGAGATACGTTCTCCATTACAAAAATCTTCAATTCTTAATTGAGAAGGGAGTTCAAGTAATAAATGTGAGAAGAATAATGAAATTCAAACATTCCGAGTGGTTAAAACCTTACATTGAAAAAAATACGTATCATAGAACACGCGCCACGTCAGATTTATATAGAGATTTTTTTAAACTCATGAATAATGCTGTTTACGGAAAAACAATGGAGAATGTCAGGAAGCACGTGGACGTGAGATTAGTTCCCGATTCAAATAAATGTAGAAAATTGATAGCATCGCCGACATTCAAATCACGAAATATATATGATGAAAACCTGGCCCTGTTTGTGATGGATAAAAAAATAATCAAGTTCAACAAACCAATCTACGTGGGGGCGACGGTTTTGGATTTATCTAAACTGCATATGTTTGAATTTCATTATAATGTCATGAAACCTGTCTATAATGAAAATATAACACTTTTGTACACGGACACGGAGAGTTTTATTTATTCCGTACAGACATCTGACCTCTACAACAATTTGAAACAACCGAAAATGATTGATCATTTCGACACATCTTCCTTCCCTCAACCAAACAGATTTGATCTTTCTTCTCGCAATAAAAAAGTGCTTGGTAAAATGAAGGATGAATGCAACGGAGAAATCATTCTGGAGTTCGCCGGCTTACGTTCCAAAATGTATGTGGTGAAAACAGAAACCAGCATCACCAAAAAAGCCAAAGGTGTTGGTAAAAATACCGTGAAAAACAAGCTTGTGTTCGAGGATTACATCAATTGCCTCTATTCACAGTCGAGGATTCTACGTTTGGAGACACGGATACAAAGCGTAGACCACGTGCTTACCACAAACAAAGTTAAGAAAATTGCGCTGGATCCGCATGACGATAAAAGATGTATTTTGTCTTGTGGAATCCACACGTTGCCTTGGGGACACTATCGTTTAGAAATTAGTAAAAATTGTAGGCAATGCAAATGAAAAAAAAATAAACTTAAATAACTATAATTAAAATAAAAAAAACTTTAACTGTCTCACATACACAATAAATAAATAGCAAGGACAATGAATCTTTTTGGTTTCCGTAAGCAAACAATGGAGACTGTACACCGCACGACAGATCATGAATTTCTACCTTCCGTGTTAACTAAACTCAACGGTCTGTTGATCATTCACCTCAACAGCATTTGGACGAAATTGGACGAGGACGTGGGCAAGATTTTTTACGTCTTCAATAACAATTTACATTTCTACGAAATTCCGATCGACGGGAAACTTCGGATCACCGTGAATCCCGAGAACGTAGGCGAAATCAAAATATCTACGGGCAAGAACATTTTTCGAATCAAGCACGACAAGATGCTTTCTAACATAACGTACGATGTTTCAGCAGGAGATTGTCTTTACGTGGAACTCCTCGGAGATTACGACAAACTCGTTCCTCTCTTCGTAGTATTACGAATCGTCTATCCTATTATAAATAACCGTTAACCAAAAATGCCTAACGACATTTTCGGCCACACCAAGCGTGTGGACCACGCAGAAGAGATTCTCATGTTGGATGTCCGAGTCAAAAAGTTGAGGAGCGATTTGACGCTTTCAGGAGACCTTAAACAAAAGTTTAGAGTCGGAGATCGCTACGCTCCAAACGCAATGTCTCGACCCCATTCTGAAAATCGATTCCGAACTGAAAACGCTCATAAAAAATTATGTCGACGTACCTTCTTACGACAACGTTCAAAATATACAGTTGAGCGTGGATTCGCTTCAAAATGATTTGGCCAAATTACAGCAATTTCAATCGAAAAATGAAGATTTGGAAAAATTGAAACTCGAAATCGAAGAACGAACTTCCGCAATCGAAAAGAATTTCTCCGAACTTCAAACCGTCGTGAACGATATAGATGTAGAACGCTTGCATGTCGTCGTTTCCAAATTACAAGAAGAATTCACCAGCACGTTGGAAGAAATTAAATCCAAGTTACAGACTTTGGAAGATACCATGACGAACCTACCATCGTCAGACGAACTGCAGGTCATCGGTAAAAGCGTCGCGAACATAAAAATTCAACTGGAGGCTTATCGAGATTTCGAACACATTCAAACCACCATCGCTACGCTTCAGGCGTCTCTGGAATTGATCAACGAAGAAATTAAAAATATTCACGCTGAAGCGAGCGCGTTGACGAGCATACAGGACACGTTAAGCACGGTTCAGCAGAAGATCGAATATTTAGAAAATTTGAACGTCGAATCCAATCTTGCTCATTTTCATCACGTACTCGACAACATACAGGGTGACTTGGAATCGTTACGGACGAGAGTACCTTTGAGCGAAGATTTGGAAAAATTGAAAACGGCGGTGACGGCACTATCCGAATCGAGCGACGTCAAAAGTTCGTTGAGCGATCTCGAGAGTAGGGTGGCCAATCTCCCCACCTCCAAAGAATTGCACGCTTTGAAAAGAAACATATCGCGTATGCTGAAACGACTGGAAACGGAAACGGCAAACGTGGAACAGATTCGAGATGAAATCAGTTCGCTGGTGTCGACGTTGCCCACTTCGCAGAGCGTCGCGGATCTTCACACGCAGTTTACCGAGATGCGAAGCATCGTGAACGATCTTACCGAGAAAAGTTCGAAATTGAATCAAGTCGAGAACCTTCAGAACATCGTCGTCAACATCAGAGATCAAGTTGGAGTGCTGGAATCCACGCAGCAATCGACGCTGGCCTCTTTCGGTGCCAAGTTGCAAGAACTCAACGAAAACTACAAGCAGTTGAACGTGGAAGTGAAAATCAAACCGTCATTTTCTGCCGTAACGGACACCATAGTCGAGCATTTGCTGCCCATCGAAAATAAACTCGGACAAGTTCACAGTAATCTGCTCGGCGTCGACACTAAATTTGCCAAATTGTTCACCTTGCAAGCCATCGATATCAACAGCGTACCCAATCAACAGAGAATCTCCACGTTCGTCGAAGGTAACAAACTGTACATGTTACATCCTTATCATCCGTACTACAAGTTTCTCCTCGATGGCACGATTCAGGTAAACGAATTTTCGTACTGGTCTCACGGCAGAAAAGCTAGCGTTCCCACCATGACGTTGATATCGAATCGTGGTGTCCAGAAAGCAGGAAACATTCCTCTGGCACGTTGGAACGAAACGCGGAACATATATGAAATACACGAAGACGAAGACCTTACCGTTTTCGACGTGAGTGCCGGCGATAAGCTGATCGTTCAAAACACAGGTGAGGTACCACCCTCTTTGAATCCCATCACGCTCGTGCTTCTCTTCAAACGTAATCTCTAAAAAAAAAATGTCTAGGCAAGCCATCGTCCAAGAATTGCATAAACCTGCACGCCGCAACTACGAACGTTTGGCGGTGGTAACAAAGGGAATCGACGACCTCTGGGAAAGTGACCTCGTCGAAATGAGTAGCTGCAAGTTGAAAAACGTACATAAATTGAACAAGGTCAACAAGTACCTCCTCACCGTCATAGACACATTTTCGAAATTCGCATGGGCTCTACCTTTGAAGGCGAAAACAGGAACGTGCGTCACGGAAGCATTCAAGACAATTTTTCGCGAAAGCGGCGGCAGACGACCTCGGTTTCTGCACACGGACAAGGGGAAGTAATTTTACAATGCCGTATTCCAAAAGTTTATTCGGAAACACGACGTTCAACATTACTCGACCTTCAGTGACGTCAAGGCCAGCATCGTGGAAAGATTCAATCGCACTCTGAAATCGCGCATGTGGTCACGCTTTACGCTTCAGGGAAGCTACAAGTGGGTCACCATTCTTCCGGAACTCGTTAACGACTATAATCACACGGTGCACGGAACGATAGGCATGAAGCCAGCTGACGTTACCAAGTCCGACGAGCAACGTTTAATTTCTAGCGTTTACTGTCCAAAGTACGCACCCACGACAAAAAAACCTAAATACGAAATTGGAGACCAGGTGAGGATCAGTAAATTGAAGCGAACGTTCGACAGGGGTTTCACACGAAACTGGAGCACGGAACTTTTTACCGTGGTTCGAGTTTTACCCGGGAACCGTCACACGTATATAATAAAGGACAGTGGCGGTGAAATTTTATTGGGGCGCTTCTACGAGGAGGAACTCTCTAAAACTAAATACCCCGACACGTACCTCATCGAAAAAGTTTTGCGTAAGAGAGGCGACAAACTTTTGGTGAAATGGCTGGGACTTCCGGAAACGAGTTGGATCGATTCGAACGAAGTGATTCTATGAGTACGTGGAATGTCGTGAAGCGTCTACCTGATTCGGAAAATGAAACGAAGAAAAGGAACGGCGAATTGCTCCCCGATAGCATGCGGTGTCTGATCGTAGGACCTTCGGGGTGCGGAAAAACGACACTGCTCATTGATAATTTTATCCTCGCACCCAATTGGTTAGACTGGGAAAACAGACACCTCTACGTATTTTCGAAAAGTCTCGAACAAGCGAAATACCAGCAACTTATGAAACTGTACGAGGGACTGGGCATTGCAACTTTCGCAACTGAAATCATTCCAGTGGACGATTGTCTCGAGAATTCCGTTGTGGTGTTCGACGACATGATCTTGGAAAATCAAAACGAGATTCGTAATTTTTTCACTCGAGGTCGTCACAAAGGATTGGATTGTTTCTACCTGGCACAAACTTTTTCCAAGGTTCCGAAACAACTGCTACGCGACAACGCTAATTTCATATGTTTGTTTCGACAAGACCACACCAATTTAAAACACGCACACGATGATTACGTAGGGGCTGAAATGAATTACAATCTATTTTCTTAATTCTGCTCCCACTGTTGGAACAGCGGTGATTTCGGATTCGTGACCATCGACATGACTCGAAAAGCAAACCATGGAAAATATAGAAATAAAATAAACGTTTATCTAGACGTCTCAAAGGCTAACAAGAGGACAATTTCAGATTTGCAACAAGAAGAAAAAAATCCAAAAAAATCAAAAATCGAGAATCTAAAAAATAAAATTTGAAAAAACGTTCTTTTTTTTCAAACGTCTGACAAGCATATATAAAATAACCATTACAACAAAAAGTGAGTGTTAGAAAAGTGGATAGTCTCAAGAGGGTGACAGCAAGAAAACTACGAGAACCGAACGTATAGGCTGAGAATTCGACGTTTCAAAAACGTTTCAACGTATATAGAAAAATGTCAAAACGTGAATTTCAAGAAGACGAAAATCTCAAGTTGCGAGAATACCTCGTGAAACGCTTCAAAGGTAGGAAATCCGAGAATCGCGGATCCTACGAAGAGAAGAAACGTCAGGATCAACCTGTGATCGACGCCATCAGCGGTCTAGGTAAAGAAATTAAAAGTGTCACGGAACAAAATAAAAATTTGATCAACGAACTCGTACCACTCGCAGCTAAAAGTTACGCTGTACCCACGCCCATTTCGAGCATTCCTTCGACACCGTTCGAACTGAAGGAAGCACCGGCACGACGTCGAGCCATAGGTAGCACGTCTTTGGATAAAATTGAGTTGGGACCTTTGGCACGAGACTACCTGAGCACGGGGAAGTTCGACAAGGACGAAGTGTTCGGATTGTATCCCAGCATGGAAACCAACGAAGGCGGTGGTGTGGTGTGGAAGATTGGGAAATCGAAAGTCACCTTCGAAGGCAACGACATTAAAGTTAATTTAGGCGAGAAGGATAGTTGGACCAGGTATCCGGGTACGGTGGGACTGTGGGAACTCGTCGCCAAAAAGCAGCCGAAAGATTACACCGACGAAGATTACCAGAGTTACAAGGAAATTTTGATCATGACGGATGCCTTGTACCAGAACAACGATGCCTCGCAGAATAGGGTGAAATCGAGCAGCGGCGAGAAGTACAGGAATCTCATCAAACCGATTTGGAACCAGGTCAAAACAGGCAGCGGCGTCAAACGCTACAACACGTTACCCAAAGAATTCGTTTGGGTGGACGACGTGAGGAAGCTCGTGGACCGATTGTTGGTGATAGCCGGCGAAGAGAATGTAGGCAATCGTAATTTCCACAACGAGAAGGTTGGCATCGTGGACATGATCAGCACGAAACTTTCCAACTTCATCGTGAACGACGACAAGGGCATAGGTTACCTGATCAAAATCATCAACACGCTGCCTCCGAGATTCTGGAACGTGGCCGAAGGAAAGGGACTCGTAAACGACATCATCAACAAGTTACCTTTCGAGATGCATTTACCTGGCTACCAGTACTGCGGACCGGGTACCAAACTCGAGAAAAGATTGGAGAGAGGAGACAAGGGTGTGAATCCGTTGGACGCTGCATGCAAAGATCACGACATCGCCTACAACACCACTCGCACCGATCTGGATGCACGTCACGAAGCAGACAAGAAATTGGAGCACGCAGCTTTCGAAAGGTTCGTCAGCAGAGACGCGTCGCTGGGTGAACGGGTCGCCGCACTGGGCACCACCATCGCCATGAACACGAAACAAAAATTTGGGTGGGGTATATAAATAACATACAGTAAAAAACAACATGGCTTGCATAACTGATATGCCGCACGAACTGCTTAGAAAAATATTCAAACAGGCAGTAAACGGAGATTGTGAGGATATAGGGAAACTTTTGATCATAGCTAAAACGACGCCTGCATTTCGAATCCCATGTGAAATGGCTGTCAAGGACCGTCTTCGGGAGATCAGTGGCATGAGGTGCGGCGATCTCGACACTCTTCTTTCGGCCGCAGGGGAAAAATTAAACAAGAGAATGGATGAACTGCACGAGGCGAGACAGGGAAGAACACGATACACGGATGATTGGCGCAAGTCTAAACAGGAGACTGAAGATATTATTACGCACATCATCGCGTTGTCGGAAGCACGGACTTTCTTCCTCCGTGAAAAAAAATAATAATAATAATAATATACATGTCAAAAAATGTACAAGTCAAAAAAAAACTTGATATATAAATAACACACATCGTGAAAAAAAAATAATCTTCGGTATATAAATAACACACATTGTGAAAAAATTAAATTTCTATAACACTCTGAAATTTCTCTTCGATATGACGACTGAAAAAATGAGTGATCTCCAAGCATTAAAACAAATGCTAAATTTGTCAGTCGAATATGTAAAAATTCAGGAATTGGAAGTCGACAATCCTTACACGCTAACTTCCGGTTCAATCGTTTCTACCCAGTACGGTCCCAAAGTGCGTCTGTTGCTCAACGGACAATACAGTCTATTTTTACCAGATCGATACGCTATCATGTTATCCGACGAGAAGCTATCTATTTTAATCGAGAACAAAACTCGAATCGTGTACAAGGGGACAAAGGAACTTCTTGGTAAGAAATCGAAGCACGTAATAGAATTTGTTTAATCACGGACACCCCAACCCCCGGAATATATATATAAATAACATACCATGAAAAATATGACAACTTGTCTAACTCAACTTCCTCCCGAAGTGTTGCACAAAATATTTACGTTCACGTTCGACGGGGATGTAACTAAACTCATAGACTTGCGTAAAGTAACGCCAGAATTTCGTTCACCGTGCAAAATGATTTTCATGGATCACCTCCGAGAAATAAGCGGAATGAAAATAATGTTCCGATCCCCAGAGACTCTCTTTCGAGCCGCAAACAAAAAAATCGACGATAGGTTAGACGAGCTGCACGAGTGGAGGCAGGGGAGAAGAAGATTTACCGAAGACTGGTACGCGTCGAACATTGAAACTGTCGATCTTGTAAACCACATGATAGCATTAGGCGAAGCAAAAACTTTTTTTCTTTCCCAGAATACATATATATAAATAACACATCGCCACAGTTGTTTTGAGTGAGACGATATAAATAACACACATCGTAAACCTAACGGAAAAAAAAAGTTGTTCTCTTTCCCAGATAACATATAGCATCAAAAAAAAAACAACATGAAGCCCAAAGGTGTCGTGTACCAAATTCCATATTCGAATCTTAAAAATCTAGGTGCCCTCGATGGCTTACTCACCAAGAAACAACGCGAGAAGAAACGTTCTTGCTTGACCAAAGGACACGGAATGAAATTACTTCTCAGCACTCCACAATTGAGACGCTTGCAGCGTTCGCGGAAACAGCAAAAGATCGGAGGTTTCATATTCAGCATCCCGGCCATCCTGGCAGCATTGGGGGCCGTTGGAAGTTTGGCAGGGGGTAGCGTCGCCATCGCGAAAACCGTCATCGACTCGAAGAAGAACAAGGCGGAATTGGAAGAACAGAAACGTCACAACCTGGCCATGGAGAAGAAAGGGGGGAAGGGGGTCATGAGGAAGTTTAAAAAAAAGAAACAGCACTCACCAACCGAGACATTAAATCTCTGATCGAACCATTACGAATCAAACACTTCAGAGGAGTTTTCATGTCCGACTCGTTACCTTCAACCGTTAAAAGAAGAGAATGCGGCGTAGTCAACTTGGACGGTCAAGAAAATCCAGGCACGCATTGGATATGTTACCACAAAAACGATAATAAAGCATTCGTTTTCGATTCTTTCGGAGGCGTTCCACCTACAAATTTAGTTCATTATCTGAAAACGAACAAAACCTCTATATACTACAACGACGAACGCATTCAAAATTTCGGAGACGTGAACTGCGGTCATCTCTGCCTCTCCGTGCTCGCGTTTCTCTCTAAAATAAATAAGCCACAGGTGGAAGATTTCCAGAAAGCATTGTGGAACCTTAAACACGATGGGAGTGTTCCATCTCACGAGCGAATCTTCGATCTTGAAACTCACGCTGCACGACGACATCGTCTATCCTAAATCCGTGGCTCTGCGTGCATTCTACAGCATGTACCTCATACCTAACGTCACGCAGCACAACAACAAAATTAGCGTCGGAAGCGAACACATCGTCGTCACGCCAGGCCAATACAATCTTTCTACTTTGCAAGCTCAATTACCCAAAGACACGTACCTTTCTCAAAATTCGGTCACGCACAGAGTGGAAATCGTGTCCGCGACGGAGACCGTGGACCTGGGCACCATGGGAGAACTTTTAGGTTTCGAGAACGACACAAAACTCGAAGCTGGCATCAAGCACACGGCAACCAACATTCCTAAATTCTTGGCCATAGAGACTCTGAACGTACACTGCAACGTGGCGGAAGGCATGATCACGAAATCCTCGGACGGGGGGTTGCTGGGAAGTCACAAGCAGACGGGAATCATCGCCACTTTCAAACCCAGTTCCGAGTTCATGGAACCGATCATCTACACACCCTCTTCGCCGATCAATTTTCCAGTATGTTGCAACCGCATAGACGACATAGAGTTGGTGGTGACGAACGAGAAAGGAGACGTGGTGGATTTCGCAGGTGCCACTACGACGGCCATCGTGGAGATCGACGTATAATAAATAACCATACATCATGGAACAAATCGAAAGTTTCGAGTTGCAATCTTTTCCTCCCAACCGTCGCACGTTCGCCAATCTCAACGAAGCGAACAGGGAGATCGAATACGACGTGGACGTAGGGGACGGGTTCGTTCATCCTCACAGAGCGGACCTCTACCTTCAATTCGACGTGGTGAAGAAAGAAAGCGGAGACGCGTTCCCCGCAGCAGCAAATTTGATACTCGTGGACAACTTCGTGCCTCACCTGTTCTCGCAGGTGGAGGTGAGGAAACACGGTACCGTCATCGACAGAATAGATTATCCAGGCATCACGTCGACGGCAGTGGGAACGTTGAAATTATCCAAAACGGACGCGGCATACTATCAAGCGGGAGGGTTCGAAGCGGGAACCAAAATAGCGACGAGAAATCACACGGTGCTCTTTCCCATGCGTCTGCTTCCGGGTTTCTTCTCGGACTACAAGGAGATCATGTGGAAGGGAGGACTGCGCGTCACCTTTCGAAGAGCGGCCAACGACAACGACGCACTGATGCGATACGCTACTTTGGGTCCGGACGGAACCACGCCGATAGCCAACACTTTACCCGAAGCAGCCAAGTGCGTCATCCGGAGCATGGAGTTGAGAATGCCGATCGTGGAATACGAAACCAACTACGCCCTCAAGTACAAAGCGGAGATCTTGAAGAGTCCGCAGGTACCGATTCACTTTCATGGTTACCAGTGCGTGCAGAAGTTGGCGTCGGGAAGTCACATGGAATTCGACGTGACGACTCAGTTCAACAACATACAGTTCGACATGCCAGATTTCGTCGTAGTGCTCTTTCAGACCTGGCGCGATAACAATCAGGAAAAAGATTCCAGCAAGTTCGACGACTGCAAGATCAAGAACGTTTATCTCAAGAACGGGAGGAACGAAGTGTTCCCGCGCGAGAATTACAACCTCGACATGACCAAAGACGATTACTTCAAACTTTACGAAGCGTTCTCGGCTTACAAACGCGTGACCGAGGGAAACGTCGACATGTACTACACACCCAGCGAATTCAAAACCCACAGGCCGATGTTCGTCATCAATACCACGAAACGGAAGCAGGTGGTGGTCAACGATCGAACTAACATCAAGATCGTCTGCGAGTTCCACGACGCGTTGCCCGAGGATACTCTATGCAGCGTCATCCTGGTTGCAGAGAAGTCCTTCGCGTACGACGTGAAGAACGAGAGGGTGACGGAACAGTTTTAAAATTCATAAAAAAATTGCCACATACTAAAAAAAATCAACAAGGTTATATAAAATATAATGTAAGTTTGTTCGGTGCGCAAATAAAAGAAAATGATAGGTCACTGAAGATCGTAAAAAAAATCGTAAGATAGGTTAAGTTATATCACGTAAGATCGTGATCGAGTAAGATGTTGGCAACATTGCGAGAAAATAAGGCTTGTGTCTTACAAGAGCAAACCATTAAGTCGAGCCCCCAACTTTCGGTTGGTGAACTCTCTCTCTCTCCATTTGGGTCTACTACTACAGTTCGGTGTGCAAATAAAAAGAATAAATGAGAGGTTACTGAAGATCGTAAAAAAAATCGTAAGATAGGTTAAGTTATATCACGTAAGATCGTGATCGAGTAAGATGTTGGCAACACTGCGAGAAAATGAGGCTTATGCCTTACAAGAAAAAAAAACCATTAAGGCGAGCCTCACCGACGAGCCTCACTTTCGGTTGGTGAACTCCATTTTGGGTCTACTAAAAAAAAACAATTATTATTTTTGTTTGTTTGCTTGCATCACAATACAGGCACGCGCGCATATGTGTGTGTGTGTGCGACAGAGAGAGGTTTACAAAAGGTCACGATATATAAACCATTGGTCCCGGACTTGGAAAAAAATTATGATAAGGTGCATTCATCCTTCAAAGATGAAACAGTGCATTTACTCATCACGCTGTGTCAGCGCAATAAATGAGGCGCGGAACGTGGAAAGAAAATAGGTTTTTTTTTTTTTTAAGTTTTTTGATGCTGTTTTCATCGCTGTGAAACATCGTCAGCGCAATAAATGAGGCGCGGAACGTGGAGAGAAGGTGAGTTTTTTTTTAGGTTTTTGGTGATCCCCAAATGAGTAAAGTGAGTTTTTGATGTTTTGGTGCTGTTTTCTACGCTGCGAAACATCGTCAGCGCAATAAATGAGGCGCGGAACATGGAGAGAAAGTGAGTTTTTGAGGTATTTTTGATCCCCAATTGAGGTTTGTCAACCGGGGCACCTACACTACTCTAAAGTAGGTCAAAGCATGTAGAGGCTCTCGTGTAGTTTAGCACGTAATAAAAAAAGGATAGGTTAAGTTATATCACGTAAGATCGTGATATACCTACCAAGTGTGAGTGGGAAAAAAGGGAAATTTTACTAAAACATCGCTAAACGCTAAAACATCGACAAAAAATTGTCAAAATATATCAAAAACTGATATTCAATTGATAAAAAAAGAGGCTACAAATGCATACCTACCAAGTGCGAGTGGGAAAAAAGGGAAATTTTACTAAAACATCGATAAACGCAAAAACATCGACAAAAAATTGTCAAAATATGTCAAAAACTGATATTCGATTGGTAAAAAACAGAGGCTACAAATGCATACCTACAAAGTGTTATTTTGAAACGATACACATACACTACTATCAAGAGAACAAAATAAGATTTTCAAAACGACCTTGAAAAAGAGCTCTTTGAACAGAATCACCGTACAGAGCAGAACAAACTCATTAAATAATGAAAGCAGCACCTAAGCACAAGTTGGACTTTCCAAAGACAAGAAACACAAGCAAGGCTCTACTGTCAGGATTTTTCTGATGAAGGTTGGATCAGGTGTCGTGTTTCTTGTGCAGGTGTGTAAATCGAAGACGAAAACGCTGTTCATGTTTGTGGTTTGTGTGAAACCTAATTGTTTGAGTAAGTTTACACGATTCTACAATTAAAACGTCCACTACGTTTCTATAATTATTCTAACTTAATAATCTTACAATTAAGTAGTATGGAGAGCAAACAGTTAAGGCACCCCATCCCGTCTTGCCCTGCCCTCCATGTGGGGCAAGACTGGACAAAAGCTCTTTTTTTTAAAAAAAAAAATCACAATATATTCCAAATATTAGGCCTGTCTTTTCAGTTTTCAAATTTTTAAAATATTAAACAAAGAACCAATAAAACTATTTGTGGCAATACAATTCATATCTGATTTCATTTTGTAATTCGAACATGTGTTAAAACATTAGGCAGTCCGATTTGCCCACCTTCCCTAATTGCATTAAATATATGGATTATATTTAATTTCTGCAAAAAATGTTGATGATGATGAAATACCCACAATTGGCATTGCAATAGAGAAGACATTTTTAAAATTAAAGAAAATACGTATATGAAATCCATAGCATGTTATTGTACACTAGTTTATTTTATTGTTGATATTGCTTTTGTGAATTATCAGTTTGAATGCTTCAAATAACTTTAGTAATACTGATAATTACAATAAAATGAAAAACTTGGAAAATTCGTGTATAAAAGCCGAAAAAGGAACAATTCTCTCTTTTTTCGTTCTGTTCGTGTTTAAAACTGAAATACAACATACCTCAGATGTCGTTTTTAACAATTATAGTCTGTCGTCAATTGTTGAGAAGTGAAACAAGAACGTTGTTGAGATTGTCGCATGAGACTTATTCACGTAAAGTAAAACTTCTACCTTGGATTTGATAACAAAGGGCAGTTTTCAATAAGCTCACTGGAGTTATGGCAAAATTATATAAATAAATGTAAACTGTAATACGTTAATAATTGATTTGCTTTATTTTACTTCACTTTTTGTGCCACTTTTGGTTAATTTGCGAAGATGAGGATGAGTGACGACATGATGAAATTGATGAATGGACACTAACAAACATCCACGCCCAGGCCGGGATTCCAACCCGGGACCCCTGACGTCGTAGCGCGATATGCTAACACACCGCCACGGGGGCCGACTATACGCTAATGAAGATTAACCGAAAAGTGTACGGCGTGTACCTTCAAATACAGCCCTCCATATCTCCTTCTTTAAACAAATGTTTTTAGTGAAGAGGTTTTCTCGGGCAATCAGCCAGGTGATTTCCGGATAGTCTTCCGAGCTTTCGAGAGCTAACGTCACTCTCATCTTCAGGGATACTTGCCTATCCGGAAATCACCTGGTTGATTGCCAGAGAAAACCTCTTCAGTATTCACCACCAGGAAAGTTTCAAAAAATATTTCAAACATTTTTATTATTTCTCGCGTCTTTCCTTTGTTAGTTTCACAATCTACATGTATTTCGTCATTATTTACCTCTTATGTCAGTACCTATGCGCTCTTCTTCTCAACACATGTCTATTTAGTTTTCAACGTTTTCTTTTTCTGACATACCCGGTAATCATTTCGGGGGGATCTTTACAGGGTCATAAATGTGTGTGTACATATGAGGAAAAGGAAATGTATTTGGAATAAATTAATGCTATCCTTTGTTTTACTTCGCTTTTCTACCACTTTTGGCTAATTGCAAAGATAAGGACGAATGGTGATAACATGAGATGGATGAAAGAACCATCATAAACATACATGGACGACAGAACACGAGCCGCGCAGATGATTATGCTGGCTGTGAGTCCAGACGCCTGAGCCTTGCTAGTCTGCAAAATGCAGTCCAGCGTGTACAACAAGGAAGGAACAACATTTGGGTGCCTTGCACTCCGAACTCTATTTGGAAAATCTCTTAAAGGCGGGCAGTAAGAGAAAACAGACTCTTTAAGTAATTCAGAACAAATTCAGCGACGAAATGTTGTTTAAAATTAAATATAAATCTTATAATTTCAAGTATGTTTAAATACGTATAATTAATTCCCCATTTGGTCATTTATATTTATCGAATAAATAGAAAATAATCCTGAAAAGATGAATAACTACATAAAAGTAAAGTGCTCCCCTGTGCTTTGCCATGAATGTGCAACGTTCCACCACAATCGCAACTCCAGGTATGGAGCCACGAATTGGCAACACTCTGCTCCTTGCTCCGGCTGCTCAGTTGGAAGCATGAGCTCTCACCCAGGGATCGGGATTAAGGAAGATAACCACCGAATTGCAGCACATCACGTCAAATAAATTTCAAATACTTTGTAATTAAAATGTCCAGAAACTTGGATCACGAATCGCGCGCGTATATACTGATTCGCACACGTTAAAAGAATATGTTGGGTCCTGCTCGTTCGTAGGCAGTGATAAGTACTTATTTGTCACGACAGAATCCGCGCACTGCCTTTACCGTTAACAGCAAGACCTCAACTCCTTACCCAGGCGCGAGGCACAGCTTAACAGATTCTTTCTTACAATGCTACAAACTCATACCATAAAAATAACAAGAAAAGCTGATAATGTATATGTCAGATTAATGCTAAATAGCGATAGTAAGCTTAGGTTGTGGTTGGCAACAATTAAGAATGCCAACGTGGAACTTTTGACGTCGCCATATACACGTAGCGTCATCCCCCTTCCTAAAATAAAAAGCCAATAGCAAAACGATATTTTATTGAAAGCGAGGGGGAAATACTTTGCTATAATATTATAATATTGAACCAGATAGAAATAACGAAACTCATTTAATAAATAATTAATATTTGCCCTTGCACATAACATGATTAAATGAAGATTTAGCTTAGAGATTTATAACGAAGACTCGCGTACTGTCGACGTGGCTTTTGGCCACGTCTTGTACGCTCGCATGCGTGACCTTCGGCCACGTTGTGATCGCAATCATGTTTTAGATGGGGTTCCTCAATGATCTTAATGACTTTGAAAATGTCTGCATGTTGTATTGGATGATTGGGAACATGTGTACAAGTTCGCTAATTTGAAAAGTTTAGAAAGTAACTTTATGTGTGTATGGGCTCTAATAAGGTACAAATATTCAAACTATTATTGTCTATTTTCTTAATAATGAACTGAGTAAGTAATAACCGTTTCAAGATAAGTAGTTGGATGTTTTGCATAAACGAATTGAATAGCGACTAAATTGAAAATTCAATATTTACGTATTTTGTTATTTTCACATTTTTGAACGTAATTGGATAATAACTGTTTTCCGTCATTCCCCTCAAATTCCTACCTTGCCTCTGTAATAAATTCTGATACTCATATTTTGAAATTCGAAAAGTCTAGCATAATTCCCTTACAGTAGTTTTCGGGGTGAAAATAAACTTTCTTTAAGTTTCCTAGCAACGTCCGTTTCCATGGACAACAACAGGCACGGCAAGCTCTAAGGAATTGCATGTCATTATACCCCCTAAATATTTAGTTAAAACAAGCACCATGTAGATATTTACGCATTTAGTATAACAATATATACGTAATTGTGTCTGGGCTGAAATTCCTTATCATGTAGATGTCACCCTTGTTTCAGGCACCTTTTCAAAACCATGAGTTCATTCATCTGTGTGCTATTGATCTGTGACAAATATAATGTAGCTAGACAATTAAGAATTGAAGGAAACAATGTGAGCAAAAAAGAAAAGCCTTGGAAACGGTTGCTAGGAACGTGAGAAAAGGGCATTTTCACCCTTAAGGAAGGGCCGATCGAGAGATTTTTGAATTTTCTCGGCATTTTGGGACGATTTCATGGGGGGTCGTAATCGGGCGTTTTTCGCCTCCGGGGCTTCCTTCATGGAGAACATTTATGTCAGTGAGTCAGTGAGTGGTGGGATTGGGGCTTTATATATATTGGACTAAATTACTTCAATCTTGTCTATTCTTGAGAAATATCGGTATTAGGAAGAAATGTATTTAACATGTGCTTAAACAATAACATTTGCGTGAAAGATGAAAATAATAATGAAAACGTTGCATATACTATTTAGGAAAATTATTAGCCTATAAAATCTGAATTAATGTAAAAATACGGGTATAATATAATAACATATGATAAAACATAAATATACAGGGTGTCTCATAAGTAATAGTGTAAACTGACACAGGTGAAAGTACACGATAATATAAGCAAAAAAGTCTCAGTAAACATGGGTCTGCAAACGAGCCGTTTTCGAGATAATCGCGAATCTGTGATTACAAGCCGCCACTGACTTCATTGTTTGTAAACGTCGTCCTAGTTGGTAAAATGCTAATAATACAGTAAGAAAAGTGACTCCCACAGTACGATTAGACTGTATACTGATTGTATCCATCCTGTTTGATTACAACGCTACCTCTCGGAAATCTTCTGTTTTGTAAACAAACAGCAAACCTCGTACCGCGCAAGGAGTATAGCACTCGGTGTTTACGAAATTCAATCAATGACGGCTTGTACCCACACATTCGCACACATTATTAGCATTTTACCAACTAGGACGACGTTTACAAACAATGAAGTCAGTGGCGGCTTGTAATCACACATTCGTGATTATCTCGAAAACGGCTCGTTTGCAGACCCATGTTTACTGAGACTTTTTTGCTTCTATTATCGTGTACTTTCACCTTTCAGTTTGCGCTGTTACTTTTGAGACACCCTGTATACGTGAATTATGAAAACAATTAAGTGTAAAAAATTTAATGCAAGTTATTAATTTAAAAGAATACGAATAAGAAAAATTCCAATAGAGAGCCGACATTTGCCTAAAATGGCGGTCATTACAATAGCGTATAAGGGGTGTGGAGTTAGGGCCCCACACTTTCTTGATCACGGTCGAAGATGGGGGTGATCAGCACCAGGTCCCTGGCCACCTTTAACCCCGAGAGTATTCTCTAGGTACCCACTTTATACGACGTTCCGTGGGCGCCGAAGCCTCTTGAAAAGGGGAAAAAATCCCGGTACTTCCCGCCGGGTCTCTTGTATGCTAGTCAGACGTCCTACTGAGCTAACGTTTCAACTAGGCCTGTTAGTAATAATCTTGCATAGATTCCCCCTGGGTCCAAAGCTTTTGCTCTAATACTAGAATAACTAAAATTCGAAATAAATTACAGCAATTTTCCCTAGTCTGGAATTTTAAGCAAAATTAATGTAAGTAAATTTAAGAAAAATTAGAAAGTATTTCAAGTAAACAAGTAAGAGAAGCACATTAAATTCTCCGTGCTTTTCGTAAATGAAGCTTTGGTAAGGTAATGAGAAGAGAGATAAAGAAATGAAAAAGTCATGATTATTTAACGTGGTAGTAGTGCAACGATTGCAATATTAAGAGTATGCAAGAATGAATATGACATCAATATTATTCACACTTTACAGTTTTTTTTATTATTTTAAGATTTTTCTTATTTTATAGGTTAATCGCATGAATGAGAATGGATGAGAAAGTAATGAAGTTGACAAGACAGTAACATGAAAGAAACAACCATGTTTTACACATAGCATCTAGTTTCGCAAATAGAACCACTACAACACAGAGGCTAGAAATATGTATTGCAGAGACTACATACTGTAGTTAACGTAATAAGTACATTCAGAAATCGAAACAGAAGCGTTGCACAATACAGTAATCTGGATTTATGCGGCGTAAGAATTCTGCGGAAGTTTCTTTCGTTCTGAGAATGAAAAACTTCGACAGGACAACGCAAGGCCACACATCATTGCAGGAAACTACATTTATTATTTTTCATCCTCTGGAGTGGGAGACGAGAAAGCGAGAGAGAGCTGCAAAAGTTATCGCCGGCTTCAAACAAACATAGTCAACATCTTCTGGCCGACAGGAATGGGACAAATGAAATATGTGGACGCCCGGAGATTCCCTTGCCTCAGCACGGCTCCAGTGTCCCGCGCATATTTCACCACGCGAGACTCGTGTCATTGAGATCGCTCCGCAGTCCAGATTGACGCCGCTCGAATTTCTCAAGGAAAAATCCCATACGCCCGCGGCTGCCAAAACAGACCGGCGCCATCTTGCTTTGAATTACTGAAGTTTCCCTCCGGTTCTGAAAGGATTGAAAGGCCTTGGAGGGGGGGACGGAGAGAGAGAAACTGAAGACAAACGATGTTATTTGTGCAATAGCTCAAAACTCCATGCTGGAGGACCCCATAATACCTTCCCGCAATGTCCAAACGGGGATCCAGCGACATTCAACTTTACCTTGTTCAGAAGTGTAGGCAATGCCTTCTTAGTAGTCTTGCGATGCGTAGTTTGAAGAATTAAGATTTCATTATTTACATTAACATTCATTTACATATTGATTTTACTAATAAATATCAATAAAATCCAGGCAAGAAGAGTTATAATTTAATTCCAATACCATTTAATTTATAACTTGAAGCAATCAATAAACTTTCAGTTTAAAATTCTCATAATGCACGATTAGAAAACAAGTGAAGGAGGACAAGGAAACAGACATGTAATGTTCTCCCACAAATCGAAGGAAACACTTGTTCTCAAGGAGTTTAAATGTTCCTGAATACCTCTAAATAGCGCATTACCAGACTAATTTTAGAGGGATAGATTTCAGGTGACTCTTATTCTAGTAGACATATTTCACGCAGCAGTTTTTTTAAGATTTGTCATTTTGTTTTAGGAAGAAAAATAGTTCATTGTATAATGCTCCTATTTGGTGGTAACGTCTTGTCCTTGTGATTAAAGTGTTCCAGGTTCGATGCTCACTTTATACTGAGTCTTGGTTGCCTCATAAAGTGGACTCAAATTTCAAAAATCACCGCATCCACATGTTATTGTCTGCTAATAAACAACAACATGCGGTACATACTGTTTTATTCCATAGCTGTGATAAAGTAAGGAAATGTAAATAAAATTAAGTACAAAAGTGTAATCGTTTATGAATATACCTCATTTCTTTAAGAATATATTATCATCAACTTTGTATGAATACTTCCAATTAATTGATTGATTGATTGATTTGATGATTTAAGTCAACTTTATGTACAGTAAGGCTAATCGGGACTGGACCTACAGTTTAAAGTGGAATCCGAACCACTATGTTCCTCCACCGGGTATCGAACCCGGGACCCCTTGTTTACAAGGTGACTACGCTACCACTGCCCCATCGGGGAGGCCCTACTACTTCCAATTAACATTCACTTCCCTCCTCATCATTCATGCTACATAGCACGCATCAGAAATCATGTATAAATTTAAAATAATAGCGTAATCGGTTGGAAAGTTTTTGACTTACGAAATGTTAAGTATTGCACAGTTTCTTCCACACGTCTGTCATTTTATCCACAAATATGAAGCAAAGCTTGCTTTCTGATTGGTTATAATACGGTCAATGCTAAGAAATGTTATATTTGGGAAATATGAAACGAAATGTACCCGATAAAAAAAAATAGGAATGACGTAAGGCTCTCACTTCATACAGTGGCATTGTGTGCGTAGCAGTAATGCTACAAAATACCAGAACTTTATTTCAGTCTAAAGCGGCCAACCCGATGACTGGTATGAATGACAAGAGGCCTTTTAATCGGGGCAAGCCCTTGGCCCTACACACCAAGGCGTGGAGTAATCTTTAAAGGGCAGGGGGAGTCATCCTAATCTTTGTATATTTTCCCCAGATGCCCGAGGGGAGATTAAGAACCGAGATAATTGGTCGGGGCTGTTTTTGGGGAAGTTTTGAGGAAAGCTGGGCTCATTCAATCTGTTTGGTTGATGGCGAGAAGATTGGGGCGAAGACTTCATCGGAAGAGTTCGGAACTTTCATTTCCATTGACTTGAACTTAGGTGCGAGGTTCTGAAGTGTACAGACTTTCTCCGCAGCTTAGAGAAATCAAGGGAAAAGAAACCATAATGTTGACGATATCAGCGATATGGGTTTTACTACTTATCATCAGATTGATCGAACTAGTGGATAATAGAATACTGATAATATCAGTGAATTTTTGTAAATAGTGGCGGCGATGGCCGCTTTGACATAATGAAGAACTGCACAATTTGTATTCCTGTCCAGATATTATTACAATAATTATATCAAGAAGACTTAGGTGGGCAGGCCAAGTGGCACGAATGGGAGAAGAGAGAAAAGTTTACAGAATTCTTGTTGGGAAATTTGATGGTAAGACCTGTAGGAAGGCTAGGACGAACGTTGAGATGGACCTAAGGGAAGTCAGTAAGGATGGAAAAGCTTGGATTGATCTTGCCCAGGATAGGGACAGATGGAAGGCTTGTTGCTGCAGCAATAAACCTTCGGGTTTAAGAAGGCTACATGGAGTTGTTAGATGGCTGCTACCCTTCAAGTGGAATGGAATAATTGGCACTGCATAAATACGGTTTTGTAACTTTTCTCTGTGGTTTCCAGTGTGCACGTGAAAGAACCTAAGGAGAATTTAACGATCTGAATGGCGATTTTAATATCCAAGAATCAAATAAGTGAAATAATAATTATAATAAATAATATATCTAGAAATAGCCTGTAGGTGTTTTCCACATTGAGAAACAAAACAGTATAAATTCTGCGCGCCATTCATTTGCGTGTTAACATTTAATTGGTCAAAATACACTCTACAAACAATCTGAAACCTCTTTATAACTTAAAGGTTTCTTCGATCACAATCCCAGTCACAGAAACAAATTTGTGTGCGCTGAATGTGCTCTTTACTTTTCAACTCCATCATTTGGAAATGTCGTGTGTATTAATGTAAAAAAGGAAACTTACCTACCGACTGAAGTAGAAAACCAACTGCCAGAGATCCTTATCGCCGCCCCTACTCATAAACCATAGTGACGATGAGAGCAGGCGACAAAGTAAAAGTTGATGAAAAGTTTAAATTTTGTTTTGAGGCCACGTAATGCACAGGAATATTAATAGGGACTGGATCTTCAGTTTAAACTGGAATCCAAACCACCACGTGCCTCTACCAGGTATTCTCCTTGATTACAATTTGATTTTGGTTATTTAGCGTAGATTTTCTGCCACTTTTGTCTAATCATGGCAATGAGGATGAGGGATGCTGTGATGAAATTGATGAATTGGCACTCACAGAGAACACCCATGAGCAACCAGATTCGAACCCTGGCGTCATTGCACGCTGTGCTAACCATGGGCCCAGATGAAAACAGACGAGAATTTTCCGAAAGCTGAACAGTTTTCTCTTGCTATATTAAACTGAAAATAAATCTTAGAATGAAATTTGGAGCCCCAATTTCGGACGCCTAGACACAGCGTTACTTATCACACAGTTACTATTATTCTTTACGCTGTGACGATTTCAAGTTAATGCTATCAATTTTACGTTAAACAGTTTACTTGGTAATTTAGCTGCGTTTTTTGCAATATCTTGGCGATTGTTGCCACTTTATTATTGTTCGGTAAGTGCGACGTAGTAAAGTTTTCACCTTGGTTGTACAAATAAAATCGAAGGTATTTCATTGTTAGGTTTTGCAGCAGAATATGGCTCAATTTCGTCTTAATCCGGTCCTGGTGCTAACCACTACGCCATATCTTGATTACAAGGCGATGACCTTACCTCTACGTCAGAGGCGATGTCCAATGAGTGAGCAATAGAAAGGAAATTATTTTACTTTCTCAGAACTCCTGCTTTGTCATATATCCCCTATGCCACGATTGATTGATTGAATTGAAAATTGTGGGTGCGTCAACACTTAGGCTATTTTACACCCGTAAATATTACACGAGGAACAGCTCCAAACATAACTAAAGTAGACAGTCTGAGGAATAAAATATTCTTACCTGAGATAAACTCTGTGGTACACAGTTTCAGGCAAAACACAGGACAACATACACACACAGCCCTACAGTGGATTATACTGGCCTTATGTCTAGACGCCAGAGCCTCGTTGGCCTTCAAGAAGCACTTACCGGGGTGAACTACGTGGAAGCGAGGTTAATATTTTGGTGTCTGCGTAAGTAGTTGCCCCTTACACCCCCCCCCCTACGCCATGACTTTAGGAAGTTAATAATTATATAGAGCACTAAACGCACAGCTATGAAATTAGGCGGCTGGGAAAATTGCGCTGGTGCCACATATGGGAAAAGCCTAGCGAGTGCGGGATAAATGTCGCTGGTTCCCGCGCGCTGTGTGGCAACGTCAACCGGGCTGCGTTGCCTAATACGAGCGTCAGACCGATCTCTCTCAGGGCACTTTTGTGTCATCCTTGACCTTTCGAGCATATACTGTCAGTTTGTATCACGGATTACAAAGAGCAACTCTACAACGATATCTTTCATTCTCTTAAACCTCGGAACACTCTGGGATGTGCTCCGACGTGGCAACAGCGCGAACTTCTGCCACCCGCCTAATTTCATGGCCGCGCGTTTAGTATACTACTGGCAACGTTACTGCAATCTTCATCATAATCTACGGTCCTTGAACGCATATTGGTCGCAATTAGCCCAATAGCTTCCAAGGCAATTGTTTTTTCAGTGACGCAGCTGAATGTTTCTTTGCGAGAGAACAACCCAGAAAACTTAGCAGCTAATCGCCGCAAAGGGATACAGGAATACACACAGCCTTGAAAAAACAAGAATTAATCAGCTGGGTTGGGGATGCTCCTCCTTCGGTGGGAGGGGAGGGGGAGCGAAGTCCCACGACGCCTGAGACTTCCCAGACTCTCTCCGGAAATGTTGCTCTCGCATCCATCAAGGCTTTTGCCGTGATTTGCATAACTCATTAAGATCGTGTTAGTCACTTTCCTTGTACTTAATTAAGAAAGTTTCAATTACATCCTAAGAAAGTTGGGGATTTATTTCTCTCGAATAGAAGTTAAGAAAACCAGGACCTGGTATCTTACTATCTTCTTCTTCCTCTTCGGCTGGCTTTTCTTTACTTTACAGTATTATTACTCTGTGGCGACAAAGAGGGGGAAAGTAGATCGGAGGCAGCGGACGAAACAAGATGCTCTGCGCATGCGCTGTTGATCTCACGGATTCTATCAGTCACAGATTCAAGAGGAATTTTCAATTAAGACGAAGTCAACTTTAAGCTGTGGCAGTGTAAATGCTGGCGATTTGTTCTTGTACAGTATCGAGAAAAAGTGGGTTAAGTTCAGATATCAGCCAATGAACTTACGACACCAACCCCTTACGTTTAGATAACCCGAATCACACAACTACCTGCGCGTTGCATAAAATGAAGGGATATCTTTGCGATGGATCAAGGCACATCCATTTCGGATGTTTAGACAAAGGACTCCTTGGAATGTTTGGTTGATTGATTGAGTTGGTGTTTTAAGTCCACAGTAAGGCTAATCGGGACTGTTACTATAGTTAAAATTGGCATCCGAACCACTATGGGCCTCCACCGGGTATCGAACCTGAGACCCCATGATTACAAGGCTACTAAGCTACTACCACTGTGCCATCGGGGAGGCCCCTTTTCCATAGTGTTGTATTGCAAGATATCCACATTAATTTCCGAAGCTGATATAAATATGTTTTATGAACACTGCAATAAAATATGGAGCAGAAAATATTTTTCTTAGAGCGTTTCACATACACATTGACATGTACTTCCCGGACGTATGAACAGACTGTTGAAGTACACCATCTCGCCTGATAGATATGAATCTTGTGCTGGAAGTTACGAGATTAATGGAAGTGCATGAGAGAAACATCGTGCTGTTACTGTGATTTTTTTTTTGTGTGTGAGTTTCGTTATGATGTATAACTTTGGTTCTTTTTAAATTGCATAATCAAGATAAATAGATTCTGAATTCATATGTTAAAACGTAAGTTCTGTGTTTTTGTTTCTATTTACTGCAAATCTTAATGTTTTCCAGTGCCCTGGGAGGTATCACGTGTATACCAATATACAGTCTCATGTTCCTCATTCTCAATTTGTATTGAGATAAATATATTCTTCTGACTATTAATGTCCTATGCTTGAATCTGGCACGACCGTGTCAACATCGTCGTCTGAACATCGGTGACAATCATTCTCAATCAATAGGAAAACTATTTGCACTTGTCTATTCACTTCCTAATTCTCCGATTCAATTACTTACTTCTCGCGAGAGCCGCCCAATCATTTGTTCGTATTCAGATGATGTTTATCCTGATGCTGGAGATTGAAGAACTACAAATTCCTATGCCAATGATAATCTGCCCTTTTCCACTACTGTTAAGAATGTGTGTGATACTCAACCACCATCTCACCTGGGCAGAGCACGTTAACTCGGTATATAGAAGAGTTTTCGGTGCATTACATTCACTCTATCGGCTCAAACTCTCAGTCTCTTGTCTTTCCCATTGTTGACTATTGCGATATTGCTTTCTTAGATGTCAATCACGAGCAAGCTAAACGACTGCAGCGAATCCAAAATGCCTGCATTCTTTTCGTTTTTGGTCTAAAATATTCAGAGCATTTGACATCGTAATTTGGCAAGGTTAAGTAGCTTAAATTAAGCGATAAACGTTAATTTTACTGTACAAGATCCTCCAAATAAAAGACCCGAAATATCTCAATAACCGATTTCAACATCTTTCCGACTTTCACAGCCGCAACACCAGATCGCGCGAAAGGTCTCTGCTCTCCATTCTACTCCACAAATCCAAATTATATGCAAATTCTTTTACCGTTACCTCAGCAGGCCTTTGGAACACGTTGCCACCTGAAATTCATGTGTCCTCCTCAATTGTGACTTTCAAAAAATTGTTAAAGTTACACATATTATATAATGAAAATTAAATGTTTGACTTCCCTAATAAAGTGGAAGGTTCAGAGAATGATAGGACGTAAGGCACAAAAATGATTTAACGTAATATTTAATATGAATTATCTTCAAATTATACCGTTTTGGACTGTGTTTAAGTAAGTGTAATGTTGGACTGTGCTTAAGTAAGTGTAATGTTATGTATTTGCTTGTACAGTCACGGACACTTCTGGGTTGTAACAATCCCTTTGACTCTCATTGGAATCGCTACAACCCAGAAGTGTCCGTGACTGTACGTGTGTAAGGGCAAAAATATGTATACGTGAGTGTGAGTGTGTGTGCCCGTATCTATAGGTTAGATTACCATTCTTATATGTATTATGTTTTGTATTTTTTTATTTCTCTGTAATTTTTATATATTTTTTCTTTCTTTCTTTCTTTTTTAATTATTTTAATTATTCCACATTCAATTTTCTTTGTAAACATGGTCAAGTGGAAGAAAAGGCTTAACAGCCTTATCTTCGCCATTTAAAAGAAGACGAAATAAATAAATGAATAAAATAAATAATACTTTTACATTTCACTGAGCACTGTTCTACCGTTTATCTTCACATCCCAATCACGTAAAGGGCACTTTCCAAAGTTTTGTCACAGGACTCAAAATCTGTAAGTTTACTGTAGTTATCATAATCGCAAAATTGGCGAACGTCCCTATCCTAAACGACTATATTTTTTAAAATATTGATGGTAAATTGTTGCTAAATGATGCTCTAACAGAGTTTTAGTTTCGTTTACTAAGCTTTGTTATGAAAATTTCGAGAATTGGTAATCTGAGGTCATTTTAATATAAAGGTAAGTAAAAGGTAAATAAAGGGTATTCGGGACTGGACCTACAGTTTAAAGTGGAATCCAAACCACTGTGTCATGTGGCTCCACCGTGTATGGAACCTGATACCCCTTGATTGCAAGGCGATGATGTTGCCACTATGCTATCGGGGAGGTCTACATTTATAAGTGTAGATGAGCGTGAATATATGTTATTTATGTCTACGAAAGACCCAAATCCTATTTAATAATTTAACAGTTCATGGTGCCGTAATTGTTTCTCCAACTTGTCTGTATTTATCTCATGTACAGTCACCGTCAATAAAAAGGGACACCTATATTCTGAAATACTCACTTCCTTGCAAGGCGTTACGTGTGTTTCCTATCTCTAGAATGACAAGTGAATTTTAATAGCAAATTTTCAATGCCATATTCAACCACGGTTGCTGAGTTAGGCAACACTCATAACACTTTGCTGGAAAGCTAGTACAAGACCCATTTTTTGCCGGTGGCTATACATGTGACTTTCAAAGAAGTCTGTTCTTTCTGTTCTACGCGAACACTCGTTCCGTCGTGTCATTTTCGTGGATGAAAATTACATTTTTTCTTATTTTTTTTTTAAAGGACGGTGGCTGTTATGAGGGTAGAGTGCAAAATGGTGGGATCCCATGAAAGCGGAAAGGAGGTGCTAACAATCGCGGCTCGTTTGCATTAGCGGAATTAGGATGTATGACGGACTGCAGACGGAAGAGAGGATAAAAAATCGGCAGAATTTAAGGAGCGTTTTAATGCTAAGTAACACAAAGCGATGACAATTCGTCTAAACACGACCGCTGGGAAAATGTAAGCATTTTTCTGTTGCCTCCGAGATTGGTTGGAGGAGCTGGAAAAGAGTTTCCTGTTGTGTTCCATTATAAAATATTTTTTCTGGGCTGTGGATGAAACAAATCAAATCCTCCCCCATAAAAAAATGTGCCCATATCTAAAATCTTGAACTAATCCTCGGTTTTGAAGAGTATTCAAAAGTTGTGTGTGTATGTGTGTGTGTGACTTTTTTTTTACTACATTTACTTCTTGAGTCGGGGGGATGTGCTGATTTTACTTTACGAAAATTGTTTTTATCTCATTTCACTTTTATGCCACTTTGGAGTAATCGCGAAGATGATGATGAATGGTGATAAGCTGAAACGGATGAAACAACAACCACAAACAAACACGGATGGTACACGACACAAAGTCACAGAATATTATACTGGCTGTGTTCACACGCCTGAGCTTTGTTACGCTTCAAAATGTAGTTCAGAGAATACTACGTTTGAGTTGAGTTTTTCTTTATGTAAAGGCAGGCTAATCGGGGCTGGACTTACAGTTTAAAATGAATCTAAACCACTATGTGCCTCCTATCAAATCCGGGACCCCTTCATTACGAAGCGATGACGTCAGGAATACTACGTGCAGGAGAAGTTTATATTTGGTTGTGTTTAAAAAGTGTCACCCCTTACAACCCACTGATTTTACTGAAATTATGAGATAATTGTGGATAACAACTTAAGCCTTAACCAGGTGCACCTCCTTCACCTTAAGAAGGGGACCCCCAAATATAAGATATTATATTTAATCAAGTATGATTCATATACACCAAAGAAAACGTTTATGTGATTAAATTGACTATTTTCAAGAATTTAAAGCAATTTTCAAATATGGAAAGGGATTGAAATTATTTTTTTTAAAAAATAATATAGACATACATTGCATTTTCATCATTAAAAAATTTTTCCTTGCAATAGTTAAATCAAATGATGATAATAAAAAACACAAAAAATATTTTTGGTTGGGTATACACTTCAAATAATTGTGTAAAATTAGCAATATCCAATTTTTTAAAAAAAAAACATATACGCGTATATCTTTTTGTGGAACATTTTCCCTTGATCACACAGTTTTAGGAAGGTACTAAATATGCTAGCAGCGTGGTAAACCATTACAAAATACGTACCTACCTGGGGGTCAAATATATCCCCGCGCGCCTACTTAAGGGTTAAGGACTATCAATTTGTATTTTTGTTATTTTCTTATTTAGCGTCTCTTTTCTGCCAGGTTTGACTTATCACGTTGATGAAAACGAATGGTTATTTGATAAAATTGATTGATTGATTGATTTTTTTATTTAGTTTATTTTGCTTCGCGTTTTGAGCCTGTTGGCTAATTTGCGAAGATGGGGATGAGTGATGAAATGATGAAATTGATGAATGGACATTCACAAATAACCATGCCCGAGCGGGATTCGAACTCGGGACCCTTGACGTCGCAACGCGATGTGCTAACCACTTTTTTTTCACACGACTTTTACTCATATCAATTTGACTATTATCTCGATTTTTCTCCGGACAGACAAACACAAATACCCATCCATTACCCGGGACTCGAACCCGGAACCCCTGGCGTTGTAGCGCGCTGTGCTTACCACTCAACCATGGAGGTCGACAAAGCACTCGGCCACAGGGTCCGGCTATATAAGGGACACTCACCCATGCCAGGATTCGAAGCTTGACCGTCAGTGACAAGATCATGAATCCAACTCTCAATGCGCTCGATCACTCTGGCATGGTAATACGGTCATGTAGATTTCATGATAGTATTCACAATGCGATTTGTTGAAGATTGATTTTCTTTATTGTTTTAATTTGGTTTGAGTTGGTGTTTTAAGTCCACTTTGTGCACAGTAAGGCTACTCGGGACTTGACCTACAGTCTAAAGTGTAATCCGAACCACTATGTGCCTCCACCGGGTATCGAATCCCGGACCCCTTGATTATAATGCTACGATGCTACCACTGCGCCATCGGGGAGGACCTGATTTCTTATTGTTGTAAGTTATTTTATGCACAGATGAGCTATTCGGAATTTGACATACAGTTTCATGTGGAATCCGAACAACTGTGTGTCTCTACCGGCTAAACACAGAACCCAAAACGTGTCAATTGACACATATATTTTGATTTCAATAACACGTTAAAGTGCATAAACTGCAAATGAAGCACCTTTTAGTGTGTCAAAATACACATAGGAATGTATTAAAGGGTATTTTTATAAGATGAAGTTCCGTGTGATGCACTAAAATGCATCAATTTGGAAGATCAGACAAGATCATGTCGAAGATAACAAAAATTACACATTTAGCTGTGTCAATTGATGCATTAAAAGTGAAAGTTTGTTATCATCGAAATGATCTTGTCTGATCTTCAAAATTGATGCATTTTTAGTGCATCAGACGGAACTTCATCTTATAAAAATACCCTTTAATACATTCCTATGTGTATTTTGACTCACTAAAAGGTGCATCACTTGCAGTTTATGCACGTTAACGTGTTATTGAAATCAAAATATATATGTGTCAATTGACATGTTTTGGGTTCTGTATGTATGGAACCCGGGTTTCCTTGATTACAAGACGACGAGGTTATCACTATGCCCTCTTGAAGCTTGACAATTAATGTTGTCCACTACATCAAAGTTCGTGCACTGATTGAAGGTCTTCAACTTATTGTCCAAGCCTATAACACACTCACAAAAGCCGTGTGTAATCCTCCTGCATAATTGTTCACTTTATCAATTTATACTAATGAATCATATTCACAAGTGCGAGTTTTTTAATACTTGCTAATTGACTTTTTCTGCAACTTTCAAGTCTTTCCAGCATATCCCCCCCTTTATTCCTTCCCCTCCCTCCACCCATTTCTTCACGCCACTCAGTAATTAAGCACCGGGAAAAGATTACCAAACAATTTAATGCTGCAAAAAAGAACTCCATTTTAAGTTTTTTTTTATCCCAACTCTCAGACTGGAGAAAGAAGTTTCAAATCTTAACAAAAGCTCCTTTAATCTACTAATAATAACATCGCTCGGCGTTATTCAAATTTCTTCCAAGCATCCTCTTGATTGGTGGAATTAACGAGTCTCGCGGTAATTTCTTCTCGCCGTGTGTAGCAGTTTTCTACACCAGCTGCGAGTTCTTGTCAAAGTCATATCAGCTGCCCCCCTGGCGGAGGCTGCCACAGTCATATCGGCGGAGGGATATTTGCTTCGCGGCACAGGCTGTAGCAGTTTTTGCGTTCGGTTTTGATTTTGTCCTGAACGAAAAGATTGTATAGACATCGGCAATAAAAATGGGATAACTAGGTCCTGAAATATTAGCTTCCCTGCAAGGCGTTGTGTATGTGTGTTGCCTAGTTCTACGGCGTTGGTAGCGGTTGCTATTGAAATATTTGCTCAAGTTATCGCCGTGGAGTTAGACAACACGCATAGCTCACTGCGGGGAAGCGAGAATTACAGGATCTAGGTGTCTTATTTTTATTGTCGGTGACTGTACATATAATGTACACACAAGCTTACTTGGGTTACTTCTTAGTGGGAGGGGTGTAAGGGGTGACCCTTTCCGAAGACACCCAAATGTCACACTCACAGCTATAATCCTCCGTGGGGCTTCTGTTGTTTGCCGCCCTTCTGTGTTTGTGATTGATTTTCTTTTACTTCGCTTTTCCGCCACTTTTGGCTAATCGCGAAGATGAGGATGAAATATGATAAGATGAAATGGATGAAGGGACAATCACAAACACACACGGACAGAACACAAGCCATACATAGGATTATACATTATATATCGGAAATTTGATATCGCGATATATCGTCAAGAGAATATCGTCACAGACGATACGATACGATATGTTTTTCCTTATCGTGATATCGGCGATATATAGTTTCCACGATATGTATCGCCAAATATATTGACGATATATCGCTGACATGATATCTATCACTAAAATATCGTGACGATATATCGTCTGGTTGATCGTCTGGACGATATTTTTTCAATATCGTGATATATCGTCCCGGTGCGGTGCCTTAAATTATACCGGAACTTTAGTTACGCGAAAATATTTACCGGATTTCCCATTTATCCTTGTCTTAATTCTATATTTGTAATTTCCATTTTGTTTTACATGATGGTAAGATGTCATATCATACCTGAACAAGGACCAATGGTTATTCTGTGTACAGAATTATTATTGATTTACATAAAAAAGTGTTAGTAGCGATAAAATGTTACAATTTAGAACAAAAAAGAGTCCCATCACTGTCCCCTCATCCATTTTATCTTGTCACAATTCATCCTCATCTTCTCGATTAGTCGAAATTGACAGAAAAGTCAAGTAAAATGAAACAAATTAATCAATCAGTGTATTATTTTGTTACGTTATACTCCATACTGCACGCAGAGTAATACACACTCCGCAAAATTCCCTTTCGATTCAAAACGAACCAGTCAAGATCATTTTAGACGCAATGAACACGCATAATGACACTTGCATGGCAATTAAACCTTCCGTGGAGGAGACGAGAACCTTTAGGAAGAAATGAAAATTGGTCTCCGTTATTCTCCCCCTCCCCTATCCCCCCTTGTTACTCGGACGACCTTTTACTCACAATAAAAACTCTACCAGAACATAACTTCCTGGGTTTATAGTCTGTTACATGTTCTTTAAGGATCTCTAATCACATCCATAAAAGAGTTCCTCCCTCGGGGGCAAACGTTATAGGCTCTCGCCAATTTTCCCCATCGCTTCTTCTCTTCAGAAAGGGAGATTTTTTTTTTACGGCTGTCTTATTTGGAGTTTACCGAGAGATCCAATGGCGTTCGATCGCTTCTTCGCAGGGGCCAGCACTTGTCGAGAGAAGGGGGAATCATGACCCGTTACCTTCAGCGCCCCCCTCCCTCGCGACGGCTTCTGGCTGGCTAATGGCCTGTGCCCCTCACGTGCTAATGAGATTAGGAGCCGGACTCCACCGCCTCTTGAACGCTGCTGACGGCTTCTCGGGGCCAAAACGCTTCCTGATTTGTTTCTGTCGCTTCGGATCGGCCGTGTTTACCGCGTGCGACTTCAACCACCTAAAACTCGGTTGATGGCCTTCTCCAGCAAAGAAGTGTCCTCTGCTGTTTCCATCCGCCGCGATGGAGATTTCTCCAGGGGAGGCTCTCGATTTTAAAGAACAAATTTCTCCAAGAGTCTCGCTGTCCAAGCAACACAAACATTTCACTAGTTACTTTAAAGAATAATGAAAATCAATAAGACTTAGATGGGCAGGCCATGTGGCACGAATGGGAGAGGGAGTTTACAGGATTCTTGGGAAACCTGATGGTAAGAGACCTGTAGGAAGGCCAAGATGGGGGATGACGTTAAGATGGACCTAATAGATATCGGCAAGGATGGAAAAGATTGGATTCATCTTGCCCAGTATAGGGACAGATGGAAGGCTTGTGTTGCTGAAGCCATAAACCTTCTGGTTTAAGAAGGCTAGAGAGTTAGTTAGTTAGTTACTTATGAAAAAATCAATCCCATTTTGTCTTTCCTTATCCGATTCCTTCAAGTGGGTCTGAAAAATGCCGTTCCATGATTATCGAATAGAATAGCATCGCCTTTATTAAGTAGGCGTGATTTGGCCTCGCAGGCCTGTCTTACAACAAACCCTTATTAAATGAATATTACAATTCATATTTTCTGAAAATCATTTACAGTAGAAAAATATATAAAAATAAAACATAGATCTACATACTTGTAATGTAGCATTGAATATACTGAAGATACAGAGTTAAATCTAAAACCACAATTACAATACTATTCTTACTGAGTTATATATAAAAAACAATACCTCATTCCTGTTACAGAAAATACAAAGTCAGGCAGTAAAGTTTGCACAGTAGATATTTCTTCAAGTTTATTTTGTGTGTTGTAGGGTGGAGCTCCCCTTCGCTTTTCTGCCACTTTTGGCTAATCGCGAAGATGAAGATGTGTGATGGTATGATGAAATTGATGAAGAACACCCATGCCCAGGCCGGGATTCGAACCCGGGACCCCTGATGCTAACCACTCCGCCACGGAGGCCAGCCATTGTCATTTCATTAGCAATGTTAATATGGTATTATCCATTGTAGTGTTTTCACTATAGGGTAAAGTATGGTAATTTGGTGTTTTCTGTATTCTCGAACCCCTGACTAGTAAGTTATGAAGACAAAATATTTCTTAAATTACAATAAAATGTGCAGATTATACATAAGTTGGATTTGATAAATTATCTAAAAGGTTCTGATACATCTTTTTCAGTTAACAAACACTTGTACATCTATAAGTATCAAATAAAAAGAAATCCGCCATTAGTTTCTTACATAAAGGTTAGTACATCAGCATCTTTCAAATTTTTAATTGACGTTCATTCGATTACGTCATAACACTTAGTTTATCGGAACAATCAACTCTACTCTTTTGATCATAAAATATCTTTTACTTTTCAACTCTTAAACTTTGCACCTTATACATTTTCTCTTTCTTTCTTTATAAATGATTAAACAAGTTTATCAAATTAAGCAGGGCATAACACGTTAGAACACACCAAAAACCCTATGCCACCAAATTATCTTACTTTATCCTACTTATTGAGCACTACGTTTTTAGAGAGAGACTCTTCTCTCGTCTTTAGGTTAACAAATTCCTTGTTACTGGTGTTGGGGATCGAGTCAACGACAAACCCGTGGCTTGACTACAAATCCAGTTCACTAACTACATACTCTTCGGCGGATATGGTAATGGAATATAGGAGGATCGTCATCGAGAGCGTGATGACTGTAATCGGTATTAGCTGTGGCTTATTTAGAATATCATACAACAGCTGCACCTTCATAAAGTGTCGGCATGGTGGGTGCCACGATTGCTCACCTTTCTCCAGGAGGGAACTCAAGAGGAATCAGCATTTGAAATATTACACCGTTGAGAGCTGTATGAAGAGGGATTTTTCAGCAGCTGACCGGTCACAATGGATGAAAGCTGGGTGTACCTTTATACCTTAGAAACAAAAGAGATGAGCAAGTTGAAACACATCTCCCTACCGGCCACCGAAAAGGCAGGAGTTCAAAGCCCAGCCACTAAAGCCATGCTGTCCGTTTCTGAGACTGTTAAGTGAGTCATCCTGTTGAACTATCTGCCACAGGTCAAATAATCACTAGTGACTATTATTGTGATCTCCTAACTCGATTACTTGAGGAATTGAAGGTTGAACGAACAGAAGTGCTAATGTTGCCAGACAACGCACCAGCCCATTCTGCCAGTGTAACAGTTTCGAAAACAGCTTAATAGGAATTCGACATCCTCCTTTTTCCCAGACCTAGCACCCATGCAGAAAGGAAGCATCCACTCAAAGGACGCCACTTTGATACCAGATATGACGTCATTTCTGAGGTGAAACAATGATCTCAGACCTAAAGTGTCATGTGGTATATAAACGGCTTACGTAAGGTGAAAGACGTTTGGCAGAAATGTGTCACCAAAAATGTTGACTATGTGGAGTTGTTGTTTCCTTCCAGGTGATTGCACGAACTTTTTTGTACACCCTCGTACTTTTATTTGGAAACATGATTAATATCATGGAAATGAATGTGAAGAGTTGTACGACCTACTATAAAATCAAATATTCAATTGTAGGAAGAAACGGATATATTCAATACCTTCATTCCACCTGGCATCATAGAAGAAAAAATGGCCTGACACTACAAAACCAACTCTTTTCTTCAGTGCTGTTACCTAAAGCCACTGAAATTGCTATGTTACATGTCGAACAACATTACTTACCCATCTGGTGTTCCATATTTCTAGAACCCTTATTTTTCTGTAGCAGAACTCATTGTTTTATTGCTATTAAAATTGCGATAAGAAATACAAAATGAGGGTTTAACTACTTTAAAAATATACAGGGTGATTTAAATATCGCCATACATAACATACATAGCATGCAAAGCGGTTTTGTGGTTACACAAGATGTTCAATATGACCCCCTCCCCTCCCCCCCTCCCCGTTGTGAATGCACATGTCAATGTGTTTGACCAACTCAGCTGACATAGGCAAACAAATTCGTGTATCCAATCATACATACTATTGTGGCGACTTTTGAATCACCCTGTAGATCACCCTATAAAGAGGAACAAAGAATAATATCGGAGCACAAATCATAAGGGCATCCGCGATAGTGTAGTGGTAAATTATTTTGGTTTGTAATCAAGGGGTCCCGGGTTTGATTACCGGCGGAGACAAACTGCACAATGTTCTGGGTTCCTTTTTGAACTGTAGGTCCAGTCTCCAGCAACCTAATTTAGCATAATTTGGACACAAAAATCAACTTTGCCAAATTATGGCATGATCCAGAAAAATACAGCTCTCCTATGAACTTCTCGCTGTGAAGCAAATTCATGATTCTTTATGTAAAGCAAGAAATCACTGCTAAACCCCTCTCTTTGTGATGATTTTTCAACTTTCCTTATCATTCTGAACGTATTTACATTTGACTAATTTCGGTAACTTCTGGCACGGGTTTGCAACCCTTGAACATGTCCCTCGGATGTCCCTGCTCATTGAGCGCGTGACGTCACAGAACTTGATCAGCTTCATTATCAGGAAAGTACCTGCGCAGTTTCACGCACACACACGCACAGCACACACATTCGCCCACCGAGGATCTAGAGTCTAGATTCTAGACCCAATCTGAAGGCTCGTTGCACGGGCTGCAGATGTGTTACGATATTGTCAAAGGAATGAAAACACTTGAATGTCGCCTGGTAGCGCCGCTCTTTGTCTGAGGGTTTCCCGCGAGCTAATATAACACAGCTTCCTGATTTGTTGTTTTCTGTCCCTACGGGCGTTAATGGGTGAATGAAGGTACTTGTTCCTTCAGTGAAGTCGCAAGTGAAGTTTCAAAGCGCAGTACTATGTAACTCCAAACTGCTGCATCCTGCACCGATTAAATACGATAAAATTATTACTCCGTGCAGAACTCTGGCACAAATAGATATTTCTTAATTAAACCCCAGAACGAGCATAATATCTATCGCACCACTTTCGTGCTCCTAACGGCACAACAAATGTGCACTCACAGCAAGCATTAGCACTACTGCGAAAGGGCCAATAACGGTTATGTCATAATCAGTTGTATCATTACCTTCTCTATCTGAAAGCCTGATGGCTTGCTCTGGTCACGTGACTAAACGTCAGCATCTGGAGGCGAGATAGCCGCCATGTTTGATTTGCTTCTTGGGAATCAATGTTGGACCTTTTTAGTGAATGTGGAATTGTAATGAAAATTTATGAACTGTATTCGAGTTTACATGACGTGTAAATATGCTTAAATGTACAAATGGTATTGCGTATAAGTGTTGTGTGCTCAATTGCAGAGACAATTATGGTGAAAAAGGTAAGAGTAACGTTCACATGTTGCTGAAAATGAGAAATGTGTAGAGCAATTCCATGTGATTCCTACGAAAAAATGCAACTTTAGTAACAAAGGTTTCATACTCATAAATAAATGACAGAAATAGTTCATGATGTAAAGATTTCATGTGTCCGGAATAGGCATCTAATGCTAGTATACTCTTAGAGTTGGTCAATTTTAATCTCTTGTCAACAAGTTTTTTTTTTAGAAATATCAAATAATTGATCTAAATCTGAATTACAACGTTAAGATGCATTGTTGCTTATGATTGCAAAATTATTTGTTTCAAGATTTAGTCAACGTTTAAAATATTACCATGATGTCCTTTTGATGTTTTTTTTTTTTGTCTTCATGATGCAGTTTGTTAGTGTAACTGTTATGCAAGCTTTCGATAAAATATTCATATAATTTACACACATTTTCAGTTTCAAAGTATGCTTAATGAAAGAAAGCTTTACAACTGGGCCAAATTGATACATGTGTACATTTTCATTCTTATTTTACTCCGCTTTTATGCTTCTTTGGGCTAATCGAAGGCTAATGGAAGATACGAATATGTTATGAAATCAAATACAAGGGTACGATGTGTAACAAGAACTTTGATGAAATATTCGTGTGTAAAATTATCCAAGAATATATTACTTATGTTTCAAACACAAATGTTTCACACAGAAAGCATTTTATTACCTAGCTATGTTAATATGAACTACAACTGTAATACATTTTATAAAATTGTTTCATGTGAACTGTTATTCTATTTTTTGTCTTTGTGAAGCTTCGATGTTCGTAATTTTGATTATTAAATCAGTGTTAATGTTTCATAATTCACTAACTTTCTTCACGACTTTATTAACAGAGTGTAAACACAGTGTAAGGAAATATTCCAAATGTTTACTTTCCAAATGAACGCTAAGATCGAAGTATTAATCTGTTTTTTTTTTTCAATAAAAATGTTGAAAAACTGTCACACATCCTACTAACGACAATCAAAAGATTCAATTTGTTTAGATTATATTTCGTTCAATAAAGTGAAAAGGGTCGAAATTACAATGTGACAAGTGATTTAGGTTTAGTCTTTATTCTTTATTCGCATAAATGTAACATTGCCCTTGTACCAATTTCTTTCACATTTGCTAAGAGGTTATAGAAATTAAGTTTTTGTATTGAGATTGTATAGCTACACAGAATATCTGCATTATCTGGTTGATTAATTTTGGGTAAAGTTAAAGAAAATTTAATTGATTAGATATCTTGGCAAGTTTACGGTCGACCTAACATACGGGATTTTGATTTAATCCATTGATTTTTATATACAAAAGTTCATACAAAAGCTGTAACGAGTTTTACTGTAGCTGACAAATATTTCGGATAATATTTTGCAAAGAAATACAATGCTTAATTTTTTTCCGCCAGGAAGTTTCTAACGGTTTTCAACTCTTTCTTTGTGCTATGGAAGGAATTTTTGTTATGGCCATAGTGACTTACTGAATGAAAATTTCAGTGTAAATATTCAATATTCTACTATTTTCGTCGGGAGGGTAAATATCAAAATTTAACATCATAAAATAAATAAATATACCTTAATTCTCTACAATAAAAATACGACAATGGGTTTACACGACCGTTAAGACGATCGCCTACAGATGATGACGTGTTGACTGAGCGCTGCCGCCTGAATCTCAAGATGGTCTTGGTTGTATACAGTGTGAGAATTGAAGTAGTACAGTCACCGGCAATATATTCCTGCATTGCGTTTTGTGTGTGCCTAACTCTACGGCGGTGATAGAAGTTAACAATGAAAATTTGCTATTAAGATCAACTTATCGCCGTAGAGTTAGGTAACACACATAACGCCTTGCGGCGAAGCAAGTATTTCAGGATATAGGTGTCCCATTTTTATTGCCGGTGACTGTACACGCCCGCAACTAAAACTTTTTCTTCTTCGTAAGTTCAGTACATGACCTTCACTTCCAGAAAGGATCATTTTAAGGCTTACGAATCGCCAATTTGAACATTTTTGTCGTTATTTGAAAAACCTATGTCGGAATTGATCATTACAGGATATAGGCGCAAATCTTTATTCTGAAAATTTGCATAAAATACAGACTAACTATAAAGTTCGAGCGTCCCTAGATTGTATTTGTACTATTGTTATTGAGTGTCTAATAGCGATGATAAGGATGAATGATGATCAAATGAAATTAATGAAGAGAGACTCACGAAGAAAACACACTCAGGCCAGGACTCAAAGCTAGAAACTTCGCTGACGTCGACCACGTAACCTGCCCGGTCACAAAGCCGGAGAGAGTCCATACTTCTAATCATTTTTTTTCTATGTAAAGTAAATAAATCGCACAAAAGAAACTTAAGGGCAGGAGGAACAGTTTGCGTCCAGCCAGACGGGAGAATCCTAAACTGCTCCTTCGCCACCGAATTTCCCCCGCGGCATACTGGGGAAACAGAGGTCTGTGTGCTGGATGGCCGTAGGAAGGAGAGAAACCTTAGCATTACCCCTTATGTGAATATTATTTTATTTGTTCTCTTGGTAATATGTACCTTCCGATGGTGTAGAAAAACATATGAACGGAAAGAGAACAGGCTCTCGTAGCTTTAAATTTAAACAAAGCAAACACAAGATTTAGTACTTTCTTTTGTTAATATTGAAACACACTGGGTTACAAAAGTTAACCCGAAAAAAAAATAAACAGGTAATGTGAGTAAGGTTGAAAAACAAGATTGCTCGATTTGTTAGTGACGGAAGGAAAGATTTTTTTATAAATTTCTAAGACAATATTTTGTAAACAGGAATCTTGAGATTATGTTGAGTTAAGAGTCCTGTTTTTCCAGTTCAGATCTTTCAGGATTAATATTTTATTGCCTAAGGTTTTCTCTGTAATAAGCAAGCATTCAGTATTATGGTCTTTCATATCCTGTGCTTAATGACAACTCTTTTAGAGCGTATGATCTGCGCGCCACCTAGTCAATTATTTACTAACTAACAACTTCAAATTGCTTTTCAAGTTTAAAATATGCAAAAATATTGGTGGATACTTAGTTTCAGTCCTCTTTATACTCAGATGGATCAATCAGGACCCATAGCTTCAAGTAGGTTTGATTGATTGATTGAATTTGATATGTTTTGTTCGTCAGCACTTAGGCTAATTTTCACCCGTCACATTATACGGGATCAAGCCCTTTACCATAACTAAAATCTCGTATAACATAACTGTAATGTGGGAGGACTAAAATATTGTTACTTGGGTTAAACGTTGAGGCTGTAAAGGGTCACTCAGCACACATAGGGACAACACACACAAAGCCCTACAAAGTATTATTCTGGCCGTAGGTCCAGAGGCCATAGCCTCGGACGTCTGCAAAATGGAGTCCAGGGTATACTACGTGGAAGTGACGTTGACAAATGAGTGTACTATGTGGAGGGGCCACCCCTGCTTCAAGTGGGATAAGAACCTGTGTATGTCCACCAGGGATCGAACCCAAGGCATCTTCATTACGAAATATTGGTTGATTGAGGCACGCAAGGCTACGATGGATGTGAAACAAGCGTTTGGAGTTTGGACAAGAAAGATCCTCCAATTCAAGGTCTAAAAATATATCTCAAGTGATTCCGTACAGTTTGGATTACTTGAGACGTCCAATAAAGATTCTTAACGAAATTATGCTATGTATAGCTGATAACATCGTAACAAGCGTAATTTCAATAAAAGAGTAACTCGTTGTGTGTGAACAAGAGGGACGTAATTCCAGTTTATCCTTCGACGTAGTACACCCAATTGGCATCTTTACTTCCACGTAGTACACCCTGGACTGCATTTTGCATAATAATGAGGCCCTGGCGTCTGGATCTACGGCCAGCATAATCCTCGTAGGGCTGTGTGTGTGTTGTCTTCTCATTTGTCCTTATGTGCACTGAGTGCCCGTTTACAGTCTCAGCATTTTTACCCAAGTAAGAACATTTTACACCTCCGACACTACAGTTATGTTAGTAATAATTTTAGTTGAGGTAAGGGGTTGGACCCCGTGTAATGTGACGGGTGCAAAATAGCCTAAGCGCTGACACACCCAAAATTTCAAATGCAATCAATCAATCAAAATTTACAGGAGATAGGAATTAATGTACTCTTTGAAATATTACTAGTTCTTAAGAAGAGTATGTACGAAATAGATTGATTTGCTTTTATTTTACTTCGTTTTTGGACCACTTTTGGCTAATTCCGAAAATGGGGATGAGTGATGGAATCATGAAATTGATGAATGGACGTCACAAACATGGATTTGAACCCGGGACCCCTGGCGTCGTAGCGCGATGTGCTAACCACTCCACCACGGGGCCCGGCTCTGTAAATTGAAGATGCGCGACAGAACCTTGCTGCTAAGGATGAGAAGTGGAGATATTCGATCTGACTCCAAGCAAACCTCTTCAGAGGAGTTTATTTAAACAAATCTGAAAACAGCATTTTTGGAGTTACATTTTTCTGGCTCTCATACGACGAATTCAATTGAGATCTCAATATAGTTTGCATACCTCACGCTTTATGGACTCTTGCGAACACAATTATGCTTCAAGTTTCATCTTTAAAGCAATTGTGGTTTCGGAGTTTCAGCACAAAAGCATATCCAGCGTTTAATGGTATTTTCCTCTGATTAAAATCGGAGAGCGTCGTTTCTTGTTGCAAGCGCCACATGTTCGCCTTGGCATTGCATTAACCGGAAATCCACGGTGGCTCCCTCTTTTCTCCTTCCGTTTTTTTTCCCTCTCATTTCTCCCATTCGCTCCGTCCCCACCAATGAATGGTCATGACGTTGCAGGGAAAAGGAAATATGTTCTAATTAAGCCTTTTTCCTTCATTCCAATCCACTCCCGCAAAAATGGCAGAGCGTTAAGCAAACATACGATAAAGTTCAATTATGTCTACCGTGCTTTTTGGACTACGGCTCTTTTTTCCTCCCTTTCCTTATGCAAGTGACATCGCCGCATCAGAGCGGACCGTTATTTGTGGGCGGCAGGAGTCGACATGTGCAGCTGCGTCAGCCGTTTATGGTATCGCCTTTCTGATGAACAGTGTTGGCAGGCCCCGAACTTCTTTTTCCTCTTACTTCCGCAGGAATATATCTCCCTGCCTATCTCGTTCTCCATTTGCTCTAAAAAATAACTGCCCGAATCCCGGTCTTGCCTGGAATCTTCATTTTGACAGGTGCGTCAGCAATCATTTTCATATTTCATACTTTCTACATATACTATTTGCCTAGTCAAGGATATTCGAAAGTCTGTCTTTTTACTAGCCGGTCCTAAATTTCCAATTTTTCCGGCAGCTGACGTTATTTTGTTTTAGAATGTTGAGTCAAAGGAGGAGTTTTAACACCTACCAACCCCCCTTGCACGCTACCTGATGCCCTTGCACCCTAGGCAAGGACTTTCTTTTCGAAAATTCCTATTCTTTTAAAAAACTGCTATGATTTTCCACCACCTTTGTATGGTAACACAGTTAAGCCTTGTCTCCGTGTTAATAAATCATTAAAATACTGATCAAGGAAAAAATTATGGTATAAAAAATATATACACTAAAAACGTAACATTTCCACCCTCTAACAAGGTCTTCTTCAGACGAAACTTCACAATAAATTGATGAATGAAAAATTTTTGTCTTGTTCAGTATTTTAATGTTTTATCATCGCCGTATGGTTTGCTTTTGGTGTTATGTAGATATTTGAAATAGTTTCGTGGGTACGTAAGTCTATTTGAATCACAACATCGAAATCAAGACACACGAAGTTTTACCTGAATGCTCTAGAAGGAATTCTAAGTAAATATATTTCAGAATTTGGAATAGGGTATGAATGTTTTGAAAGGAAAGGAAAAAGTATTTTATCAGACAGGCCAAACGTTTAGCCCAGAAAGTATTTGTTCAGAAGAGAAAATTTGTTGAAACTACCTAAGTGATTACCTATTTTATCGATCGATCGGATTGACTGTCCATTAAAATTAAAAATGCTAATCACGTGGCTCAATCTAGCATTTCGTGCTTAAAATAGTATCTCTATAAGTCTATGATGTTCTGTAAATCAGTAGTTCCAAACTTGTTCTGTTATTCAACAGAGTAATAGTAATCCTGTCCGACCCTCTAATAGTAGCAGAATAATTTTGTTCATTCTTGAAAATGCCAATCTAAGACTTATGTAGTTTAATTATTTCTAGAAATATTGATGTTTTTTTAACTAATTGGTACGTAATATGCTCGTAAAGGTGTTGATAAGTAATTATCAGTTATCCAATATCTTACGCTATAATGTTTGTCGGTCTGAAACCTATTCCTTGCTTAGAGAGTAATCCCATTGTTACGTTAAGGACTTTCTTGTAAAGACACAAAACGTGTTCATTTTTGAGGATAAATAGATCATACTTTACTCGAGACACATATTCATATGGCTGTTATTACGACATTGGGACCTGTTTTTGCAATGCACCTTGAGCGCCTTGATTACAAGGGGACACCGTTAGACACTAAGCTATCATTGAATTCCTCCTTACATATTAGCAATCCCTGTAGGTAATTCAACCATCTTCAAAGGTTGTGCATTGATCATAGCAATCTTAAGAAACTGAAAAATAATGAATTAAAATAAATCAGGAAGCAATCAATATTTATATTCCTATAAAAGCGACGCAGTTATTTGCAATTTCTGTCTACTTTCAAATGAGCAGGTTAAAATGATTGGTATTTCTATTTATGTTATTTCGACTTTGCTTTTCTACATCTTCCATTAATCGCAACGATGAGAATAAATGATGGAACAAACACAATGATATAGCTGGTTTCTATAGTTACTGAATCAATGAAAAGTTAACTGTAAGCTTAAGTGTAACCCTACTTCAAATAATAATAATAATATATGCTTGACAGAACCAGGCTTCGAAACTGGAACTTCTGATTTGAGAGCGGGTAACGTTGTCTACACTACTACAGACGCCGATATTCATTGCATTCATATTTCTGATTTTTCTTGTTTCGACTCGCATTTCTGCCACTTTTGTCTAGCAGCATTCATGACAACGAATGATGCTTGGATGCAATTTTTAAAGGAATACGAATGCCCGGACCGTGACACGAAGCCGTAACCTTTAATGATGAGATATAGAGTCGATCTGTCAATGACTTTGGTCACCCAGACTCCTCCATAATCTCTGTGTATGCCTGTTTTATGTTTCAGCACGGCCCGATTTCTATCAGATAGGTTTCGGGTCCACAAACGAGAGAAGGTGGGCGTGAGTGTGTATTAAAACTACAACCGGAGCTTATCGTGACGTGTGCTAATATCTGCACGCGGCGTTTGGAAGACAACGCTAACTTTCTTCAAACAGCCTGGTGCTGAAAAGCCTTCCCAGAAATGATTTTATTTCCTTCCTGTCTTTCGCAGAGGAAAAAATTAATTATTTAACTTTTCCCGTGCGTCTAACTGTCAGTTTCTTCTCATGTGGTATTTTTTTTTCACGGAGTTTTCTCAATGTTTCCTTCAACAATGCCTTTTTTGTTTCGCTGAAATTAACAAAGGGGCATGTGTTGCTCGTTGGCGTCTTTGTATGGTGGCCGAAATATCGAGAGCCATAGTAGTGTTGCTAAAAACGGGCTGTATTTTTCAAAAACACTACTCGCGAACTTTTATTTTCACCTCCGATCAAACGAAGCTCTTCTCAGATGGAAAGCACTTGCAGAAATCATACTAGGAAGGTGTAATAGGTAATTGTGCAAAATTATGTCGAACTTGGTAATGTATTTTGATTCATGTTCGTCGCTCTTATGCAACTTTTGGAACATCGCTACTATCAGGATGAGTGACAATCATAGGCGTAGCTAGAACTTTATATCTGGGTGTGCAAAAACTAAAAAATGAGGTCTTGTACCTTTTTAATAGCATATTTTGCAACACAATCACTTGGCTCTTTAACTGCACTGATGTTTATAAATTCACTAAATGACAGCGTTGAAAATTTCTGAATATATGTAGTAGAAAAAATCAAATTGCATAGAAATTACACACAAACAAAATGTTCATAAATGTTACAAACAAATACATCAAAATACACGTCATCTATAACGAGAGACGTCTGTCAAAAGGTACAATGTTCTTAAACTCATCAATAACTTCATTTACATCAATAGACTAAGCTTTTTCCTGTTCCACAAATAGCAAGAGCAGGGCTTCCAATCTATCCTGCTTCTGAGTTGCTCTTAATTTAGTTTTAACTTGGGTAAGCTTGGAGAAAGGTACAGCTTGTGACAGGTATAGAAGAAAAGCGATGCAGTACAGAGTAGAATGCAGTAAATATCTTATTTCTCCAATGACATAAAAAAATCGAAAATCTATAGACACGCGTTTCATCAGCGATAATGCACAAGTTTGTACCAAGTAATGACATTTTCAACTTCTTACAAGCTGCCGCTTATTTTCTCTCTCATTGAAATATATGGCCTTTAATTCTCTTTGATAAAGCAGCCCATTAGGGTGTGCCTAGGCACACCCGGCACACCCCGTAGCTACGCCTATGGTGACAATTAGATGAATGTCATAAACAAAGAACAAAGGTACTCCATGCACATTGGAAAATATAGTGAAGGCATATGAGGGGTGGTATGCTATTAGGTGCAAGTCGTCCTTAACCTAAAAAGATTATTCTCAACAACAGAAGTAACACAGTGGAAGTTTTCAAATTGTTACCGTAAGGGTTTCAGAAAAACAACTTGCGCAAAAATTTTCAAATACTTGGAGTTTTATTGTAGCAACCATCATCCATAATGGCTATAGGAAACATATACATTTTCCGAGCAAAACCTCAATAAACCCAATGAAATTCAGAACACAACACATATTAACTTCAAAAAGCATGACAACCATAACAAACCAATTCCGGCTCCGTGTTCAGAGCACCCAAAATGACCAAAAACATGTTTGAACCCAGTAACTTATTGCTACCCATATTCGTCCCCTGCTCACGCTCCAACAGTCAGTTATGAATAGACCTCGGATTTTTAGGTTCGAAAAATAGTGCTCCTTAGGTTTCTAAAATAGGCTCTAAAAATCCTAGAATACGTTCAAAAAATTCTAAAATAGGTTCTAAAAAATCTTAAATTAGGCTCAGAAAAGCCTGAAGTAGGTTTCAAAAAATGTAAAATGGTTCAAAATTCATAAAAAAATACTGATTAGGTACAATCGTTAAAAACAAAATTTCAATTTTTAATACATTTGAATCGCACAGACCCTTTATACTGTTAATATATATTTGTGTGTGTGTGTGTGTGTGGTGAGAGGCGGTAATACGTAAGGTTAAAATAGAGAAAATATCTGTCTGTACCATTGAATTTTATCATGGTCCTAGAGTGACCAAGCTGAATACATTTTCTTTATGTTATCCACAGTCAAACTTCGCTTTTTTCTGTGAGGATTACCTTGCGTATTTAACATGTTGAAACGTTACTTTGCAAGGCATGAATGCCAGAAAGCACAGAACGATCATGCAGGTAGCAGTGGCGCCAGACATTTTGCTTTGTTTAGAGCAGGATTTCCCAAAATTAGTTTTTCAATTTTTTTCCGCGGCGCCCAAGTCAGAATGTAGGCTTGACTAACACTTGCAGCGCTGTTAATGTGGTTAAGTTGCTTGCCTTAAGTTAAAAGTTAAACACATATTTCAAATTCAGAAATATTTTATGTGTAAAAGTACTAAATAAGCACATATTTGTAACAATCATATCAGCGATTGAATATATTGGAACATTTCGAGGCGTCCGCTTTGGAAACCACTGGTTTAGAGCTTTGCAAAACATCATGGACTTGAAGGAAGAGAAATCGACACAAAGTTTGTTTTAAACACGTTAATCATTGAAATTTTTCGGTACCAACGCAAGAAAATACCTCTGTGTGATACAAAAATCCTTAAAAAAAAAAAAATAATACATAAAGACCTAAAAAAAGGTTTGATTTAGGAGCATAAACCTTACATAGGTTCTAACAAGCAAAATAGGTTATTTTAGGCACCATAGAACTTAGTCAGTTATTGCGTTTTTTAATGAAACGCTGACATAACTTGTTATTTCTTATTTACCTGCAAAGGAAAAGATAGGTTAAAAACCTTAAATTCGAGGTCTACTTATGAAGTAGCGCTCCGAAGTCACTTCACTCTCCTCTCTCCCCACGCAAGTCACATGACTACTACATTGCTGCCATCTGTTGGATGCACTGTCAGACAACCAAATGATAGCATTTGGTTAAAGTGAGGAGTAATCTGAGCCATTTGTGCAGGTTATGTGATCAGCACCACGCGCCCGTCGTCTTCACTAAGCATCTATTAGAGGCTGGGTGAACAACAGAGCCGCTCATTAGAGTAACATTGCCTGAATATTTTCCACCTGGAGACTCGAATCCCGATCTCCCGTGTGCAGTCAGACACCCTGTTTATTGGTTCACCCTCGCTCTTAAAATTTTAAAATATATTTTGTAAGTATATTTAAGTTCCCCATACTCGGTAAGTTTCTTAGCGAGCAGAGTTGCTTGCAGAAATATTAAGACATGAGAGAGAACTGTTTCAGTGTGAATTTTTTGGGGTTGATCAGTTCTCAGAGTGGAAACTGTTTGAATGTCGAGGCTGAATGGTATTTGAACTTTCCATGATTTGATTTGCTTCATTTTTAACCGCTTTTCTTCCACTTTTGGCTAATAGCAAAGATGAGGATGAGTGATGATATGATGAAATTCATAAAAGGATACTCACAAAGAACACCCAGGACGGGATTCGAAACCGGCACCTCTGGCATCGTAGCGCTGCCACGGAGGGGGCTCTGTATTTTACAGGTTCGTATGTTCGCATATTGAAATTGTACTCACTGAAAATCTTGGAGAGAAATGAATGGAAAACTTGATCCAGATAGTTACCTCTGGATAACCCATCAATCACAGCTGTAAATTTCTTATTTGTTGTGTGTGGGCTTATAGAATAAATTTGGCAACAGTGAGTGGACGTCAATAGTGACGTCACTAAAGGTGATTGGTGAATGAGTTGAAGTGCACGTACAGGAAGAAAACGACCTTTGTCTATCGGCAGCCGTGAGAGAGAGAGAGAGAGAGAGAGAGAGAGAGAGAGAGAGAGAGAGAGAAAGTCATCTTGTCTTCAATCCTCAGTTTTCAGTTAAGTATTTAAATTATTGGTTTGATCTTTATTTTGTGAGCATAACTATTGATAGGTTGTGAACTGATTAGTTGATCATTCCAGAGAATGTTAATTTGGTCATATGAGCGTTCTCACTAAACGGGAACTCATGTAAATTAGGATCTCAAGAAAATGTTGAACCCAAATTAAGCAAATTGTCTGGATAAATGTATTGTTGGAGTGAATTATGTTGACCTATTTAGAATACTGAAAATCAGGTCACTGTTCGTTCGAGTATTAAGGACCTCTTATAGGCACAAATTCTGGTAGTTCAGCCCCGAAAGGCAGTTGTATTACACACCAGGATATCTCCACGAATTCTTCCAACAACCTCAATGTAAGTTTGTATCCAATTCGCTCTCGAAAATGGACATGGAATAAGCTTGAAAGAATTTAAGCCTATCGGCGCTAAAAAGGCAGATAAATATCTTATGGGATATTAATTCACCGAGGTACAGCAAGATACACAAAGAACCTCCGAGGGGTTGACACGGGGCAGATAAAGTTGTCATTCCAAGCACGGCCTCGTGGGGAACGGAAACGCTGTCCATGTCGGGGTAATAGACCATAAACTGAAGTCGTTATCAACTTGATAAGATTCAGATAACTTAAAAAATGCAGGGAGGGCGAGGAGTGACGTAGGGCAGAGGGATGGAGGAGGAATGTGGAGACCAGTGGTTGCGCTAGATTGCGCCATTAAACCCAATGCAGTGTTGGATATGGGCAATTACCCGGAGGTAATTGGGCAGGAACCCGGTCGTCTTCTCGTGACAAAAACTGGCAGATGGAAACGGCCTCGTCGCGGTTTTAAACTTTGTCATAAGTTTCCGACGAAACCGTCGTCTTGTAACCAAGAGACACCGGGTTCGATATTCCATTGAGGAGACTTTTTGTATGCACGTATTGATCGTACTGGATGCATGTATCATTTCGTAAAAACAAAATTCCCTGTTATTTTCAGGATTTTCAGACCAACATTTATCAGATCAAATCATTGGCAATTAGTGTACAGTCACAGACAATAAAAATGAGACAACTAGATCCTGAAATACTGGCTTTGCTGCAAGGCGTTATGTGTGTTGCCTAAATCTGCGGCGGTGGTAGAATTTGCCATTGAACATTGCTATTAAAATCCGCTTATTGCCGTAGATTTAGCCAACACACATAACGACTTGCATGGAAGTAAGTATTTCAGGATCTAGGAGTCTCATTTTTTTGGCCGGTGACCGTACATGAAAATGGTTACTACATTCTGAGTAAACACTCAAACTTAGGTTTCATCTTAACAATTTTTTACAATATTAACTTCACATGTAAAAGTAATAATGTGAAGAAAAACTAAACAACAATTGGAAGGGAGGGAGGGAAGCAAGTAAGTATTAGGAGTGAGTTTCGATGAAATACTTGAAATGTATTGGCTAATAATCAACAAATATTTTTTTTGTAAACATTCATAGAAATTGTAGTGGAAAACTCATATACTATAAAGAAAAAAATAGCAATATATTTTCAAATATTTACCAAATATCTCCTAAAAATTTCAAGAAGTTTTAAATTTAAATAACCACTTACAGCTGTAGATTTCTACATGACAGAGGGCCTGCTCGATGGCGTAGTGGTAGCGTCGTCGACATGAAATCAAGGGGTCCCGTGTTCGATTCTCGGTGGAGGCACAAAGTGGTTCGGATCCCACTTTAAACCGTAGGTCCCGTCCCGATTAGCCTTCCTGTACACAAAGGGGACTTAAAAACAAATCAAACAAACACACATGATAGAGAATTTAAAATATAATCAGTATCTGAAACTGAAGTGTAGTTTTTCCGCTACAAATAATTTTTTTTGCTTGTCCATTTTCTTGCTCAGTAACACTTTTTTTCTGCATTACTACAGAACGGTGACTTTTTCAGCCAATCAGTAAATTTTCCTGACATTTCTATGACTTTCCAGAAAAGTTGAATTCTATGGCTTATCTAGGATTCTCAGACTGGTAGACATCCTGATCACACAAATTGATACGTATGTCGAGCTTCAGTCGTCTAATGATTAACCAACTTCATGAAGCCAGACGTCCATTTGTAGGGCTTATTTGCTTCTTGCTTCATTACTTGCATCACTCATTCTCAGTGCTCCCATTCATCTACTTGAGTAATCAAAGTATCACAACAGATTATCATTTTTGACTGCAAGTTCTACAAAAATGAATATCTCTCCTTCTGATGCTTGGATTACTAAATGGATGAGTTCAACTTGACGTCATCACGCAGTGTACTCTGGGCTTCTTACAGGGAGGAAATTTTAATTTGATAACTTTACACACTTTTCAGGGTTTATGTAGAGCTTTGAAAAAGGTGAAAAGTACACATTCCGCATATGATCACTATAATAATTACAGTAACGGCGATCGGGGGGTGGGCGAGCGGGGCAGTTGCCCCGCCCCTCACTTTTCGCCACTTTTGCCCCCGCATTATGCTAAATCTTATCTACATATGGAAATATACTGCCTTTGCCACTCCAGTTTTGGCACCTTGCCCCCCACCCCCGGTTTTGGAACCCAATCGCCGCCACTGATCATACTTGAATCATTTCGGGAAACACTATACGTACAATGCTTAACCATCATGTTTTCATCGCAGGATCTGATCTGTTCGTCCGAAGTAGGGCGTAGTGAATTGTGGGGGAAGTTGTTCAGTGAATGTCATTCATTAGATGAATGGTAGCATTGAGAATGAGAATGACTAATGAAGTGTGGGCCTCCCGATGGCGCAGAGGTATCGTCGTCGCCTTGTAATCAAGGGGTTCCGGGTTCGATACCAGGTGGAGGCACATAGTAGTTCGGATCCCACTTTAAGCTGTAGGTCCAGTCCCGATTAGCCTTACTGTGCATAAAGTGGACTTACAACACCAAATCAATCAATCAATCAATCAAATGAGTGATGAAGTGATGAAGGACGAATCATCACACCCACACGTGGACAGTGTAACCATATTCCTCGCTTGCATAGTCTGAATCAGATTGTTTGCTACTAGCTAGGCGTTTTTGGGGGGTGGGGGAAGTTATTACGTCACGTCATATGATCGGGAAAGAGCAGTCTCCCCCGTGGAGTGTACGGCTGTCTATCTCTCTTACTTTGGTAGCGGTTGGGGTCATTTCGTCCTTCGCTGGTACACTCGGTGTTCCCATGACTGGTCATTTCTGTAATATAATTAAACTTAGTTCAAAAATTCATTTAGTTATATTGCACTTAGTATTTAATTGTTTTTGAGCACTATTTGTTTGTCGTGAATAATACCAGTGGCGGCGATTGGGTCCCAAAACTGGGGGTCGGGCAAGGTGCCAAAACTAGGGGCAAAGACAGTATATTTCCCTTGGTAGATAAGATTTAGCATAGTGCGGGGGCAAAAGTGGCGAAAATTGGGGAGGGCAACTGCCCCCCTAATCATGATTCAAATGATTATTTCCGGGTTGACCTACATCTACTTATCCCGGGGATACCGCGATCATTAGTTATAGTAGACATCCCTCCTTACACTTGCTATTTCATAGTTATTCTCAGTCTAAAATGAACTAATGAACTTTAAATATATTGAAGCAACCCTCCTTGAAAACTACAATCTGAATCGGGTGATATTTAGTCTCTGTAATTTATGGTAGTATTTATAGTTAATAATATGTCATAAAGTTTATGAATATAAATGTTGCATGAAAACTTCTTGCTATGAAATTTTCGAATGTTATATAGCAAAAAATATTATTTTGAGTTAATGAAATTTGAAAATTACAACTACTCTAGTACATTCCACAACAGCACACTACACAAACCCCACATATGCCTGTGTGTCCAGACGCCAGAGCCTCCTCAGCCTCTAAAATGCGGTACAGGGCGTACTACGTGGAAGATAGGTTGACATTTGGGTGTCTTGACAAAGAGTCACCCCTTACACCCCTCAGAGTACGTTACCCTGGAAACAAATGTGTCCTCCCAAAGCTGAGAGCTCACACACACGCACAAATCTTTCCTGGTTGCATACCTTGGCAGGGGAACCGCCATCGGGTAAGATACGAGGTCGTGCGGCCTTACCTGCTCTCCAAAAGGGAACTAAAAATGAAAACGCTCTCTCTCTCTATTTTACAGCTCTATCACTTTCGCTATAAAACGGGAACGAACGGTCCTGCAGGAAACAGGCCACCTCCCCTTATTCTCCCCACGTCCCGCTCGGCCGCAGCGTTTGATGTTTTATGAAGGACGTGCGAGGATACACTCACCATTCGGGAACTATTAAGAGGAGGCCGGGGAGGGGAGGGGGGAATCTTCTGTAAGCGACAAAGAAATGGCTTGTCTCTCTTTACTATTTAAGTTTCCTGGCTGAAAATCGCCAGGGAAGGGAGAGGAAGCGGCTCTGCCTGCATTCGTCGCCTGCTAATGATCGTCGACGAGTTGGAATCGAAGCTGTACCAGAACTGTCTCTCTTAGACAAGGTTGGCTACACAAAGAAGTGTTGCAATCCAGCAAGATAATTCCGATGACTATTACATTGCTAGGCAGTATGACCATTGCAACTGCTTTCAAAGTTTTTATACAGAATTTAAGGTCGGGACCAACATAACTGATTTGATTTATCTGACATATCTTTCTTTCATCCACTTTTGGCTAATTTAGAAGATAAGAATGAATGATGATAAGATGAAATAGATGAAGGAAGAATCACAAACACATATGGACAGCACACAACGAAGCCTCATAGATGATTATACTGACCGTGAGACCAGATGCCAGAGCCTCGCAGTCTGAAAGAATACAGTCCTGGGTGTACTAGGTGGAAGAGAGGTTGATGTTTAAAACATAACTGATTTCCTCACTTGAAACGCGCCACCTACTAACTTGCTTTCCATTTGGGTAGTTCGTGCTCTAATTTCACTACATGTTCTCTACTGCTTCCTGGGAGTGGTTAGCACAGCGCGCTACAACGCCAGGTGTCCCGGGTTCGAATCCCGGGCTGCACATTGATGTTGTTTGTGAGTGTCCCTTCATAAATTTCATCATCATCACACATCCTCATTGTCACGCTTTGACAAAAGTGGTAGAAAAGCAACACAATCTAATAAAAATTTAGAAAGTAGCTTTGGTTCAAGTGATTATGACCACAAACTGATGCAGTAATTAGTACGACATTAAGTATGATGTGCAATTGATCGATATAATAGATAGGACATGCAGATTGATGTCGATACTACTCTAATTCAACTTACTCTGCTCCCTTTGGGAACTGAAACAGTAAAAAAGGATTAAAATATGTTTTTCGCGAATATAATAAGATAAAATCCAATATACAAAGTGAACGTTTCAGACTAAAATGAAAAGTAAGGTGTGTCTCTTTTTCTTAGTTGTGAGTAAGCAAGAGAACTTAACTAGTGGCTATAACTGTAAATTACAATTAAACTTTAACCTAGTTTATTCGCATAAGATTAGACCTGATGAAAAGAACATTCGTATAGCACTCTCTTCAATTGTAATCAACACAACAGCATCACGAACACAATTACTAGGTCATTCAAATATGACCGGGACTACTTTTTTTTTAAACAACCTGCTATGCGCAGCAGTTGTGCGTCCTTGGGAGAATAGAGCCACAACCCCCTCCCTCCCTCCCGCTCAGGTTAGAACCTGTTCAGTCGTGTCCGAGTGTTGCTAGAGTGATGAGCGAACAAGATGGTGCCGCGGATAATGGAACAACGCATTGTGATCAAATTTCTCGTTGGAGAAAACATCCAGTCATCTGAAATTTTGCATAGACTCAAACAACAGTATGGAGAACAGTGTCTCTCACGAACCCGTGTGTAAGTACTGCAGAGAAGGAAGAGAGCGCGTGGAGAATGAACCGCATGATCGTCAGTTCTCCCAGACCCCAGAAAGCTCGCAGGGGCCGTTCGGTAGGAAAAGTGATGGCAACGTTTTTTTGGAACTGGCAGGGGGTTATCCATGTAGACTTTCTTACAGATGCCAGAATAGTCACTGCAGCTATTACTCAGAACTTCTGACAACAGAAGTGAAGGAAAAGATCCGATCCAAGCGGAAGAGAGGTGGAAAGTGGGTAGCCTTCCTTCAAGACAATTCACGGCTTCATACAGCCAAAACAACTATGGCAACCCTCCGTAAATTGAAATGGGACCTTCTGCCACACCCGCCATACAGTCCCGATTTGGCCCCAAGTAATTTCTACCTGTTTGGAAGGCTCAAATCAGACTTGGAAGTCATGCGGTTTGCGGATAACGACGACGCATCGGCAGTGTTCGGGAGTGGATACGCAGCCAACCGAAAAACCTTTATGAAAAGGGCATTAAGATGCTTCCAGAACGTTGGAAAAAATGTATGGACTCTGGAGGGAAGTACTTTGAAGGGTGACATGTGCAAATAAGTATTTGACAATAAAGGATTTGTTAAAAAAAATAGTCCCAGTCATATTTGAATGACCTAGTATATTGTAAGTACATTTGACATGATGCACTAAATATTTCATTAGATTTCCATCTTCTTCATTCACTATACGCCAAAAACTCTATCATCTAAATTATTTACTGCGATATCAAAGATTTGCAAGGGTGTTCCTTATTTTAGATCGAATGGTACGACTGCCATGGTCCAGATTTCAGTATTTCTCCATCTGAAGCAAGTTGTGTTCACGATGGTGAGCAAACTCAGAAAATTTTTGTTCTCGTTTCAATTAGAATTTTTCTCCTTAAGTTCACGTTATGAACAGATAGGCTAATCGGAACCAGACCTACAGTTTAAACTGGAATCCTTACGACTATATGTCTCCACGGGTATCGAGCCTGACACCCCTTAATTAAGGTGTCGTGAAGTAGAGGGATCCTGACGGAGAGGTTATATTTAATTCGACGTTAGAATAATTAGTAATATAAGATGACTGTCTTAGAATACAAGGCTTATCTAAACTCGGGTCTCTGGTATGCAGTGGCGGCGATTGGGTTCCAAAACCGGGGAGGCAAGGTGCCAAAACGAGGGGGGGCAAAGACAGTATATTTCCTTTCCAGGTAAGGTTTAGTATATTGCGGGGGTAAAAGTGGCGAAAAGTGGGGCAAGACTCCCCCCTCGCCCCCCTAATCGCCTCCACTACTGGTATGGAATTCATATTCTTCACCTGTGCATTACAAAATGGAGTAACTTATCCGGTTCTAAATGAGGCTGAGCATAGCCCATGGCCTTGTCCTTGCAAAGAATTTCAAGCAATAAAGAGAACATCAAGTAGTTACATAAAAAAGGGCTTCTTATAGCTATTCACCAGTGCGTGAACCAGGAGCTTCACAAAGAGGCTAATGATTTGCAGCCACACCCACCCTATGGCCAAGAAACCCCATAGACCCCCCATGAACGATGGCTTTTGAATCTCTCAGTTTCCCCCGAAACATTAATTCTTCCGATTTCCCCAAGGTGCTCCTGGACTTTTGATTCGGTATTCATACACCTTCGGTCTGCGCATGTCATACCCTATTTTTCCCTCTTCAGCTTCCCTCCCCCTTCTTCCTCCGTCCGCCTCAAAACTTCCCAGGCGAAAGAGAGAGAGAGAGAGAGCGAGAAAGCCGAGTTCTTTGGCGCATCTCGACAATAAATCCCCCCTCCCCGGACCATCTGTCCTTATAGGTTTAGCTTTGTTGAGCGCTTATTTGTGTTTTAAGCGCCCTGGTTAAACTGTACCGGCAAGAACATTGAATTTGCCGAAGCAATAAACCTTTGGCAAATACAGTAAATCAAGATCGCTGGGGATTTGGTGCGCCTCGGGGTCCTCGCAAGTCCTGTGCGCTACTGTTCCACTATAATTACGAGTCCGGAATCCCCCCGATGGATTCAACAGCGCCCGGACATATATCATCTCAGAAATCGGGATGGAATGCCCCTGCGAGCCTCCGAAACCTCGAACATTCAGAAAGGGTTCAAGAATCTTCTCTTCTTGGCTTGTGCTCTAGCATAAGTGAAGAATCAGTTGAAATGTTATTGAAAATGCTCGCGATATTTATTTCTTCAATATTCTTAAGACAGGAGACAGGACACGGAAAAAAAAGCAGCGATTTAATGTAGGCTCTATGCAACCCAATTTGCACGTGACCTGTGGGTTGCATATCACTCAGGCGCGTTACTCCGATTTTACAAAAACCTTCGAGCGCGGAAGGCAAGACCATGTCCAATCTGGAAAATGGGGTAGGTAGTAGGAATACTCATAAAATCCGGATAATGTACATACGGATTTCAAATTATCCGATATCCCTTTCGGATGCAAAGGATAATCCGGATATCGGAATAATTGGGATATTCGGATAATCCTAATACCCGGAGAATCCGGATACTCGGATAACTGTAATATCCGGATAGTACAGATTTGATGAAGGATTTGTATAAAAGAATAAAATAATTTGTGGATACTCTGTAAAACAGATAAACGATATAACTGTCCGGATAATGCACACATTCGGACATTTTGGACATTTAGGATAATCCGAATATCCAGATAATTCAGATGATCTAAATATCGGATATCCGGATATACAGAACAATTTGGGTATCAGGATAATCCGAACAATTCAAATATCCGGATAATCTGGACAATTCGGATAAACCGTGTATCTAATATCAGAATATCCGATAACTGGATATTTGAAATCCGGATAGAAAATTATCCGATATCCGGATTTGGACATTCCTAGTAGGTAGGTATAAACATGCACGCAAGAACACAAGTTTTCAGATCAGTGTTTCCTTTGTATGCGTTCAGTTGTTTCGATTTCTTGTTGTGTCTGTAATGGCTTTTGCAACTCCTAACTCCCTCTTAATGCATTTGGACAGCGACATTACGATTTATAAAACTTATATGCTGTTTAAACATCAGACGATTTTCCCCTATCTGTTCCAATTGCAGCCGTCACCCCATATTTGCCAGTGGACTCATCCAGTTAGCGCATGCGCACTTCCGTCCATGGTTGCGACTAACACACGCAGACTGTAAAAATAAACCTTTGTTTGTGAATTATTGTCAAATCTCGTGCATATGGCGATAGCCAATAGGAGCGCATTGCAGCGGTGCCATGTCTCACACGGAAAAGAGACAGCGTGTTTGAGCGAAACGCCTTGTCATGGAGAGCACGGAACTAGGCAACGACGCACGTCTGTGATTCGCTGGTGCATGCCAGCAGAGAGTAATGCTCTCAGTTTGGGAGAATTCTTCAACTGAATCTGGATTTGTAGATACTTTTCATTCTGTCTCTATCAGATATGAACCTTACAGATATAAATTTATTAAGATAGCTTTTGCAGCATTATATTTGATTGCCCTCTGTGGTTCTCAATGACCAGTTTAACCGCACGGGGAACTGTTTGAATGTCCAGCCAGACGCGAGGACCCGGAACTGCACCTCCCTCAGCTACCTTTCCCCGCGGCGAGCTGGAGAAGAGAGGTCTGTGCGCTGGATGGTTGCAGGAGAAGGAGAAAACTAAGCATTTGTTTATGGGAGTATTATTTTTACTTGTTCTCTTGGAAATATCAAACTTCCGATGTTGTAGAAAAACATATGAACGGAAAGAGGACACGTTGAAGATTTTGTTTGTGTTAGGAAAAGTCGAAACTTCCATTTAATTAACTTAACTTAAACTAAAACCCCATAGATGGGAGTTCGTGTTGCACCACATATATGGTAAGAATGGTGATAACGTTGACGCAGAGAAAAAGCAGTTTTGGAATACAACTCAGATCTCCTGATTTCGCAGACAGTGCAATATTAGATCATCAAGTAATTTACAATGTCTGTATGTTGTTGTAGATGTAATGTTGCTTCTCTGAAGAAGATGGTGTATCTAAGGTGAACAACATGTTTCTATTTCCTTTGCGTTGAACTCTAAAGAACTAAGAGAAAGGTAGAAGTAAATAAGAAGTTATTACAAACCTACAATGACAACCCTTTATATATTTAGTGATTCGGGCCCCACAAACCCGATGTGTTTAGTACCTAGGGCGGCGTTTAATCTATTATCCACGACCAGGCTCGTTCGATATCCCCCGCTCCCGTCCCTGGACGTGGTTTCCCAGAAGGAATTGTGGGACTTCATTGGAATTCCAGAGAACTATATCCCCGGGATGCGAACGACTGGAAGACTCCTGCCGGATGTCATATCACTGTTGCGTCACGTGTTGGGCACTGCCAGGCGGGATTGGTCGATCTTGACCACTTAATTATTTAGCTCGCCTCCCTGCCTCTCGTGGGGGCGCCGTTGTCCGGCAAGGTGGCGGGTATATAAAGACAGAGGGGAGGGGACGGGAAGGGGGAGGGAATTTTATGAGAGCCCTCCCGCGTCCTAATCTGTACGTAACGACTAGGCACAGCTGGCCTAACGTTGCTTCACGTCTCTTCGCGAAGGAGTATTAACACATTGGACGCTGATATTGAGGCCGTTCAGACACCCAGCAATATTGGAGCAGGCAGGGCGGTAGCGGAAGATGATGCAGTTATATGCTACAAGTTGTTATCTTGTTGGTCCTGTGTGGGGTCCGTCTGTTTCTCGTGGCTGTTGCGTTTCTTTCCCTGTCCTTTTTCGTCGCAGAGAACGTTTCACCGAGGTAGTTACAGCGACGGAAATCCGTGCGCTATTATTTTTCAGAAAGAATTGCCATGTTCATTGAAATTCTCGTCCAAGAGCTGTTACTGTACAGTCACGGACATTTTCATGGCTTGTAATGACGTCATTGAAAGTCAATGGGACCGTTACGATCCAGAAGTGTTCGAGACTGTACATGTCTGCGAATCAAATTGTAAAGTTTCTGCCATCTCGTGTGTCAAAATCAAAAGATCAAATTCCGAACAAGTCTACCATAATTTTGGTCGTATCGCTGATATGCAATGGCTACATTAATCCACTACAACGCCGGCTTTATTGACGGAGTGGTTAGCACACAGCGCTACGACACCAAGGGTCCATAGTTCGAATCCCTTCCTGAGCGTGGGTGTTCTCTGTGAGTGCCCTTTCATCAATTTCGTCATATCATCAATCATCCTCATCTTCGCGATTAGCCAAAAGTGACAGAAAAGAGCAAAGTTAAAGAAACCAAATAAATAAAATAATTTTATCAATTAATCCACTACAGCGGTGTTCTATTTAATTATCTTGAAGAAAGGGTAAGTTCAGAAAAAATATTAATACGTTTGATCATAATGTAAGATATCGTCAAGGTTACAAGCTTCCGCTTCTAACTGTATTTGGGAAATTAGAAGCTAAAGATGATTTCACATAACTCACGACACTTAAATAAGGTTTACGATTAAAAACTTTGAACTCATTTGTAATAGTCAAAACAGAAAGTTGAAATGAGATCGTATACCCTATCCACTACAAATCTAGAGTAACCTCAATGTCCTCTATCGCAGCGCCCTCTTAATTTTGAAATTAAATCATTGAAGATCTCAAATTTACGTCATTGAAGCATTCTCTAGATGCAACCTGAATTCTCAACTTGCATCACCATAACCACCCACCCACCTAGCTCGTCGCCGACTGTTCTTCCTACATACGTAACATGTGGCAAACACAGATGCCCAGGTGAGCAGATACTACGAACGAAATACCATTATCTCTGCGTATATGACTAAAAATGCCGATGGCCGGTTTCGGATTCGTTGAGTCACAGTCTTGCCATTGGACTCCATTCTCGGCCCGGATATTTATTATTGGCCACTGGAAGAAGAAAAGCGACGTAAAAAGCCAATGAAAAATTAAATAATGGAAATCCAAGTATGGAGAAATGTGTAATGGGCGGGGCAAAAGTTGTAAAACCAAAAAGGTTGATTATACAGGAAAAGGGGGGAAAAGGTCAAATTGGGTTGGTTATGTTAGGTTAGTCTTGTTAAGTTAGGTTAGATATGTGACGTATTTCCTATTTACTTCAATAACTCAGAAAATGAACAAAACTGATCTTGGGCAAATTTGGACTTGCACTTGCGCGCGCACACACACACACACACACACACACACACACACACACACACACACACACACACACACACACACACATCAATCCCATCCAGATACCAGGTTATTAGAAAGTTGTTTATCTGGAACATTCCTTTCCAGGTGTTCCAGCAGGTGGCCTTCTCCTGTCAATTGTTGTTTCACCCGACAGGCGATTTAGATAAACATTTCCTATCATCTGGAAGGTGGTTGGACTCCTTATCTCACTCTCTCTTTCCTTATCCTGTCTTTCTTCATTCCTCTTCCTTCTTTTCTCCTCCATCGCTCTTGTCCTTTCCACTCATTCTAACACCTTCTTCCATTCTTTGTTTATCGTCAGTCCCACATTCCAGTTCATTGTGTCTTTCTTTTCAATTTCCTTGGCCTCCTTCCATTTTCTCACTAGTACTCTCTTCTCCCTTCCTATCTACTTAGCCTCATCCTACTCTATGTCATGTCCAGTTTCTCTCGTGTGTTGAAACGTAACGTTTAGTTTATGTTTTAAAATAAAACAAATTCTGCCTTGGTCATCATATTGAGTTTTTGGTTCAAAACTTACCAGGACACAGAGAAGAGGATGGGCAACCAAAAAAAACATGTCTTCTTGTCTCACACTGTCACTTTCATCATTTTAACTTAAGGAGCAATAGTACATATATATTGCGTGTGTTGGATAAAGGAGTTACAGCTCTTGTGGGTATGTAATACACTCGTAGTTGCAAATACCGTTGTATGGAGTGGTTCAGGAGACCGACCACTTTACAATGCCTTTGTATCAATCTTTCTGGTTTCTCCTGACAGTCTACTTTTATTTCGCTCCTTTCACGTACATTTTAAGATAAGTGAACGGCGAGCTTTTGTTTCGGAATCTCTCACTGGGAATCGAAGTGCGCTATGACCAGAAGGAGAGAGAGAGAGAGAGAGTCTGAGTCGCTGCCATGGAGATGGGAGCAGTTCAATCAGGAGAATGTCGAGGTCCCTTCGCGTGGTCCGCTCCACACAACAATGGACTCTCTCCACTCAATCAACGGGACTGCCATTGAAACGTCACTCCCTTGCATTAGCCCCCCTCCCCCTCCTCTTCCCCCACGGAAAACCTCCTTCGCTCCGCCTTTGCATTCCCTGGCTGACGACGAACAAACTGGGCTTTTGGTTTCCGGAGGGGGGAGACGGAAGCCTTGTTTGTAAATTGATGAAACGGCGCTGCCCGGGGACAAGGTGTGGAGGAGGTGCAAGGAGACGTCCCTCGGGAACCCCCCGGAGGCAATCGATGGTCAAAGGGATCAAAGAGGCAGATGGACGGGTTTGACAAATGTGATGTTTTCGTTAGGGAATGCAACATTGGTCTTCTTCCATCTTCGTGGAATTGGCACGCATCAACAACCCGAGGGTCAGGAATCGTTCCAGAAAATGCAGATTTTCCTTCTCTTGGCAGTGAGCACTGCTGGTCGAATTTCAACCCAATTTGCAGGACAAAAAATAATACACACCTTCCTTCAATACCTTCATATTGTTGGCTCTATTGTACTTGCAAGCAGTGGCGGCGGTTGGGTTCCAAAATCGGGGAGCAAGGTGCCAAAACGGAGCTGGGCAAATACATATTATCCCCTTTCTAGGTAAGATTTAGCATAGTGCCGGGGCAAAAGTGGGGGCACTTGCCCCCCTAATCACCACCACAGCTTGCATGTATAATTCATTTGCTCAAATGGCAAATCTTATGTGGAATTTGTGGCCTGTGTTTGTTTTGTTGAGTTGGTTTATGTCCACTTTATAGACAAATAGGCTAATCGGGACTGGACCAACAGTTTAAAGTGGGGTCCGAACGACAGGGTATCGAAACCTCGACCCCTTGATTACAAGGCGAAGACATTGCCACTACGCCATCGGGGAGGCCTATCCTGTGTCATCATTTTTTATTGTCATCATTGCATTTAGTTAAAAATTGCTTAGAAGTGACACAATTAAAAAAAAATACATCAAGGATTAAGGATGTAGGATCAAGAACGTATTTAGGGGTGTCCAGAGGGTCAGAACCCCCCCCAAAGACTTATCAAGTACAAAAATTAAATAATGAAAAATATATTCGTTAGCCTTTGTTGTATAATTTTCTCTGAACTTATTGGAAAACAAGGATTATATTGGGATCACACGTCATTGAAGGACAGGAAGGACGTGTTTTTTGTTGGGGGGGGTCCAGATCACAACGAAAACTTACCAAGTACTAAAATTAAGTAAAGAAAATATTAGCAATTGTTGCATAATCGATGGCTATTAATTTACCTCTGAACTTTTTAGAAGGCAAGGATTATATTGGGATCATACATTACAAAGAAGATTTATCTACACTACTACTCAAAATAATATGCATAAAATATTAATCAGAAACTTACTTTTCTATAATTTCATGTAACATCATTTTTGTTATTCGACAAATATTCAATTATTCATCTCTTTGACATTAATTTCATTGCCAGGGCACTTGTTTTTATGTAAGTTATTCCGATCTTAACTACAGGTAAGCTACATAATGAATATGCGCTGTTATATCTCTATTCTTATACAGTCTTTTTACCTATTCGTGTAATAATAATATAATATTAATTTATGTATTGCAATAAGTATTAATTTGATTTAATATAATTATTTTAATTTAAACATTATTATTATTATTATTATTATTATTATTAAGACACTATCTAGAGCCTACCAATCTGATAACAACAAATAGGTACATGGGCGTATCGAGACATTTTTCCAGGGAGGCAAATGAACTTCTTTTCTCTTTTTTTTAGTCGGTCAAACAACGCTTTCCCTGGAAATGTAGCTTTATTTTGAGTTATGCGGAACCATAACACGTATTTTACTTTTCACTTAATAAAGCACACTTAAAATAATTAAATTTACACCACTCGTTCCCAGGGAGGAACAAAGTTAGCCCTTGTCCCCCGCTGGATAAGCCCACGAATATGGGTAAAAGAATTTTAGAAATTAATCCTTTGACTCTATATTGCCGTGGCTGTCCCGAGTTCGAATTCCGGTACTACAGGACTCAGAAAAGAAGCCAACAAGCGAGCTAAGCCTCTGCTTGGTCTTCTAGGTTAGTTTTGACCTTGATTAAAAAAAAGCATGTAAACAAATACATTGTTTACGATTATAGTTTACTCTAAAGCAGTGTTGTTCAAGGTCCAGGAATTTTAAGTAAATTTAATTCCGGTCCAGGAGAGAAAATCAGCAAGCGTTAATGGGTTCTGGACCGTAAAAAGCCTTTTTATCTGTAAAGTATTTCAATTCGGTCCAGCAACCTTTTTCCTGGATCAATTTAAATTCGTTGAATTCTAATTGATTTTTCAATGAAACAAGACGCAACTTGGATCGAATTTAAATTGTGTGAGAAAAGAAATTCCGGTCCAGCAGCGGAACCCAATAGAACCCATTAGAATTTATCGGTTCCTGGACCTTTAACAGCCCTGCTCTGAAGGTCCGAATGTGCTATATGTATTTGAATGAATTTAATTCAGTATTTTTTTATGATCGATCATAATACTCAATGTTCGAATATCATAATAATCAATGTTCAAATATAATATATAGTGTTCAATTACTATAATATTTAATATTCATGAATGGGTACAAAATGTGTCACGTGTATATGTATTATTCTGTCTTTAAATGTATGTGTTATGTGTTGCATGTAGAAACTGTTCCAGGTATTTTTATACATTCAGATCTGGATTGGTTTATGTAAGAAGTCATCCATATATGAAAATTGTACCTATATTTTGTTTTGTAAGTTGAAATACTTTGGGAAGTTCAAAAAATGTTTGCAATATTTTGTTTTTGAGTTTCTATATTCCCTGTAACAAATCTCGTTGTTATATTTCATCCGTTGGAGGATGGGGGAATTTTGTAACCTGCTCGTTACAGGAAATAAAAAAAAACGTATAGAATCTGGTACTATTGTGCATTCTATTGTCTTTTGAATCTGGTCACGTGGTGTTCTCTGTTCAGGGAGAGAAAGCTCCGCCTGTTAAGGAGTTATTCCTCCCTGATCAAACGCAGAGTGCACATACACTAGCTTCGTTGGTCTATCGTCTATGTTATTAGTCTTAGTTTAAAAGAGACGAGTAGTAGTTGCAATGTTATTTCAAAATACGTATACAGCAGAGGCGTATATTCGGGGCTATCTAGCCTATCTGCGAAGCCCAGACTCAGTGAATAAAATACACAAAAAATATCTATCAGAAAATGTGCATGAAATTGTTCATTTCAATAAGAAGATGAACCTGATTTCTTAGAGGAGTTGGAAACATTGCCCGCTTTCTTTGAATTCACGAGACGTCTGGCCCAGCGCCGGCAGGCAACTCCACGGGGGTCACCGTGGTCAAGCTTGACAGGACCCCGATCAATGTTGCAAACCACCAGGAATGGGGAATTTTGAAGCAAAATTATCGCAGCAAGGGAAAAATGTGTCACATGCAGGGACAAGAACATCATTGAACGCTTGCAGAGGAGTTGAAAAAGAGGTCGTTGACCTTCAAATAACTAGAGATACAGTGGGGAGTAGAAAATTGTTGGCTGAGCGGGAATGCTTTATGAGTGCATCTAAAGATTACCGAAATGAAGGACAAGTTCTAGTCTAGATCGCGTCGAGCGGTCTTGGTGCTTGGAATTTATTTAGAGGCAGCGTGTGAATACAGTAGTGAGTGGATTGTATTTTTGTAAATGATATGTGCTGTGTTGTGTAGTGAACTGAAATGAGGGACATAATTAACAAGCTATCTTTTCGGTTTACGAATGACTATAAGCTCCAAATCGTTGTGACTTTTCTTTTATGTCCACTTTATGAACAGATAAGCTAATGGGGATCGGACCTACAGTTAAAGTCGTATCTAAACCACCATGTATCTAACCCGGGACCCCTTAGTTTCAAGCCAACGACGTTACCACTGTGCCAATAAGGAGTACCCGGACATAAAACCGTGAAAATAGGTAGGTTGAAATTTTATTTTTATACTCGTATATAGGCCTACATAATATTTCACAATATGGGCCTCTTATTTATGCAAATAAGAATGAAATTCTTGAAATCCTTTCCTTGCTGAAAGTGTACATTTCCATGTTTTATTTATGAGGTATATATTTTTAATCACGGTCACATCACTTCAACCCGCCACCCCAAATGAGTTAAAAACACAAAAACACCCCATCCTTTTGCCTGTCCAGATTAAGCGAAGTTCGGCTTATCGGGGTCCGGATCAACAAGCTTTTACTGTATAATAATGCCCATGCTTTTCATTGTAATAACTATTATCAAGAATTTATTGAGCATTATTGGCAGTACTTCAAAACATGTTTTATTCATTGAGACAACAAGACCTCTGATCGAATATATTAATGGGCCTTCTGCTATACATTTGTAGTTACAATTTGGAGCGATCTTAAATGTTAAAGATGTTTACATAGTATTAAGTTTCCACGAGTAATATTTTTGAAAATCTCGTAACATTAATTGTAATTCAGATTTCTTCACGAACGAAGGTTTCTGTGCTGAAAGACGCCTTGCATTCGCGAGAGATAGCCAGCATGCAGTAATCACGGGATCTCTTCTGCTTGAAGCGTTATTCCCCTCATCTGGAAGCCGTGTGCTATATTGTGGAGGCCTCGGCATGTATTCTCCGCGAAAATGATATTCATGATTTATTCGCGGATAAGCTCCACCTCAGGTGGAACAGTGCTGTCCTCTGACGCCAAAATACGACATTGCAGGGGCCGGCCAGTTTCTCTCGTGTTTATCTCACCCTTGTTACCAATAACGTGGAATGTACGCCCGCTCTCAGGCAGGAGCTTGGGAATGAATTCGCCGGCGCTGCAGTCGCCTCCATTTAAAAACAAAGGAGGAAAGATATTTCGTTCGGAGATTGTTTTCCGCCCGAGAGTTGATGGTTAGCACAAAAGCGCTCCTGTTTTGTTCGGGAGAGATTAGGAGGCGTCCCCTTTTGTGCTGGCCACCTCCCGCCTTCAACCTTTGTTTTTTTTTTAGCTTGTTCTTTTTTTTGTCTTCAATAAAGTGTTAATAACAAGAGTAATTCTCGATAGAAAAAGTTGTTCTAATAGGCTTTAAAAGGGCGTGTTATTATATTCGTTACGCTGCAGATGGAGGGAAGTAAACTGTTTCTTCTTAACCGAGAAATAGCATTTCCCATGTACACTTCAAAGCAGAAGTGGCCGAAAGGCGAAACTGCGATTTGAATCCTGGAGAAGGAATGAAAGATTCTTTCCGAGTCTTTAATTATCCATTTCATGAACTCTGGTCGTCTCGGATAACTTAAGAAGGTAGCAACACGATATAAGATAGCCAAGGAAAAATCCAATCCGATTGAAAGAAGTGGAAGATGTAACATGAGCCTTATAGAGAAAACTGGCTACGAATCCAGACGTCAGAGTCTTAATTGTGTATCATCTTTCTGGCACTCTGGACTAATCGCGACGACTATCATGATTATACCGGGTGGCCCGTAAGTAGTAGACCACACTTTGAATCGCCATAAGTTCTAGCGGAAGTGCATTTTCTGACAGGTTTAACTTGTAACATGTAGCAGAAGTGTCATATTGCAATGTTCTAAAGATGATCCTGATCGCCGGCTGTAGTTTGCTGAAGAGTGGCTCACCAAGTTGGAAGAGGACCCACAGTTGGAACAGAGTGTGGTGTGGAGTGATGAAACCAAATGTCACCTGTCCGGTAGTGTAAGCAGACATGATTGTGTTTACTGGCGTGATTCGAATCCAAATGTGGTAGTCGAGTACGAGATAAAAGACCAGGCGTCATGGTCTGGGGAGGTGTTACGTACCAAGGTGTCATTGGCCCTTTCTTCTTTGAAGATGGCGTCAATGGTGAGAATTACCTGAAGCTCATTAGGGACACTGTTTACCCTTTACTGCAACAGATACACCACTTTGATCAGTTGTGGTGGCAGCAGGATGGAGCTCCCCCTCATTATGTCACAATTGTACGGAATTGGTTGGACCAGGCATTCCCCGGACGTTGGATCGTACGTCGCGGGTCAATTGAATGCCCGCTCTCCTGGCCTCACCCCACCAGACTTTTTCCTGTGGGGGTATTTTAAGGGTAAAATTTATTACCGCAACATCAACACCCTACAGAACCTGAAGGATGTGATTTGAGGAATTTACTGCTGTTCTCATGAACTGTGTGCAAAAGCGTGTGAAAATGTGTCTTTTCGATTACAGGCCTGTATTGACGCTGATGGCATGCAAGTTGATCACACAATGGAAAACCGATATTCAAGAGTGTTTGTGTTACAAAATAATCCATCTCTTTTCTTTTCATGCCGACTCAGCTAGAAGTTACGGCGCTTCAAAGTATGGTCTACTACTTATGGGCCACCCTGTATAAAACTGATGAAGGGAAACACACAAAGAACACCAATGCCTAGGTTAGGATTCGAATCGCGAAGCTCGATGGTAAGTCCGAATAGTGTCCTTGCGACCTAGCAAGTGAAATTTGCCAAATGCAAGGGAATAATTTACAGATACACTTTTCTTCCTGTAACAATTGCCTTCCTAGCCACAAGCGACATAGGTACAGTGGGATCTATGAGTATTACGGTGCAAATTGTCCATCACCATGTTTATGCACTTTATTTGACCCAATAAGAGCTTCAAGAATTAAAAAGAAAACTCAAAACAAGCTGTTTACAACTTCTGCTCCAACACACATAAAAATCCATCGCTTAAAAACATAGGATGTGAGAGAAAAATTAATGAAAGTAGTCATCGACAATTTACAGAGCAATGATAGTGGATCCCACTGTACAAAGAATTCCCAAACTCATTCTCGACAGAAGATTGACAGAAGGCCATTAAAACTCCTTGCCACAGTAACACCTACTTTGTATTCAGCTCACGACCGTATTGTATTCTGGGAAATTTATAAAGGGCACGGAAGTTGATGATCTACAATTGTTTGAAAATGATCTAAAAGTAATTTTTGCTCGTAAAATGAAAGCTAATTTTTAATAAATTACAAGAAAGTAGCTGAATAATTCGATAAAACCCGTTGTTTGATGGTTTAAACAACCGAAGCAAAGGTAAAAAAGAAATTAAGTGCTAAAATAGTTTTCTTCTTTATTTTAACTTCAAGGTTTTACAAAATACACAACAACGTTTTTCTGTACAAGTCATTCACCTTATTTCAGAGTGGTCTTTGCACGATAAAGTATTCGAGCTGTATCCGAAAATATAGTTGTGTTTTGCGTGCATCAGAATATAGTTTCTTAAAATGTTTGACTAGTTAAAATTAAACCCACAAATTACACATTAATACTGAACAATTTAAAATGTTTTACCAAAGGTTGGGAATTGAGCTAAAACACTATGTCCATCTAAACCTTCAGGAAACGGTTTGGCTGAGAGAACAGTTAATACTGTGAAAAGGTATTTAACGTTAATAGAAGAATTTCCAAAGGGAGATGGAGGATATTTAAATACAAAAGTAGAATCACTGCTACGTACAGTAATACACTATCTTAACAACACTCCATTGCCATCAACTGGAAAATCTCAAAGTTCATTAATATTTTCTTACAACACAGCAAATAATATAATCATTAAAGATTACACTAAAAATGTATATTATGAATCTGAGAGATTCTCTCTTGGTAGTCAAGTATATCATTGCTGCTCGGAAAGGATGATATATCGGAATGGGGAAATTATTGAAAGATGCAGTTTCTCTGTACCATAACATGCATTATTATGCATGGTAAACTAGCACCTATGACCAATGTAATAGTCTGTTCATAGCAACTATTATGCACATTGTTTATGTGTAACTTTATGTACGATCTTATGTTTGTTAGAATGTAATTCACCTTGTTATAAGTTTGAATATATTTATTTATGAAGTTCCACTCTTGACATGTGTATTTATATGTCACAAAGATTAAGACATAACAGTTTCGCGTGCATCAGATTATAGTTTTTTAAAAAAATGTTTGCAGCAGCGTGCACTGCTTTGTTTTGTCTACTCGCTTTCTCCCCTTCTCTACAGTTGTGAGTGGCGCTGCTCCACAGATTACCGCTACGAAAAAGTGCTTGAAACAATCATCTGTAGAGTTCAAAAATTTGAGAATGACAGGCAAGAATATTTTTCTGAGGTAATACAAATATATGCTTATATATGCTCAAAATAAGACAACTAAAATTATATATTCTATCTATGTGCAGCAGATGGGCTACTTTGAAATGTTAAAAACATTGTTCAAATATATCACATATGAACAAAAAAATCAAAATGTGTGCAATCAGTAAACTAACTTTTTTTTGCGGGGGTTAGCTAGAGTATGGGAGCGCTCATTGTGAGTGAAAGTGCGCACACGCGTTCAAACTTTACTCGCTACACGGCAAATTTTAGTAGCAAGCTTGTCATTATTGATAATTTTATACTCTACAACTTTTGTTAGGATAATTTATGATTCGTAACGAAATAAAGTGCCAAAAAGAAAAAAAGTAAGGATAAAAATTTACATTTTGTCTTAAAATTACTCAAAAACTATTGGGAATATTTAAAACATGAAGAGGACTAAATTTGTAGAGAGTAGTGTTGGCTATGAAACTGATAAAATGAATGTCCCGATATGTTCACTAGTTTCAGAGATACGCATGATTTCCTGAAACACTGTATATTGAATGTTCAGGGAGGGCGTATGGGGGGGGAGTTCCAAGGGGAGGGGGGAGAAATTTTGCAAAAATACATCTCTTATGATGGTCTTACAATACACCAAAATTCAGCTTTCCCCTAATTATTTCCTACAACAATTATTTGTTTATTTGCGTAACATTTAAACATTCAAAGAAATGAATATTACAATAATACTAAAATGTTACTTGGTAATTTTCAGATTCAGGAATTTTCAAATGTCTCGTGACGTCGTAATAACTATTGGAAGATCCGCATGCATTCTTCAGCATGTAATTCAGTAGTAATATAATTAGGCCTTGTTTCCGTATTAAAAACACTAAGTAGCTGACCAAGGCAGATTTACTAAGAAATAAAAACACTTAACAAGCAACTTTTCAGCCCTGTATCTGGGTCTTCCTCATACGAAGAACTATCGTATGGTATCGGTATCCGTGGGTATCGGTGAGAGTATCGGCATCGGTATCGGTTCAAAGAGGTATCGCCTTAGCCCTAATATTAAATGGATGCTACTAGGATTCTTATATTTAGTCACGTTCGTCTATTGTATTCGAATGTACTTAATATGTTAAAAAACTGAGAGATTTTTGTCTGAGGGTTCAGTCTAAGTCAATTATTCTCGTCTTCTACAAAACCGCGTAGCGTTTTTCGTCTCCCATTGTTTTAAGACAGTTCCTGAGTGGATCCAAGTAGAGTAAGTACCCAAAGTAGCCATATCTCCACTGGGTTGAGCTTTGTGTACCAGATGTCCCAAACAACGAGATCCTTTATCGAAAATATTTTGCTTTCCGCATACCTCGTAAGCTAAGCACTAAATAAATCAAACTGTTTCAAACGGACTTCTTCAGTGTTTGAGTCTTCCCCCAACATGGTGTGAGAGCCTTTAGCTCAGATGGGCCTCCCCGATGACGCAGTGGGAGCGTCGCAGCCTTGTATTTAAGGGATCCCGGGTTCGATACCCGGTGGAGGCATATAGTGGTTCGGATCCCACTTTAAAAACTTGAGGTCCAGTCCCGATTAGCCTTACTGTGTACAAAGTGGACTTAAAACACCAAATCAATCAAACCTTCAGTGCAGGTTAGGACCGTAGCCAGAATTTTATTCCGGAGGCGCCTCACACTTGACAGCCGCCATCTAAAGGCGAAAGAGTGGGGAAGTAGAAGCTCTGAAGCTGAATTTCTTGGGATATTACAACTTATTACGCAACTTCCTGATAAGGAAGTAAAATTAATTACAACTATACACTCCCTAAATTAGATATTTGTAGGATTTCGGAGGGGGCTTCAGCCCCCCTAGCCCTCCCTCTGGTTACGTGCCTGGTGCAGGAAGCAGACGATCAGGAACGTAAAAATCTTTATGTTACATTAGTTAGCATTGCACACTACCATACTCGAAAAAAAATCCTACTATAAACCATTAATGCTGATTTTCAGGGCTCGAAAAATCCCGGTCGCTAGGTTGCCATGGCGGCTAAAATTTTCAGCCCGGCGACTGTGATCTTTTGCTGTAATATGTACGAAATTTTGAAGATTCTTTATTTACGTGGGCGAGGTTTAGCCTGAGGCTGTTCTGCCACCTAACCCGTGTCATGGAGTATAGCCAATATTTAAGCACATGTTGCGTGCGTCTGTTGACAAAATTTTGACCTGCTAGTGTTGCCATTTACGGAGGATATGCCCCATAAATGGCACTTTTTCATTCAACCCATAAAATCGCCAGTCAAAAATTCATCAAATGCTGCACATGATCAATATTGTTTGCAAATGACAGATTGACATGGTATCAGACATCTAATTATGACCCTTTGATAATTTCTTACATATTTTTCTCACCCAAAAATGCATTTCTGGAAAAATTTAACACTGCCTTCCGCCAGTCATTAATTTATCTAATTTTCTGTGTGGCGTAAACTGATAATTTTTAAGCATTAAAAAATATCTCAATGGATGAGGCTTTATAATACAGAAACTCTTACGGATTTCAAGATATACATTTTTAAAGTTTGGGTTGCGCGATTTTTGAAACACCGTAGTGTGCACAATTGCTAGTAGATGGTTTCCTGGCGCCTGATATTCAGAGCTGCCGCCTAGCTCTGAAGAAGATTTTTCGAGCACTGCTGATTTTACATTGCTGCAGCGTACAATAATAATACTAATAATTCGTTCACTCATTGTTTTCTGCCCAGGGGCAGGCCTTTACTTGCAACCTACATGCTGTTCGATCTTCAGCCCTTCGCTTTGTAGCAGCGTCGACAATCGTTTGGTATATTCAGTATCTTTGGTAAAGATCTGCTGAAGGTCGCCGGTGTAATATGCTTGTAACAAGTTACTTCCAGCGCTTCAGCCGGGCCACTTGGCAAAGTGATTAGTCTATCGGGCTCTGACGCCAGGGGTCCTGGGTTCGAATCACGCCTTTGGCGTGATAAGCTTCTTCTTCCCAGGATTTTCTTTCCTTTCGCCATCCCTTCAGTAGCATCCCTTAAAGTACAGTTTCTTCTCAGCCAGTGAGGCAAAAAACTTCTTTTTCTCTTCATGATTATCTGCAGCATTGATCTCTCTTCCCCAACTCTTTCTAGCACTGTTTCATTTCTCACTTTTTCTGTCCATTTCACCCGTTTCATTCGTCTCCATAGCCACATTCCTAGAGCTTCCAGTCGCTTTTTCTCACTTCTTCTCAATGTCCATGTTTACGCACCATGTAGAAGAAAGCCTTCAATGGAAAGAAAAAGTTATTTTGTGTTAATCCATGAACAAATAACTGAGAGAAAGGATAATAAAATGCTTTGTCTTCATTTTAATTCATTATCATCATATTGTGCAATACAGAGCGAATGAAAATGGTGAAGCAAAATTCGCCTACTGTTTCTGTTGCTGGTGAGTGTATAAGCTTAACTATATTGCCGTGATTTTCTCCCATAAAATATACCCTAATACCGCTTGCTCCTATTAGACTCCCATGGCAGACCAAAACTTAATGATCCCCTATTCCATCCCTTAATACGCAGAATAAAAGATGCCATCAAAGAAGTTTATTGTGTTTATTACATAGAATAATTTCATACATTGCTTATGACAGCCAACATCTCTTGCAGGATGTGTGGTCTGTCGCCTAAATTGCTTTTGAGTTGTGAAGAATCCGTTGTCGAACGTTATCGTCAACTTTCTGTGGATCGGGCCAAGCCCTGGGTTCTCTATGAGATGGTTTAGAGTAGTTGTTGGTGTTGTAACTTGAAGGCATTCTCCACCGGCGACCTTGTCTGGCTGATGGCTTGGTAGTCGTGGAGATGATGCGGTCCCTGGCAACTGGAGATGGTTAACTAGATGTGCTCCAGGAAGATCAGTCATTGGCCAGTAGCCGTGGAGGCAAGTGTTTCCTCCTTCGACATGGTTTGAAGGGTTTTATTTCGTTGGTTGGTTTCTAGGGGTAACAGACGTTTTTCCCATCTTGGTGTTTTTCTTTGCATATCGAGTTAGAGCTGTTCATGCTCATGTTCGACTAAAGATCTCCTTCGAATCCTCTGGCTTTGGTACTTCCCAACTGCAAACTGGAATTGGGGGATCGAGCGAAGATGTCGGTCCTTCGTCCGTTTCAGGGTCACTTAATCTGCCCTTCGCTGGGCCACCACGAAGATTAGCAGTTTCTGTTGTGCTATATCTATGGCTTCTGGTGATGTTCTTCTCGTTCTCTGGCAATTTTGCTGTTAATCTATAGAGTGTAGTCGCCTTTGCTCCCATCTTAATCGTTTTTAATGTGTCATTATGAAGTATGTCTCGCAGCTAAGGACATTAGCCACTGTTAAACCTGGGCGGTCTATCTGCAGAACGAAGTACTGCCATCACTTTGAAGCCTTCGGTAGCAAATGGGGCTTCAGTCACAATCTGGCGTAACGATCATTAGCGATCTGGTCCGGGATTGCCTCTAGGAGTGTCCAATTCTCTGACAGTGATAGCATTGGATGACTCCAGGAGAATCGGTACAGTTCTCGACTATATCTAAGAATATAAATCGCTGATTTGTCGTTTCGTAGCCACTTAAAAGAATGGCACTATTTTTCTGCTGTTTTGTCACAGCAAGGTCGCTTGGATTGTCGGAACTGTAGGTCCGTGAGGGTGCTCTCTGCTGGGGGCATATGCAGGAAGCATCTTGATGGCCAACTGGTAGGGGTGAAGGTGGAGTGGTGGCGACAGCCTTGGTTATGGTGTGAGGCTGAGGTGATTATTGTCAGTCGTGTGTGCACTTCGTTCTTGTCTGCACTATAATGCCGCTGACGATGATTGTGGGTGATTCTTTTCATCTCTGTGGATGTCTGAGGTGCTTCATTAGGTTCCAGTGTCCGCTCCGATGGGAAGATGGGACGAGGCGAATTCTGTCGCCGTGTTGTATGGGAGGTGAGGCTCTTCTTGCGTCCTTCTTGCGATGCGGGCGCTGATGCTGGTGGAGCAACGGGCATAGTATGCTCCTGACGAAGACCTTATAAGTGGCTGGATGTTGTTTGAGGCGCATAGACACCTAACAGGATTGAAAGTGTCCGGTTCGGTGCTGTCTGGGGTGTACGAGAAATGGAAGCTTTGGCTGAAGTGGAGGCTTAGCTTGGAGCTTTGTTAAATTGATTGCTTGTTCTGTTAACGAGCGCGGTTTTATAGAATATGGTGAATCTTCTGAGGAGTCTGTACGATGACACATGCCGTAGCGTTGAAATAGGGGATGAAACAGGGAAGCTGGAGGAGATCAGCACGTTAAGCAAGGTGTCGATCTGCAAATAAATCCGACAAAAATAGTATAATTTTCAAACAGCCACTTAAACTGATTGCAAGGCTCATTAGGAAGTTGTAGTTAATAGCTACTTTCAATATACCCAAAATTAGTGAAGCATGCAACGCTTATTTATTGATTGGTTTATTTATTACGTATTGTTTACCATGGCGAAGATGTACACTTAACCATGTTACATCGAAATTTCAGTACACGAAAATTACAAAACAATATAAACTATTACATAAAAAGGGGAATGTTGGAAATAATGCAAGAAGAATATAGAATTACAAGGAAAAGTACAGAAAAGGAAAAAATACATACAGGAATAAAAGTCAACCAACCTATACTAACGGGCATGCAACAAAACACACACAACAGACAAACACCTACACAGAACTTTAATTAAAAAAATGCAAAGTCATGAAAATCCTATCCCTACTTGTCACTTTAACAAAAAGTACGAGAGAAATATATTTGAACAAATGGGTAGCTTCTTACCTATCGTACATGAAAGACCAACATAGTATGGAACGCAAGCGAGAGTCGGACAAAGTGGCCGGAAGCAACAAACGGGAGAGCATTGCGGAGTCGTGTAGACTAGGTGGCGAAAGGCGAAGGCTAGGGGGCAGTCACGTGACATCTGGCAAGAGAGAGGCACAAGGATTAGATCAGCAGCATTCGACCAGGCATAATTAAAATAATAAACAATTTAAACAAATGTAATAGAACAAATAATCACGTGATGATTTGTACCTCCTGGGGCTTATTTAATACAATAAATATATGATACAATTTCGAAGTAGACCTTTTATTAATTCTAAACTCAAAATGTTCTTGTATCAGTAATTTTAACTAAGGGAAGACTGAAGTGACAGCACGTGCAGAAACTGCTGGACACCAGTAGTTCCCCAGGAGACCTAAATCAGTTCGGAAAAATGAACAAGATCAATGAAATGATTCTAATTAAAAATAACCAAAGCAACTTAGTTATAAACAGTACATAATTAGTGGACTATAGTGAAAAACTGTTTAGTACGTTTGTTACATGGGTATAATCAATATATATTTTCATGTTAATTTAAAGATTATGTAATTATAAAGTTAATTAAGTAAAACGAGTGTTAATTGGATAAGAAAGAACAACACGAGTTAGGTTATTGGTTAATTGGCTATACCAACTCTGCATGGATATAAATAAGGATTCATTTGATAATATTATCCACTAATTATATACTGTTTTTAATATATAATGCTTGTCCTATACACGCGTAAGACAATGCCCAAGCGCCCCTCCAAAATAATATTCTACCTCTCTGTTCCAATCTCACACGAATAATGAATCTCAATTCACATTACCTAATTAATAAATATTAACCTATCATCGAATCTCCCAAGTGTTTATATGGTCACTACATTCCTACCCGTTCAAACATTTCCCCTCGCAACGTTTACATTTCAATTGTTTTTGTTCTAATTGACTGATCACAACCTCAAGATAAATTTTTATCACAATTTTCCACATATATGAAATTATGAAACATTCATAAATTAATAGGAAAAAACTTGTTCTGGATACCAGAATGAGTCGTGACATTAAATCACAATTGATTGAAACAGCATATAATATGTTATACCCAAATTTTATCTGTAACCCTGTTTTTTCTTTTCTCCTCTTGTAATATGTTGGTAATTGCGTATTGTAAATAAATGAAAGGAAGAAATGAAAAGAAAGAAACCGATAATATTCGGAGCAAAAGAACGTCCTGATTTAATTCAAGGCACCAGGACATGAGAGAATACTCTCAAAAGTATGGAAGGTAATGTCGAATTTCTAATATCGGAATAGCGAAAGGAAAATTAATGATCACTTACTTCTTTGTAGTCAAGGATCCAGCGGCGAATGTACCCCTAGTGAGACTGGCGATGGGCGAGGAACTAGGATACGGACGTCCGCAGCTGTAGTTGACGCTGAAGTAGTGCGAATGAAAATAATACGAGGTTTTCCCCTCTGATGAAGTGGACAGAAGGCTCTTGTCATCAGTTTATTACAATATAACGCTTTCAGAAGTCTTGAAAATTACTGAGCCATGTACTGTGGAGAAACGACAAACTTCCAAGGTGTTAGTGAGCTGAGATCACACAGTGTCTTCAATGACGCCCGTTTCGGCGGATCCCGAATACCTCATACACCTGCATTTACTGTCTCCGGATTGATTCACATAGTAGAATGCTCTGCAGTATTCTTTGAAGTGCTCTTGATCTCTAGGAAGCCTTGGCTCCATGTTTTCTCTTTCCCTCAAAATATTCTTCAGCTTCTCCCTCAGTGTCGTTCCATTGGTTTTCAGGAATCGGTAGAGTGCTCCGATCGGGATGCACGATGCACTAATGGCCAGGACTAACCACCCAGATCTAATTAGACTGCGAGATGAATGCTCTTCTACATAGGATATGACTTCCACTCCAATCAATGATGAAACGAGAGCGAGAAGAAAGGTGGACAACACAAATCTGCTGTACAAGACATCACACCGTCTACAGCGCATGCTTAAGAAATTCATAATGCATTCCAAATACTTGCCATTGAAAGTTGCCAGCGTTGTCACTTCAGCAAGACAAAGAATGGCAATGGACACTGGAAGCACATGCTCGTCCAACATTTCGAGTACGTACATGCCGTTAACTCTGGACACGTAAGTCGATGCGAAAAACATAGCAAATATAATTTTGACTCTCAATGCTACCTTCTTCTCTGCTGCTTTAGTCGATACGTCGGCCAGAGCTTTGACGATTGTATCTACTTGTAACGAAATTTTGAGTATGCCCACTAAGGCTAACGATATAAACACCACACTTCCCCACGCAGCGGGAAGCGGGAGCTGGTTGATGATTGGCGGAAGAGTCTCGAACAGTAGACCTGGACCGATGGTGGTGACCTCCTCCATGCTGATCCCCGATCTCGTCGCCAGGTGTCCCAGTGAGCTGAACACCATCAACGTTGAAAGTACGCTTGTCAGTGCTGTGGAGAAGACAGAGACAGTTGCCTCCAACCGAACACTGTGGTGTATCTCGTTTTCTCTGGCCTTGTGGACGATGGCGCCGATTCCTGGTGCCAGCGACAACAATACTTGGCTTGCTGCTGCAATCCAAGTGTAAGGATTTAGGAAGTCCTCGGGGTGAAACGTAAAGAATGCTCTCACGCCGATCATTGCTCCTGGAAGAGTCACAGCCCTCATAAGTAGCACCATGAGACATGTCATCCAACATATGGCACCAATCACAATGGTTCTTCGCAGATGATCCCATTTGAGAGAAGACACGACGAATACAATGAAGTAGATGCCGGCCAACAGGAAGAACAGGGTCCACACCATGCCCTGAGAGTTGCCAAACTTATCAGGAAGCAGCAACACTTTATATCGTAGAAACTGCGTTTCTGGTATTTGTGCTTCCCCTTCGTGCCCCTGAGAATCTGAGGCTTTGCAGCGATCGTCATTCCACGTTCCTGCGCACGTGCTCCAAGAAGGCCAACTGAGAGCATGAGTGGCGAATGCCAAAGAGTACGACGTGACTGCGGCATAGCAGGAACACATGGAAATTGCTGAGATGAGAATGAAACCTCTGCAGCCTATTAGCAGTGGCGACTGCTTGTACATTTGGAAGATACCTCTGGAGCAGAATTGGGCAAGTGCTGTTTCCATATGGTAGAGAGGAAGTCCACACACAAACAGAAGGACGAGAAAAGCTACAATGAATGTACCGCCACCGTGCTGAACCGCAGTATACGAACAGCGCCAGGACATTGCAAGGCCCACACCATAGCACAGAAAAGTGACCAGTCTCTCGACGAGTGACTCATGAGGTGACCTCACAGATTTGCTCAGCTTCTTCAGAATGGAACGCGATCTGCTTCTGAACGGTTCCCCGTCGCCGAAATCAATCGAGATACTCGTACTCTTGTCCACTGTTTGGACGTCGGTTGTGGACGATGGGAGCTCGGTCGAGGAAGCGTATGGTGCGTTTGATGTACCGACGCCGCTCGCTGTTCGCACGTCCTCGCTGCCTGACTCCTCACGCGGCCTGTCCGCAAGGTGCTGTGGATCCAGGGAGGTGAGAGACCTTTGATTCTCGTCTTGGAAGCGGGGAATAGACGTTGGAAGTTCGGTCGGCTGGATGCAAGCTATTTCTAGATTACAAGCTCCACTCTTTGTCCGTAAGTTCCCGTTGTCGGCGAAATCACTCGGGACTTTTTCGTCGGATCCGGGTATGTAGTAGTCGGATTCGGTTATGCCGGGAGATTCTTCCTCACCGGCGACGTCAACATCGGGTATGAAGTCGTGTCCGGGTTGACACAGCAGAGCATCAACGATGGGGGTCTCGGACGACTTCTGCTGCGCTTGTCCGTCTTGTCCAGTACAGTCACCTCCATCAAATGCCTTGTGCAAGGGGGCAAGACCATCCGAAGGAGGCGAGTGTTGAGAGAGACCGTCGTTAGGAGCAGACTCTCCTCCTCTCGCAGTGAAAATTACTGAGACGCAGGTGTTGTGCGACTCAGGTTGTGTGTTCCTTCCATCTCTGCAGAGGGTACAGAGTGGGATACTACAGCAGACACCATCCGGAGATGGCGCTGCTGGGGTCTGTTGTTCGACACCAGCAAAAGATAAAGCGGGTGAGTCCATATTGATGCTACTAGAAGACTTTTAATGGGAGCTTTAAATATTTGCGACTGTTCTGTAGAATCTTTTGCCAACACCCGCAATTGTTGAAGGGTCGTTTCCTGGCACTTCGACCTTTTGTTTGCAGAGAACTCATTATTATCTACCATAATTGTTCTGCAATAATTACGGAGTTCGACGTGCTCTCAAAGGCATTCACCACATTTACAAGAACAGTTCAGGGCCCTCCCCAATTTATTTAGTGACCATTGGAAACTTCATGAAACACACGGAGAACAATTATCACACGACTTATACAAGAACGGATGTCGGTAATGAATGGGAATGAGGTATTGGTTTTAGTTTTAGCTGTAACAATTGTATTCTAATTGTGGCTTTAGATTTAACTCTGTACCTTCAGTACATTAATTGTTTACATTATAAGTATGAATGTTTTATTTTTGTTTTATTTTTATTTTTCATCTGCAACAGTGATTTTCAAGAAGTGTAGTGTCAATTGTAATAATTTTTTGTTGTTTTATTTAAGGGTTTCTTGTAAGAACGGCCCGCGAGGCCGAAACACGCTCTCTCAATAAAGACGATATTATTATTATTATTAAGCAGCACTGACACCACCTTCCTATCCACTGACTAATATCCTTGCAAAATATCTCACAATGTCAAAAGTAACATTATAAATGTGCTATAAAATGGCTTAGTTGTTGATTAGGAAAGTAATGTTGGACATTCCATGTTAAAGTGCCCCCTTTTCAAGTACAGTACTAAAATTAAATTAAATGCTGTAGATTTATCCTATCATCTGAGTGAGCAATGTACAATTGTCATTCGGATAAACATTCAGTTATTATACATAATTAAGTTAGAACATAGGATGTATTTTACATATATTTCGTTTATTTTAACTTTTGATGTAATGTGCCCGACCTGTGACAAAAAGAAGACAGTCAATTTCTCCTTTAACTGTTACACTTCCATTTCAACTCCGCTAGAATATGAAAAGGTCGATTTCCTTCTCCTTTTGTCTTCAATAATTTACTTTTCATAATTGAAAATTCACAGAAAATGAAATAAATTTCTTATTCAGTAAAGAGGTAATGTTTTATCTGTCCCACCCGTGGCACAAAATTGTTCACTTATAGCTATAAAGCTGGGACAATATTTTAAGGGCATTTATGTTTAATCAACAGTGTTTATTTTCATAATTCACTGTACAGAGAAACAATGTTGCTTAATGATCAGTAGAATAGTTAGTTTAATGCCACAAATGTAGTCTGGGCGTCCAACCCGTGACAACGGAATTCCCCACGTGTATATGTTGCATGCATGTATGTACATATTATAACTTAATAAACTAGCGCATGAGTAATGTTTTTTTTATAAAAAGCAAATAATGGACAACAATGAACGAGTAATGAAAAGGCTGAAATTTGAAATATCTAGTGCACAACAACTCCTCAAGTTTAACCAGCCATAATTGCCTTATGTAGATAGAAGATCGCATACGTTTTTCATTATGTTACCACAAACAGTATTTTCATAAATAATTTACATGTTATCAAAACAGATGAGAATGCTCTGTTCTATAACCTTCGAAAGTAATATAAAACTTGTAGTGAGCATGAACAATTCCTGCAAACTACTCTACAATATTAAGAAAAATGATTCTTTCTTCTCGGAAGTTATTTTTACTTTAGGAAAATATCTCTCAACTTCAAAGGAAGCTATTAGGAACATGATTCAACTTAGCAATTTATACAGAACTTTTGGTTGGTGTTAAAATTCTAAACTAATCTAAAACTTTGCACCTTCCCGATGCCCTTTAATTCACCATAGATGAGCCTAAGCAAGAGAGCCTCAAAGGCTTTGAGCATTATACTATAGAAATTAACAGTCGGGACTGGCAGTGTTGTACACTGTACAGTGGGATCCATGAGTATTACCCTGCAAATTGTCCATGACTATTTTTATTAATTTTTTTCTTACATCCTGTGTGTTTTTAAGCGATGCATTTTTATGTATGCTGGTGCAGAAGTTGTCAACAGCTTGTTTTGAGTTTTCTTTTAATTCTTGAAGCTCTTATTGGGTCAAATAAAGTGCACGAACATGGTGATGGACAATTTGCACGGTAATACTCATGGATCCCACTGTACGTACAGTGACTACATTGTCCTGAAACGAATTTTCTGACTAGAAACCTGTTCATTGCTATAAATCAGTTTTTATTTTAGTTTCATTATTTGTCGGATCTATAATATTTATTTTTAATTATTTCTCCTAATATTATTAGTATTATATTTGATTGAGATGGTTTAGGACTGGTTTCATATTGTTTAGTAATTTACTATTAGAATGTTCGTTCTTACTGAGCGCGGATGTTAATTGCTTTATCAAATCGAATTGAAGATGTATTTATTTCATCATTTCTTGGATATTAACTTATGGTAGCTGGAATTATGTTTCTTACTTATGATTAACTTCTGGTTTTGACATAATAGTAATTACTAGATATATTATTGTTGCAGCAATGACAAAAAGTACACAAATTCCATTTTCTACTTCTTTACCTGCAGCAACAGGCATTTAGAGCAAAATCAGGTGGATACTTATAGCGGGCTTTCTTGCTAAGAGACATAGTTTGAGTTTTTGTTTTTAAGTCCACTTTATGCACAAATAGGCTAATCGAGACTGGATCTACAGTTTAAAGTGCGATCCGACCTGGTTGTTTAGAATGAACTCAATATAACGTTTAGTGTACTTATTTGACGTAACAAGTAACCTCAACTTTCCTCTGAGCACATATTTGATTTTGACCTATACTCTGTTCCAGGAATCTGTGGAGCAAGCGAACAAAAACAAGTGCAACGAATACGCGACAGGGAGAGGGGTTCCATGGAGGGGACAACGCGGCTACAGCTACGAGACTTTTGAAGCAGCGCGCACTGCTTGTTTCCGCCCACTCGCTTTCCCCCCTTCTCTACCATGCGTTGCTCCACATACTCCTGGGACGTGGTGTATTGGAGGCAAAAAGAGGGCCAGTAGAGGCGCCGGAATATTTTCATAGGAGAAGTCATAAATAGAATACATCTACATACCTATAAACCATACAGCAATTCATATTTGGGCTAATAGAGTATTCATTTAGCAAGATTTTCTTGTTTGCTGAGGCGGCTCCAAGGAAGTACGAATGTCAGGCTCACGCTCCTCAATTTTTATCTCAATAACAACAACAACAATAAATAAAGTATAAATAATATTGTAACGGCCGTGCGAGTGATGACGCATTTCTCTTAAACTGTTGACGAGCAACCTGTGTGTGGAACTCTTGACATGATAGAACGAAAGACAATAAGTGGAATGTTCGTTGTTGTGAACATTGAAATGTAAGTTTAATAATAATTATGTCTTTAATATTTGAAATATTGGACTTGAAGATATTGTTTCTTTCTTGTATACAAATGAGTTGATGGTAACAGTAGGATAAGTCGGAGACGGATTTCTTAAAATTTACAGGAGAAAAGACGAGAAAGTACTTACGGAATTGTGTTCTTGAGCACTTTCTGAAGCCAGAGATATTGTTTTTTAGAATCGTGCTACGTATTTTGCCTGTAAATAAAGTATTTTTTGTCAATCATGCATCTCTGTTGTGCGATAGCTCGTGCCGCCATTACCGTCGACTACGTGAATCAAATGTTCCGTGCGTTCGGTTATGTAACCCCCTCACAGTGTAGCAACCACGCGGAAGTTTGACAAGATGACGTGTGAGCGGTTTTTTTTTTCCAATGTAAGGTGAGACTTTAGTTTACGTCCTTTTCCTAAGGAATACGTGTCATATATCGTTGGAAAGCTTATTTTATAATTAATCGAACAACGTAAATCCCAAAGCGAGCAAAACTTTCCTGAAGAAGTAGATCGAGAAAAACCGATGTTGTCCGGATATGCGCAATTGAACGTACTGAGGAATTTTTTAGATGATGAAGCACATATTTAGGGGTGAAATGAGTGCTAATGGAACCTAACCTAACAGGCCTAACCTAACCTCGTAGGCATACCTCGACCCCGTCAATGGATAGTGGTTCTATTGTGAACAGAAAGTGTAAAAAGAAAAAGGTACTTACCCGAAGAGATGCCGGGTGCCGCACCACCATCGCGCACCGCCAACGTAAAGAAGCAATCACCATGCAGATAAGGACGTAAAGTAGAGTCTAGCCTCAATTTTCGCTTAAAAACCTTTCGTGAATAGTTTGTGCGGCATTTATCGGTTCATAAGTTTGGAAACACTGCACATCAGCTGACGATACTGCATATCAGCTGACGATAGACAACGTGAGTCAAAATTTGCGCGCCGAATTAGCAACGACCAATAAATGTTTATAATGTTAAAAATAACGCTTTTTTCATGAAAGAAAGTTATGGCCAGCTTGAAAAATCTTCCGCTATGCATATGAGGTAAGTAGCAATGATTTTTATTTGAAAACAACCGAGTTTAAAGTGTCTCCGGCTTATCCTACTGTTACCGAGTTGATTTTCCTGAAGGTGGAAGATTAAAATATCATACATGTTTGAAGTTTGATATTTGGAAACTGTATTACTATGATTAGCCATTAAGTGTATATTTATGATATCAACTAAACTGATAAAAGTTTTCTCACACGCATAATGTCATGGTAAAGTGAGTCGGTGTTCCTCTTTGTTGCTAAACCTCTGAGAAGTTCCATTGTGAAGAGAAACAAACATATTACAACTTTACACAGGGCGGTGAGTGCGTGTCAATATCAAGTTTAGTACATTGCAATGCGACCGGCAGGCCCCGTATCCGAAGCCCGGCCTCAACATGTTTGGGTAAATTTCTCGTATGGAACAGACGGCTGAAATTCGCTAGTTCATTTAATTTGAATATTCGTACTTACGTATTCTGCATTGAGAAACATTGCTGAAGGTGGCACTTCGCTTATTTCACGGAAATAAGCTCTATTTGCGACATATCGAGTAAGCTTTCTTCGTTTGTTTTTGCCTTCGGTAACACACAAAATGGCGGACACAGTTTCACTACCGTACTCGGCATGCAGTGTTTCCACCCCACTGCACCCAAAAATACCTACGTAGCCCCACAAACCATTGACGCATAGCCCCACGAACCATTCATACATAGCGCCACGAACCATTTCCGGTAAGGTTAGGTTAGGTAGGGTCACGTATAGGTTACAATAGTTAAAAATTGGTATCGAAAAAATATGCGTAGTCCCACACACCATTCCCGCATAGCCCCACGAACCATTGACACATAGCCCCATGAACCATTGACACATAGCCCCACAAAACCATTTTTCGGAAACGTACCTTCTTCAGTTACAAAAACACATGTTTGGAAACACTGACAGGGATTACGTCATCACACACAGGCTACACCTGGAAGTAAATGGATGCAAGAGCTTTCGTGCATCGGCCACACATTTATATCGAAAAATAGATGATTTACCGGCAAAATTCAATGAACGATGCGAGAAAACACTTCCCCGAACTTCCACAAGTAGAAAGAAACTGCATTCGGTAAGTAATTTCTCCTGTAAATGTGAAGAAACCCGTCTGTCCCTTACGAGAAATTTAGTTTGTTCTATGTGAGTGTAATCAATCAATCAATCAATGTGCTTTTTGAATGATATATTAACAATACACTACTCACTGGAAGCAGCTCTGCACCCAACTCTCTCATTTCACAGACATTGCCTACGAAATACACGAAACAGCTTATGAGACATATTGTGTCTGTTGATACGGTCTGCATCCTGTGATTAAGGATGAAGCAAACATTCTGTGGAATGAACTCGTCACTTTTTTTTTAATCTTTTGGGTAATACGATGATGAGGATGAGCGATGATTATGAAATTGATGAATGGACACTCACAAGAAACACCCATGTTAAGTCCACGTATTAAAGGGGTAGGGCAACGGGGCCATTTCCTCCCTTCGAACTATGAAATGTTTTTAATGTAAAGCTAAAAAAAACCTACGAAACTAATCTGGTGATTTTTTTTAGATTTTGCAAGAAATTTGATTTTTTCTTTACATAAATGAATGGGTTGTTCACGAAGAGAGGCAGGCTCCAGGACGTCTGTAATATTTGGTAACTTTAGTTATATCGCCCTTGATTCAATTCTTCCAGACGTTCCTATTTAGTCCGGACAGTCTACTCTTTATAATTCCTGCCTCTAGTTTCTTCGAACTGCAGTCGCAATAAAGAAATGTCATTTTTCTTGTTTAACTCACATTCAGACATGTTCATTATGAGAATCATTGATATTTTCAATACAGAGAATTATCATGGTTGGTCAGTGATATTGGTAAACAGATGGGGCGCCAAAACTGGGGTGAGAGGGGGAGGCAAGGACAGTTTCCCTTTTCCATTGGTAGAAGGCTTAGCATAAGTTAAGAAGACATATCGTATTTCATTGAATAATCATCGCGTTCTTTTTTTCCTGTCAAAACTGTGGTTTATAATATCTCATCTCTTAATCGTCACATTGGCGCGTCAGATAACGAAATCAATTATGGCGGCGCATGATCTCCGGTCACAGAAGAATACATTTTTTTGAGTCTGTATTTCGCAACATTCTAGTAAATTTTCTCAGGTGTAACGTTTCAATTATAATGCACAAATTAATAACAACTAATGTTTTACTTTTCTTTTTCATACCGTAAAAATGTTTGCTCTCATAAAGAAATGATGTGCGCTGATTTAAATTACTAAATGTTAACATATTCCCGAGTATTCCGTACATCCTAATCTTACACCAAAGGCAGTTTACATAGTAATAAATAACTTTAAATTGGCCGTAACGATTTCAAAGAAAAAACTTCACACCGCTAAAAAATGTGGCATAAAATCTGAGGCGAATGTGAGTTGAAATACGGTAGTGCGAGGCAAAAAGTGAGGACAACTACTCCCACATTCTTTAATCGACACAACTGTTGAGTAAGGAAGGTTAAGGGAAATTTGAAAACATTGTTAATGTAAGGAATACAGTAATTTTAGAATATTTCTGAGAATTGAATGTGAGCAATAAGCACCAAGCCGTACGGTGTGTGTAAGCGACTGTTTTGCTGACTCTTTGGGTGTCTGTCGGCGAGTTGAGTTGCTTTAGGCCATAATGTAGCAATTCTATAATTCTCACAACGTTGGCGATCACATTTTGCATCTTCTCTTTGTTCCACTTTTTCAGATATCATCCCTCCATCCCCCCCCCCCCCCACACACACAAATCCTGTGTACGGGCGTGCCATCTCTACTCCGGGAATGGAAGCCGGAACCTCTAGTGGCGAAATCGAGAGTCCTCCAGATGGCTTTCTGTTATCAAGAGGTGCCGGGTTAAAATCCCTCTGGGCACACATATTATACACTTCTCACACAGAGTTTGGAATATTGTTACATTAGGCATTGCGTTATAGGCAAGATCTTGGAATTCAACAACACATGGTATCTGACCGCTGCACGTCCTCGTGTTTTCGCCAACATGTGCCACCCTGCCTATCACCTATCGCGTAATCGTCGACGCCTTGTAATCAAGAAGTGCAGGGTTCGATTCCCGATGGAGGCAAATAGAGGTTGGGATCCCACTTTAAACTTTAGGTTCAGTCCCGATTAGCCTTACTCTGCATAAAGTGAACACCAAATCAATCAATCAATCAATCAAAACGTATCGTCTAATATAACAATATTCCAAACTTTTTTGTGAGGAGTGTATATATCTCGGTGGAGATTCAACCTTCAGTATCTCAGTGGAAGTGTTTTTTAAACGTATTGGATTTAATTATGCAATATTTCGACAGTTACACTAGTAGTGAATTAGTAGTGAGTAATAGAGTAGTTTGTATCTTAGAACTTTAGATTCAGTACCATTTAGCAACTAAGCCTTGAGAAATTTCAAAATAATAAAAATGGAAATATTTCGACTAACATTAATCGGAAAAAATATAAGGTCGACTAATATTAGTATTTTCCGACTAATTCGACTAATTTTAGTCGAACGACTACTTCGACTAATAGTCGAACGAATACTTCGAGTTCGTTTGAGTTCGGGTTTTAAGTCCACTTTATGCACAGTAAGGCTAATTGGGACTGGACCTACTGTTTAAAGTGGGCTCCGAACAACTTTGCCTCCACCGGGTATCGAACCCGGGACCCCTTGATTACAAGGCAATGAAGCTACCACTGCTCTATGGGGGAGGCTCTCGAATACTTCGACTAATAGTCGAGCGACTAATTCGACTAATATTAGTCGAATGACTAATTTGACTAACATTAGTCGAAAAAGTAGTTGACTAATTTTTTCGACTAATTAGTCAATATTTTGTTTGAACTAACGACTAATTATTCGATGGTGGAAATTAGTCGATGGTGCCCATCACTAGGTAGGTAGGGGGAAATCGGTTCACATTAAAGAAACGTATATTTTTAAGATAGTACAATTAAGTTTATGAACATGTAGGTTTTCGTGCATTCTTCTTGCGGGAGAAAGATTAAGCCTCGTATTTTGTTCACGCCATTAATTGAAGGGATGGTAGGATTGTTGTCCGAGCTCTGAAAAGTTATAGATGTGGGAGAACTGTTTGTTATTTCATTAACAAATGTGTGATCTGGTATAGCCAGTGGTTTCAATGGATGGATTTCTGTTACCTCAAAGCCTTTTACATCATTGCCTATGGTTGCGTTTTTATTTCAAGTCCACTTTATGCACAGTCAGGCTAATCGGGACTGGATCGATTCGAATCTTACATTAATCTGTTTCAAGCAGGATCCGAACCACCATGAGCCTCCATTTTGATTACAACGGTGTTTAATATCGTTTTGAATTTTCTATTCTACGCTTTGGGGTGGTTGTGGCGATGATCATAAATGGTAATGAAACTTTAATGATGAAGGATTTCACACCCAAGACAGAAGTCGAACCCAGAAACGACCTGTAGTTGTTTAGTAGGAATCAGGAGAGGTAAAAATAACAGTTTGGTGAAAGCCGTTTTGTGCTTATTGTTTCCAAGGCGTTAGCCTTGGCAACTTGGGAGATGTATGCTAACAGCGCCAAAACTGATCTGCTTAACCTATCCCACGTAGGCATGTTATAGCAGACATAACCATGTAAATAGGTTAGGCACTTTCAATTTTGTTTATTTAGGCTATTATATGAATACGTAGATAGGTTAGGCAGGTCAGGTTTGGTGCTGTTAGCCTGTCTTTCCAAGTTGCTAAGGCAGTCCCCAGCCACTCATATCGTTTCCGAGTCTAGTGCCAATATCCACCGCAGCGTGTCGCTACTATCACTTCACACGCTGAGGATTCAATCCATTTTCATCATGTGTTGAGACCAGCATTGCAATGCTTTGGTTGCTCAAAATTTTCTAAATAAAACTGAGTAGCTTCTCTGAAGCAACTTCACCAGATTATTAATTTTAAAAAGCAAAATACTTTTATACTTCGAAAAGAAATGTTCATAATGAAAACTGCATTTTTTGTAATATGAAAATTAGGTAGAAAGCATAGTGACCGACGCTACACTCAGGCGGATTCCCGACTTACCCCATTTCATCGACGCTAAAAGTCCTAAGTAGCATTCTCTGGCATTTCCTCATCCCCCAACTAGCGCGCTTTTTTGCACAATTTCTTCTCCTCAATGCATACACTGGCTTGAGCTGACGCATGCGCTGTTTGCTGGTCTCCCCCTCCCTCCGTGTCTACCCCTTTAGGCGTTAATCATCCTCTACGGCCATTTTCTGTCTTCGTTTGATGAGTTATTGCAGAACAATTACACGCCTGAAATTATGCAGCTTTCCTCTGGCCTCGCTTGTAGCGCCTCTAGTGGCGCCAGCGGAAGTTAGCTGTTCTCCTTATCTGCTTCCATGCTTCTTCTTCCTTTTTTTCACCCTATACGTCTTTCCTCTCTCCCTCTTTTTTATTTCTGTTCCATGATTTCCCCTTCTTTATCGCTGTACTTCGTTGTCTAGTAGGAATCAGCGGAGGCAAAAATAACAGTTTGGTGAAGTCCGATTCGTGCTTATCTTTCCTGGGAAGAATCTAGTGTCAATATCCACCGCAGTGTGTCGCTGCTAGCACTTCCAACGTAGATTCAAACAATTTCTATCTTGTGTCGAGAGTTGAATCCCGCCATAAGGAATTTTATTTGATTATAGCCAGAGCGTCGATTTCAACCACCCTTCCTTTTCCAAAACCTAAATCCGACAGTTCTCCATATCCACCTGCCTAATTCTCGTAATCTTATCTACGTTCCGATTTGAAATTGAACTCAGACTGCCATCATGAAGTTTATAGTGATTATATTTATTATTATAGTAGGCAATGAAATCTTATGAATGCTAAAAGCCTAATTGAGGTAGGGAATTTGATAAATTTATATTTCTATTAAGTTATTGTGTTGCTTTTCTATCTTTGGGAATGAATCGCGATGACGAGAATGAACTGATGAATGGATAATGGGACAAACACAATAATACACCCAAGCTTAACCGGTGTTCTGTGATCGCACCGCCACGGAGGCCTCTGGGCTGCTTAAAATTGGAGTATGTTTACAGGTATCGAACACGGAACACAATGGAAATTGGGAAATACTTCAGCAGTCATGGTCACAAGAAAGAATAGGGCCTCCCCGATGGCGTAGTGGTAGCATTGTCGCTCTGTAATCAAGGGGTCTCGGGTTCGATACCCGGTGAGGCACATAGTGGTTCGAACCCCACTTTAAACTGTAGGCCCAGTCCCAATTAGCCTTACTGTGCATAAAGTGCCCTGGAAACACCAACTCAATGAACAAGAAAGGTTGATTGAATTGATGTGGACCCTTATAAAGATCCATGCCCAGGCTGGGATTCGAACCCGGCATCCCTAGCATCGTAGCGCGATGTGCTAACTACTCTGCCACATAGGTCGGCTCAACCAGAAATAATATTGTTCCTTTGCTGTACGTTGCACATCCCAATATATTAGTATATTTACAAACTAAATACTAGCGAAAGCATATAATAAAGCAAAACCAAAAAGTTTGTTTGGAAACTTGACGCACACCCACAACCTTCTGGGGGTTTTGATTCGTTCGAGAACCACCAGTAATTGGACTTCTCAGAAAGGCTTCTATGGCAATGTAGGACCAAACCACTGCTTGGACTTTTATGCAGGATTTCTTGACATACATATTTTTTTCAAAATAAGAAGTTATTAGTTCTCTTTTTATAATGTTCGTTCAAGTTTCGAAGATATACAATTACTTTTATCAGACTTGCAGGGTTTGGTTTGAGTTGGTGTTTTAAGTCCACTTTATGCACAGTAAGGCTAATCGGGACTGGACCTACAGTTTAAAGTGGGATCCGAACCACTTGTGCCTCCACCTAGTATCGAACCCGGGACCCCTTGATTACAAGGCGAGGACGCTACCACTGCGCCATGGGGGAGGCCCTTGCAGGGTTTGCAGGCCTAGACCTGTTAACTACTATTCCCAGGCTTTTAATCACAGACTAGTGGCGATACAGAGGTCTTTCGGAAACTGGTTAGAAGTGTCAACCTTGGTTTGCATCAAGTCCTCTCATAAGGGTAACAACGAAAGACTTGCCAGCCTTGTGGCAACTAGAAAAGTGTCTCCAGAGCTTACAAAAAAAGCTCTATTCATACATCAAATTGTTGACACATAACCTAGACGACGCTAGAGGTTATTCCTTTTCTCTAAGAGAAGATTGTATTTTTACATAATTATATGAGTTTTTATCATTTACAATTTGTTAGTAATATTTAGAAGATCAAAACAATTTATGTTAATTGTGACACGTCCTTTCCTCTTGTACAAATGTTTAATGTTATTAATATCAATCTCTGTTATTAATTTTGTAATTCTTGTGGTATTTAATATTTAAACCTATCACTGATAATGTCAGGATAGTGACTGACCTTTATGTACATATCTTGAATGAGCTGTTACGTTGGGAATTACGATTGTGTTTTGTCTTAACTTTAGTTCAGGCTTTGAGTTTTAAAGAGTGGTCAAGTTGAATTATAAGAAGCTGTTATGTCTTTGAGTGAAATGGATTTTATGCACATAAGTATTTCGTTTGCTAAGAACAAAAATATACTTCTTTTCTCTTATTGAAAACTTGACTTAGATGTTTATTTGACCAACGAACGAACAGAGATATTATTACCCAATACCCTGAGAGGCATCACGTGAATGCTACTAGTCTTCATGTGATCATGTTTATTGTGTTTTATTTAAATAACCATGTCTTTTGACTGAAAGAACGTGTCAATTGTTTCCACGGTACACGTTGTCGTCGTTATTTTGTTGGCTCACACCCCATATTTTTCCGATTTATGGCCAAAGTTACTGAGTACGGGTAACAATTTTTATGTTCCAACATGTTGATTAATATATTTCACTGTCTTCAAAACACTATTGACTTCTTATTGAATGCTGTTGTCCATTCTGGTCTTATGATATTATGACTTTACGAGATCTTTTAAATTTCATTTGTGTAAATAGTTGTGGGGGTCATGAGTGTTTAGATTGCAATCCTATGTTTTCGAGCGAAACTATAAAGCATCCACATAACTGCAGTACGAGGTTCAGATATTAATGTATTAGATATGGAGCCTGTACGTGTTGTAAGTCCAATATATATAAAGCCCCAATCCCACCACTCACTCACTGACTCACTGACATAAATGTTCTCCATGAAGGAAGCCCCGGAGGCGAAAAATGCCCAATTACGACCCCCCATGAAATCGTCCCAAAAGGCCGAGAAAATTCAAAAATCGCTCAATTGGCCCTTCCTTAAGGGTGAAAATGCCCTTTTTTCACGTCCTTAGCAACCGTTGCCACGGGCATTTCTTTTGCACACATTGTTTCCTTCAGTTCTTAATTGTCGACATACATTATATTTGTCACAGATCAATGGCACACAGATGAAAACTCATGGTTTTGAAAAAGTGCCTCAAACAAGGGTGACATCTACATAATAAGGCGTTTCAGCCCAGATACAATTACGTATATATTGTTATACTCAATGCGTAAATATCTACAACGTGCTTGTTTTAACTAAATGTTTAGGGGGTATAATGACATGCAATTCCTTAGAGCTTGCCGTGCCTGTTGTTGTCCATGGAAACGAACGTTACTAGGGAACTTAAATAAAGTTTATTTTCACCCCGAAAACTACTGTAAGTGAATTATGCTAGACTTTTCGAATTTCAAAATACGAGCATCAGAATTTATTAAAGAGGCAAGGTAGGAATTTGAGAGGAATGACGGAAAACAGTTATTATCCAATTACGTTCAAAAATGTGAAAGTAACAAAATACGTAAATATTGCATTTTCAATTTAGTCGCTATTCAATTTTTTAAGCAAAACATCCAACTACTTATCTTGAAACGGTTATTACTTACTCAGTTCATTATGAAGAAAATAGACAATAATAGTTTGAATATTTGAACCTTATTAGAGCCCATACACATATAAAGTTACTTTCTAAACTTTTCAAATTAGCGAACTTATACACTTGTTCCCCTTCATCCAATACAACATGCAGCCATTTTATCCCATCTATAATATGATTACGCCTCCAACGTGGCCGAAGGTTACGCATGCGAGCGTACAAGACGTGGCCAAAGGCCACGTCGAAAGTACGCGAGTTTTAATATAAAGTGCTTCGATGTTGTTACTAAGGTATCTACCATAAGAATCTTTAATTTTGCAGCAACAGTAAATACGATATTTCAAACAATGAAAGTGATCACAGAATATTATACATACAGATGAATCAGTTTCATATATAAAGTGTGAAGTCGTTGAAACGACTAGGGCGACATAAACTGCTTTATACATACTTCCCTGGAAGGAATTGAAATTTCGTCCACGACAAGATAATTCAAGTGTTCGCAAGATTAATATCAGGACTTATAAGATAAGAAAAGTAGTAAGTATTGTTAATGTACTGTACAACTTTTTTTTCGCCACCATACTTTGTCCAGATGCTCATCCACTTCTTCCTCCTTTTGCTAGAAAATTGGTAGTTGCCTCGCCTTTGGCATGAGAACAAAATATTTTGATGATGCTTTCGAAATATTTTCAGTAAAGATATACAATTTATACAACAAGTGTTAGGTAATAAATAATCAATATCTTATTTTTGATAACAACTCATTTGAACCAGTTTGCATTTTCAAGTACTTAGGAGTAATACTAACAAATGAAAATGATGTTAAAGAGGAAATAAAAAGCAGGCTTAATTCAGGAAATGCATGTTACTTTTCTCTTCATAAACTTTTGTCTTCTCGTTTAATATCTAAGAAACTAAAAGTTAAAATATTTGCATGTAATATTATATGGATGCGAAACTTGGTCCCTTACATTGAAAGAGGAACATAAATTGAGAGTATTTGAAAATAAGATCATTAGGAAAATATTTGGGCCTAAAAGGGATGAGCAGACAGGTGAGTTGAGAAGGTTACATAATTTAGAAGTACATAATTTGTATTCATGTCCAGATATTACTAGAATGATTAAATCAAGAATACTTAGGTAGGCAGGCCATGTGGCATGAATGAGAGAGGAAAGAAGAAAATTTACAGGATTCTTGTTGGGAAACCTGGTGGTAAGAGACCAGTAGGAAGACCAAGACGAAGATGGAGGGATAATGTTGAGAAGGACCTAAAGGAAATTGGCAGGGATGGAAAAGAGTATATAGATCTTGCTCAGGATAGGGACAGATGGAAGGCTTGTGTTGCTGCAGCCATGAACCTTCGGGTTTAGGAAGGCTAGAGAGTTAGTTAGTTAGTTATACAATTTATTTATTTATTACACACCTAAATTAGACTGCAGCATGTGCACGGCAGTGAAAATTGGGGATACAGAACAACAATACGTTTTTGCTTGTTAAGCCACCATGGATTGTGACATTTTTTCTTCTTCAACAAACAGTGTATCAAGAGCCATAACAGGCCAGCATCGACAGCTATGTGTTCCACATCGACCAGCAATAAATAACTTGTCTGTCTTCAGTAAATTGTCAAATTTTCCGTCCCTCCATAATATTGACGTACGACTCTACACACACACACGCACACAGTTCCTTTTGTCCGTGGGTGAGTGTGTGTGTGTGTGTGTGCATACGTGGATTTGACACGTTGGCATAAATCCTCGTGGATGCACGTCAGCGTCATATATTCGAGAGGGGGGGCAACGCCCGCCGCGTCTTCCCCGCCGTCGACGGCGCAAAAATAAGGCCGATGAATTAAGGCTAGTCCGTTGTGTTTAGAGTTGACGCTCGCAAATCAACGCTCTTCAGTTAATAGACCGACCCTTGACAAGAGTCGGGAAATCTTTTTTGTGGAGGAAAGTGGGCGCATATTGGTAAACGTATACACACATATACACAACCGCGGGGTTGGGTTGGGGGATGGGGGGCGCTGTGGAATCGGGCTATTTCCATCCGCCCGCATGGAACGAAATTAAATCATGTTTGACCAACGATGCCAGCTTGTCACAATAAGCCTCGTTTTCCACTGACAGTTTCGTCCCATTCATCATTCATCTCCATAAATGGAAATACGAGTGTATAGCAATTGTAGCCTCTCTTTAAAACCTCACTGCAATGCAGCTTCCCTCTGTGCGTGGACGGGAGGCCATTCTTCATGAAGGCTTCGTTCAATGCAAATTCCTTCAGTGGAAAAGAACCGCATGTCCATTTCTTGTTTAGGTGCTAAAAATGTGTGGAATTTGCGAATTTGTTTTATTTAATAATGGTGGTCGGTTGTTGTTTCTCCAGTACCCTGATTACCAATAGCTTTTCATGTGCGAACTTTATTCCAAATGTAAATTGCTGACCTTCCCTGCTGTGTTCGCAAGTCTTTCGGGAAAATATTTTAAAATATAAGGGTTGCCCAAATCAAAGTGAGACTCTTAGTTATTTTTCTGTAATGATTTATTGGTTGGCATATTTGAACATACAGGAAGTAAAAGTGATCCATGGGTGGAATATCATCTACACATAGTCACCTTGTCTGTTCAAGCTAGTGTCCCAGCGTGTCATAAGGGTATGGATACCCTGAGCGAAGAACGTCCTTGGTTGACTCCGGAACCAATATTCAACGGCGTCACGGACGGCGGCCCTTCAGACAATTTTTTAGTGGCCCAACGATGTGGTAGTCGCAGGGCGAGAGATTGGGGCTGTAGGGAGGATGGTCGAGGACTTCCCAGCGGAAACGACGCAGCAGATCACGGCACACCTGTGCAACATGAGGGCGTGCGTTGTCGTGCAACAGAAGAACCCCATTTGACAACATGCAAGGTCGTTTACTCTTGAGGGTTGATTTCACGAAATGCGCCACACCATCTGAACACTGATCTGTATATATCTTAAGACAAAATACAAATAAAACACTGTTTCGACCGTAAGGCTAATTTTCTGTTACGCGAAGCATATCTTTCCCCCGATCGTCCTACCGAAAAACTCTCAATCGCTCAGTCAGGAAAACCGTTACTTCTCTTCAGTGACTCAGTGGTATCAGTTACTATATATTTTTTAAATACCAGAAAGTTCATACAAATGATGCATATATTTGAACAATACCATATTGAAAAGTACATTCATCTGGCAAAGTGAATTTTGATAAGGGATGGCAACGCGTAATCTTCTCACTCCACTAAAATTAAAACAAATAAACAATGGCTTTCGAAATAACGAGAGGAAAGAATGGCGTCTGCCAAAAACAAACAATAAGAAGAAATATCATGAAATTTAAGTTAAAAATTAATAACTTCGGCTTCACTAAACTGATTGAAATAAAACTTACGCCAATCTTTACAGCGTTTAAAGGCGAATCAAACTATGGAAATGACTTAAACTTGCCGTTATTTATACATCTAGAAATATCGATGTATAAAGTTAACGATGATAAAGATGGACATATTGGGACATTTATAAATTTGACTGAAGACATTAATATAATATTTATGAACTTATATATGTAATTATTAACTTCAAAATAAGTTAAACTATGTCTACTATTAATAAGGTTACATTTAATGATATTTGTTAAATAATAATGTAACACAACGTAGTAATGACCGTAGGGTGGCCGCGGTGGCTCAGTGGGCGGTCCCTGTGGCGGAGTGGTTAGCACATCGCGCTACGACGCCAGGGGTCCCGGGTTCGATTCCCGGCTCGGCCATGGATGTTTGTGATTGTCTGTCCTGAAAAGTCTTGAAATTGAAATATGAATGAAATGATATGAGTGAATGAAGTGTGATGGGGGAAGCTTCCGCATAGGGGCTTTCCTTTAAAAAAAAAAAAAAAAAAAAAAAAAAAAAATCGGTACCGCGTCTGAGTACCATGCTCAAGGTCCCGGGTTCGATCCCCGGCTGGTTCAAATTCGGGAACTTTTCTAACGTTGGAAGCGGCCCCGGCGCCCACCCAGCGTCGAATGACATGGGTTCCTGGGGGAAACCCTGGGGGGTAAAGGCGGTCAGGGGCGTGATGCTGATCACATCACCCCCACTCATGACCGGATCAAGAAAATGTGGGGCGTTACCCCCCACACACCCTATACGCCTTCATGGCGTGGTGCTAAGCACAGGGGAGCACTTTACCTTTTTTTACCTTTAGTAATGACCAACTCGGGGTCATTACAACTCAATACTGTGTAGGATCACAAGGTGACCACTTCAGTATCAGTTTGTGTGTGTGTTCGTGTTGTTTGAATTAATCTGCAAGAAGTGCAGAATTATTCCATTTACATAATATGCTCTAGTGAAATGTCTTCGTTTTATTTATGCTATTTAAAAAAAGTCAGCTGATTATGCTCGTTCCCGTACAAATTTACAGCGAGTTGTGTTCTCCATGCTGAAGAATCGTGACCTGTAGCAAAGCTGCATCCTATCATTATGCGTCTCCACCTTTCGTGATCTCCTGTAACTCTTAAGGAAAACCATGGAATTAAAATTATGATACGATCAAGTATCAAGAATAACATGGCAAATACACATATTTCTCGTAAACAATAAACTTAAATGTGAATATATCTCGTATTTGTGGCATTATATCCAGGTAGTTAATATATGTGTGTGTGTGAGTTGAAAGTGAAGAGGGTCCTGAACCCATGTAAACATTTATTTCGTTTAGTTACTTGGCTTTTCTGCCACTTTGGCTAATTAATAAGATGAAGATGAGTGATGATATGATGAAATTGATGAAGGGATGTACATAAATAACACCCATACCCAGGCCAGGATTCGAACCCGGGACCCCTGGCGTCGTAGCGAGGTGTACTAACAACTCCGCCACGGAGGTCAGCTTTACCATGTAAACATGATGACAATGTGTAATGTAAACCCTATGGGAAGTAATCATTGATGAGAATGAGATAGGAATGTGTGAACAGGAGGGTTAGCTGTTAGAATTATACTAGCACACATTCGCGTAGGATTATGCTTAGTACTTCATTCTCATCAATGTCATTTTGTTCTGTCTATTTTAGCTATTAACCCTATAAAGAAAAATGCTTCTTATAACTTCTATTGCTGGAGGAAGAATTTTCTCAAACCGTAAAACTTCAGGCCCTGTCCAGCCGTCTGACTGCCACGGTTGCCAGATAGATGATTTTTCTAGCAATATCCCTGCATAAAGCGGCTCTGGGGTTCACCCAGTCTCTAATGAAATTGATACCCGGAGGCCACCCAGGAGGTAAAGACTGCCGGTGCATGGTCCTCATTGCTTCACCTCCATAAAAGGCAAGGATCATGAATGTGCGAGGTCCTACAGCCAGCCCTTCCCCCTCCCCCTCCCCTCAATGTGCCTGCATGGAGTGTTATAATCTGCATCAGATGTGGTTTTCATGTTTAATAGCAACTAAGCAATGCATTTGCTACAACTTACCAGGACAAAATAGAGACTGGATAAGCCTTACACGAAATTTGACTGTTTTAGGCAACCGGCCTCCTAAGTACAACCACCTATGCTCTCTCTAGCATTCTGAAACCCGAAGGTTTATGGCTGCATCAACACAAGCCTTCCATCCGTCCCTATGTCTCAACGTTATCCCTCCATTTTCGTATTTGCCTTCCTACAGGTATCTTACCGTCAGGTTTACCAACAAGAATCCTGTAAACTCTTCTTTCCTCTCCTATTCGTGCCGCATGGCCTTCCCAACTAAGTCTTCTTGATTATATTTTTCTAATAATATCTGAATAAGTGCAGTTCTAAATCATGAAACCTCCTCCACTCATCTGTCTTCTCGTCCCTTTTACGTCCAACTACCTATGTCCTCATTTAAACTTTCATTCAGCCAGATCCTCAATAATATACCTCGGATATTCATATCCATTTGCGATAACAATGAATTGACATGATGGAACTACCAAATAGATATTCTTGTATCACCAAAACTTATGCAAATCGAGTGACTCGTAAATATTGATGCACGGCGATAGGACGATCGTTAAGTGTCTCAAATGTGTTACAGCATTTCCTTTCCCATGGCCGAGTCACGTTGGAGGAATGCAAAGTGATGTTATATGGCTGCATTAAATGAACGGAGAGCTAAGAATTCCTCGCTCCCCATGATCCACGCCAATTACTCACAGGGGTCTGCCCCCACGACACGGATGCATTTTTATGAGGGGATAATTAAAAGAAGTGGACAGCCTGTCTCAGACGAGGCTTCGTGACGGGAAGCAACTATTCAGGGGAGGTGAGAACGGCAAAGCTTTCCGGAAGTTACATGTCCCTATGATAAAGAAGAAATATTGCTTTTCCACGGACTACGAAGCTCCTGCGGATTCTTTCTTCTGCTTTCTTCTGTCTTAACTCTTCAGGTCCCGAAATTGCTCGACTTCTACAAGGGTTGGATAAAAAGTAATGGCAACACTGCTGTCCCGTGAAAGGGGCGAGTCACAGCGTCACAACCGTTTCGTGGTTGATAAAGGAATGTCAGACGAGGAAGTATAGTGAGTGGGGTGCTATTGTATGTTATTCAGTCAAAAACAGCAGTGCTCTGAAGCAGAGGACGAGAGTGCAAGCGCCCTAACAATATGTTTAGGCAAGAAGAACAACGTCTCTTAGGCAGACGGTCAACGCAGCCTACAACTGCACCTTCTTGCAACACCACCTTCGTCTCGCATTAAGAAGGAAGCGACGGCACGTTCTGGCACGGTGTCCCATCATCCTGCTTGACAATGCAAAGTGCCACACTGCGAACACTGTGACGGCGCTCCTGCATAACTGGTAGTGGGAGGTACTGGAACATCCGCCGTATTCACCGGTATGAGACCGTGTGATTACGACCTTTTTGCCAAAATGAAGGAACCACTGGGAGGGAAGCACTACGACACGCGCGAAGCCATCGTACGTGCTATAGGGCGGTCACTGCGGGACATCGACAGAGATGGACGGTGTACGACGCCTTCCATACGTGTGGCAGAAGGTCGTAGAGATGGGGGGTGCGATTACATTGAAGTAATGTAACACGTGCTCCTCTGCCAATACAGTCAAGTAGCAATTATACCAGTGTTGCCATTACTTTTTATCCAACCCTTGTATTTATGTCGACTAGATTTTACTTTATACACAGACTATTTTTCGTAGATTTACCAACAACATGTGTGACGTATACGGGTCATTCCATGTAAAATTAACAATTTTCTTGATTCATTTGAAATTTGGCATACTGAAGAGACCACATGATGTAGGCACCTATGCAATGACGGATGTACAAGCCGCAAAACCCTGCAGTGCGGGGGAGCCCGTAGACAATTAAGCCTTTAGGGGCCCCTCAGCCATTGGCATAGTAGAGGGTTCGTATATGCGTATGTAAAAAATAAACGTAGATACACAGGGGTACAGAAACGAATACAATATATAGGCTACAGGTAAGGGAAATTAAAGGTCCCTGTGCTTATAGCACCGTGTTATGTGTGGCCCCACATATTTTCGATGTAGGCCATCTTGGAGGTGATGTGATCAGCACCACGTTGCGGCCGCCTTTACTCCATCCCACCGGGTACCATTTTATTTGAGGCTGGGTGGGCCCCAGAGCCGCTTTATGCGGGGACCGGAAAAATTCCGACCTTGGATCACCCACCCCGGGTTTCAATAATGTCCAATTGTATCCAGCCTATATATATATATTATATATATATGTGTGTGTGTGAGGGGGGTGTTTAAAGGTAGGTAGGTAGAGTAGAGGGGGCCTTTGGTAATATTTTGCGGGGGGGCCAAGATTTGTAGATCCGGCACTGAACCTATGCAAAGTTGCATCTCCATATCTTTTGAATGTCTGAAATTATAATTGATTGATTTGCTTTATTTTACTTTGCTTTTCGGGCAACTTTTGGCTAATTTTCAAAGATGATGTTGAGTGATGATATGAGAAAATTGATGAATGGACCGGGGGGGGGGGGGTAGCGAACCCCGAAAGAGCCCACCTCCACCCGCATTCATACGAGGGTATGCACTTATGTCCTGGTGCCTTTAAATAAACCCGGACGGATTTTGCACCGAATTTACCGGTTTTTGTCTTATGTGTACTTTATTTATAAAATTACATGTATTATAATAACTTTGAACATTGTTTGATTTATGTATTTTTAATTACAAAACTTTAGATTATAAAACATGTTCTGTTAGCCAGAACAGGTTACATAAGGAAACAAATAAAATAAGTTGCTTTTTTCTTGCATACCTATAACTGTACATATTATTTTAATAATTGTAATTGCTGTTATTCTCACAAACATCCATGCCCAGGCCGGGATTCGAAACCGGGACTCCTGGCGTCGTAGCGCGATGTGCTAACCACTGCACCACGGGGACCGGTCCGTCGTATAAGGTTGAACATTTTTTTAAACATCTTGTTAAATTTAAATTGCAATATTTCATCAATTAGAGTACCTATAGAAGTGATTCACACGCCAATCGAAAGGTGTTGAAGAGCTCTTTCACACGAGATATTATATGCCTTTTTCAGAGAGGGGTTTGAAGGTAGTGTAATCAAAATTTGGGTAACCATTTTCCTCAAAAACGGGTCTTTTGCTATTTTCACAAAATGATATGCCATGCACGTGTATATACAGGATGTTCATAAAGTCCCCGCACAATTACGTTACCCTGGCCACAGCTCTCCTGATATCACACCCTTGGATTTCTTCTTCGGGGGGTATGTCAAAGATTGTGTTTACCGCACTCCTGTTCTAGATGTTGCTACTCTTCGAAGATAAATAACTTAGAGTATTCTAACTGTTACTGGTGCTGGCTAGTATGGCATTTAAACGTGGAGAGTTGTAGCTCATTCTTGCAATCAACAGCATTGTTCTATTGCATGTAGTCTCCGAGCTATTTTTTTTTGTAATGGTACCGGGATCTTATGAACACCCTGTATATTGACAATGACAAACACAAAGAGGATTATAGTGGTTAGGAGTCCAGATGCCAAAGCCTCAGTCTACAGGGTGCCTCAATAAGTCACTTAACACCCTCAGTACAAGGCCACTGCAGCGCGCAACATGGAAATGGTGATGGCCAATCGTTATCAGGCCAAGGGGGAACCACATTGACGCCACCCACACGGTCGGCCGCCATCTTGATGTCCGCCATCTTGAATTCAACTTCAGAATTTTAAATGGGAAGGGGGTCGTGCGACATATCAAAATGGGCTAGAATTTCACGACAAATGCAATGGTGAAGGTGTTTTTAAGTATATTTAACCAGTAAAACGTTATAACTGAATTCTTGTACCAATTTGCTCCTTTTCGAGGTGTTAGAAAAATGCCTTAAAATGTGTTTAGCGCTTCGGTAATGCATCGAGATCAAAGTGACGTCTATGAAGAGACGTTCGCATGCCATTGCACATTATTTTAATCGGATACATCCATGAAGAGCTGTGCATTATGAATGGTTGTCGCGAACAATTTACAGTGTGACGCTTCCATTGAATTAAAAGTCCTTCACAGTGACAAGGCTAATGTTTATGCTCATAAGGAAGTTCATAAACAGAATATGTGACCCTTGTCATCTGATAACTAACTTTGGACAAAAACTGGTTCATAACGTTCCCATAAATGTTCTGGTGTTCTTCCCTATTGAAAAAAACTCTGTAAAAAGTACCTTCTTCCATAAGCAAGGATGAAAAAAAAACTGTTTATTTAACAAATCCAAGTAGCCCTAAGCATTTAAGGTTCAGTTGATGGAAAATTGGCTAACCAATCGTGTTCCACACAGCACGCCACACCATTAACTTACCAACACTAACCATTCAGCTTTGATCTGTCGAAAATGGGTTATCAGATAAAAAGCATCGAATATTCTGTTTATGAACTTCCTTATGAACATAAACATTAGCCTTGTCACTGTGAAGGACTTTTAATTCAATGGAAGCGTCACACTGTAAATTGTTCGCGACAACCATTCATAATGCACAGCTCTTCATGGATGTATCCGATTAAAATAATGTGCAATGGCATGCGAACGTCTCTCCATAGACGTCACTTTGATCTCGATGCATTACCGAAGCGCTAAACACATTTTAAGGCATTTTTCTAACACCTCGAAAAGGAGCAAATTGGTACAAGAATTCAGTCATAACTTTTTACTGGTTAAAGATACGTCGAAGAAACCTTCACCATTGCATTTGTCGTGAAATTCTAGCCCATTTTGATATGTCGCACGACCCCCCTTCCCATTTAAAATTCTGAAGTTGAATTCAAGATGGCGGACATTAAGATGGCCGCCGACCGTGTGGGTTGCGTCAATGTGGTTCCCCCTTGGCCAGATAACGATTGGTCATCGCCAATTTCAAATTCCATGCCGCAGTGGCCTTGTACTGAGGGTGTTAAGTGACTTATTGAGCCACCCTGTATAACAAGGCAGTCCACGGCGTACTACGTGGAAGTGAGGTTGGCCCTGATTGCTTCTTAATCTTTGCCAGTTGACGTGCTCTCGGTCCTTCACATGGTAGAGCCTGCACCGTGAAATAATCCTTCCCGGCACTTGAGATTTACTTATATCAATTTATTTGACTGTACACAAAAATACTGATGAATCCCTGAAGCAGATACAAAGAAGTCTTCAAGAAGTTTGACCACAAAAATTCTTCAACTGTGGTTAACAGTGCAGTACTGTCGGATCCAGCATATTTTTCTGGCAGGGGCGCAGAATATGCTGTAAGCATGTAATTGAGATGTAGTGTTCTGTGATTTTTTTTTTTTTTTGCAAAGTTTGTTTTAGGTTCAGTTTGTGTTCAGATAAGCTAACCGGGACTAAATCTTCAGTTTGGAATCGAACCATTGTGCAGTACGACTTCACCGGGAAGTGGATATATTACGTAATAGAAACCATCCAATGGTAACACTGTTAAGCCTGTTCTCGTACACCATAAATGTATGGTAATATTCGTCTGAAGAAGACCCTGTTAGAGGGTGGAAACATTAAGGTTTTAGTATATATTTTTTATACTATAAATTTTGCCTTGATCAGCATTTTAATGTTTAGTAATGGAAAACTTTTACTGTCTCCATACTTGTATTTGATTTCAGTTTTTAAGTTCACTTTTGTGCACAGATAGTTTAATTTGGACTAGACCTACAGCTAAAAGTGGGATGTGAACCCGGGACTCCTTGATTGATTGATTGAATTATTGTTTAAGTCCACTTTGTGCACAGAAAGGCTAATCGGGACTGGACCTACAGTTTAAAGTGGAATCCGAACCACTATGTGCCTTCACCTGGTCCGGGACCCCTTGACTACAAGGCGATGACGTTACCAGAATGTCATTGGCGAGGCCCCAATGTCAATTTACGTACAATATTGTAACGACCCTGCGTGGTCATCACATTTAGCTATCCTGCGTGATAGCCATATTCTTTAATATATAATTATTAATGCTGGAGAAATGCCCTGCGAGGCTTACGCTTTTGATTTATCTTTTATCTAATTTTGAGTGCATTGTTGTTAAGCATATATAGTTGTGGCACACACGTTTTGGTTAAAGAAAGTATGCTAAACGGCCCTGCGTGGTTTACGCATTCAGTTATCTCTTGTACAGTAATTGTTGTTTAATATGTAACTTGCATTGTCGAACCTCTTTGTCTTGTAAATTCTTTAATGTAACATGTTTAGTTTAGCACACAAGTGTTAAGTTTATATCGCCACATGCTATAGGTTTTTAAAATGCTAAACTTGATAATTTATAACGCATGAGTTGCATCTCGTGATTTGAAGGGAGTTTGCAACGCTGCAGCCGGTTTAGTTCCGATCTTCTCCACCCGCCTCAGTGCTGCCATCAAACAGTATATAAACAAAGCAGCGAGGCCCGGAGCTCAGTCGACTGCCAGATGCCGACTGCGAAAGACCTGGTTCCCAGATCTAGTCTGGATGTTTGCCCTACCGGGATCCAATAGCTTCCTTGAGAAGGAAGGAGGAGGCTAAGAAAAGCTGATTGCCTACCTACCTGGTCTGCTCCATAAGAGCTTGGTGTGCTAACCTTGGGTCGTGGCGGCCCAAGCCCAAGTCTAAGTCTCCTGGGTGCTTCCAGATCTTCCTTTTGTACCTTGCCGTCTCTTGCTACTGACTGGACATACCAAGGGACCGAACCGTTCACTTGTCGTAGCTGGATTGACTTTGCGGCGTCCTTTCATACCAACACCTTTGTGAAACCGCGGGCACCTTGGCCCGTCCCTCGCATTTGATTGGACGCTTTCGCATGTTGTCCCCAGACGGCGTGGCACGTGACGACTACCAAGGATCCTATTGGTTACCTGTACTAGTTGGTTCCCCCTAAATTAGATAAGAATACTAATACTGCCCAGCTACCTCACTGAGGAGGATTTAAGAGCGTATGTGCTAAACAGGTTATTTACATGCGTGTATAAATATAAATAAACATTTACTAGTTGACCTTTGACCTTTCCATACTAAACCCCGCAAGCCCTGAGATACTTTGAGTCCATGTCTTCGGCTGGCTACAAGCTAGCATATATGGGTACACTTTTGCACCGCTCCGTGGTGTAGTTTGCAGTGCTCCGGCGCGCGGACATTGCATTATATTTCACTGCCTTATTCTTTTAGGACATCCCCGATGGTGTAGTATGACACTATCGTTCTGTAATCAAGATAATCCGGATTGAATTCCCGGTGGCGATATATTTGGAGTTTCAGTCCTGATTTTTCTATTTGTACTCAAACCTTTGTTGCATGTTTTGACAGTCTGTGAAGGATATTACTGAAGGAAGGTATTGAAGGATCCTACGTACATTAGGTAGCTCGACTACTTGTTCCCTTGAATATCATGTCTTTTCAATATACTTGATCATGTCTTTTGAGAGGTCACATGCCCCCGTATCTCTCGCGCTAAATGCGCTATTGGCGAATGGTTCAACGCAAACCTACAAGAAACGTTAACTTTAGGTGTAAAATGTCCCACGAAGGGCTCGTGGAAACGGCCAACTGCATCAAATTTTATCTGCCATAATTAGCCTCGTGGAGCGACGGCAATTGCCGCCGTGATGCATAGTACGCAAACTGACTCATGTATTGCCACTAACGTAGCGTCAATTAATGCTCTATTGTTCGATGGAAATAATGGCAAAGGGTACAGCGCCACACACGGAGTCAAACGTGCAACAATCCGTCAAACAACATGCATGAGTGCGTCTGCAAATTCTGCAAGCACGCGATACACGCACATCACATGTAGAACGCAACGAATAACATTCCCAAACAGATCTCACTCATGAGAGAGCAGTTTAACGGCTACAAGTGTTTTTACCATTTAAAACTGTAGGTACAGCCAGGATTAACCTATGAGATCATGAAGTGGATTGAAGAAAGATAAATAGATACACATGACACTTGCTGTGCAAATATGGAAGAGTTTTGTTACAAAATAACCTTAAATTCAGTGGCGGCGATTTGGGTAGGCGAAGGGGGCAGCTGCCCCCCCCCCCACACGTTTTGCAACTTTTGCCCTTGCACTATGATAAATATTATCTACAAGGGGAAATATACTGTCTTTGCCCCCCAGTTTAGGAACCTTGCCCCCCCCCCCCAAGGTTTTGAAACCCAAATCATTTATGTTTTAACTCCAATTGTATCAGTTTTATTCCAGCTTAAAGAATCAATTTTCTTCTTACATCTTGCCACAGAAATTATCAGATTCTTTGAGATATTGAAAACCTCACAGATACTTCGAACTTAAAAAAAAGCCTTGTGGTGGCAGATTTCATGTTTAGAATTTAATTCGAATTATTCACTACATTTTGTGACGAAATATGATAGAAAAATTTACCTCATACCTTTCTAAAATTTCAAAAATGATAGGATGCAATCTAAAGCACGAAATGTGCATCATAGTTCAGATGTAATACAGAGCGTTTCAAATTAATGCATACACTGTTTGAAAAAATATCTAAGTAATAAAAGCAGATAGATATATAATTTTTGTGGTGTTGTGTACCTTAATGCTGTAAATTTTCAAAATGGACACCTTCCGCTACAATGCATCGTTAACAACGACGTAGAATAAAGCGACATACCAACTGTATTGTTAATGGTGTAGCATTACAGGCATGTTCAATTTGCTCTCGCAGGTACAGGTTCTTTGTGCATACATTGTGTCCTTTACATATCCTCCTGGCCATGCCTGTGCATAGACTTTTATCTCTCAATGTCGTTGAACCTCAATCATGTTCTCCATGTTCCAGTAACACTTCACTACTCACTTACGTTGATGAAACGATAATATAGCCTGACAAGTTAAGTCCCGATATGCGCAGATCGCTGCGGAGCACTTCCTATTACGTCATCCTCCCCACCACTCTTCTACTCACTGGTCTGGCGTTGAGAGTACCAGTGGTGCCAACTCAGCAAAATTAAACTAAAACAAATATGACAAACAATTTTCACTGTTTAGCGTGACGGTGCATGCAGGCTCCTATTATATCAGTGGTTCATTTTATTTAATCCGGCCTTTGAAAATGCGTGCGGTGCGCCGATCGTAAACTGTAGTATTACGCACGTGCGTTAAGGTTTATACCGAAGAGAAACTACTGGGCGAATGACTTCATTTTCTGAATCCGACATCGAGCAGTGGCCAGGTTTTTTTTTTTTTTTTTTTTTTTTTGTTTAACCGAGTGGGGTGGTGGTTCGTTTGTTTATCGTACAACAATCACTACGAGAAAGCAATCTGATAACACGCTTGCCTGTGTTCTTTTCTAAAGCATTGAAATGTTCATGCTCTTTACTCTTGCCTGCAAGATTCTTACTTTGAAAGAGATGGACTTATGGACGAGCGTGTAGATGAACTGATAATTAGACTTGGTGAAGCCGATTCAGACACGGACACAGATTCATCGGTAGACAAAGACTCGGATGAGTGGGAGAGTGAAACTGAAGAAGGAGAACTGGAAAACATTTAGAAGGTGAGCTCAGTTCTATCGTTTATATATTTTTCTTTTTTCTATCGTTTTATTTCATACATTTCTTATGCTGGTAAGAAATATCCCTAATATAACTTAATTCATTTAAGGTTTAAAGGGAAAATATCAAAATGTATTTAGAATTTAGCGCAATCAATAGGTAGCGTAGGTGACGGGATACTAATTCATGCCTTTCACATTCAAATTTCGTTGAAAACTCTCAGAGGATTCAGCTCCCTCCAGTTTGCAACACTGCGAATGAACGTCGCCGCAGACAATGGAGTGGGGAAATGTGATGTGAGGTGCGCAAACAATGGATTGCAGCGTCTTGTTTTTAAACTTGTCAAGTTATACTATATCTGCCAAGTTTGTTTATAATGTCTGCAACAAACGAAAGCGTTGCCAAGTTTTTCACTGCCTTCTGAATTATTTACCACAAAAAATGCTTTAATTACTGAGATATGCTGTTTCGAAAAGTGTATGCATTAATTTGAGAACTTTGTAGTTAAATACTCTGGACATACTTCTTATTAAAATGATTGATTGATATATTGATTTGCTATATTTTACTTCGCCTTTTGTGCCACTTTTGGCTAATTTGCGAAGATGGGGATGAGTGATGTGATGATAGTGATGAATGGACACTCACAAACATCCAAGCCCAGACCGGGATTCGAACCCGGGATCTCTGGCGTCGTAGCGCGATGTGATAACCACTCCGCCCCGGAGTTCGGCTTTTATTGAAATGAGTCATCAAATAATACATAGTAAAAAATAAACGTAAAGTAAAGTGCTCCCCTGTACTTTGCACCACGCCATGAAGGCTAGTGTTGCCCACGGGACGAGACGGGACAGGCTTTTAAAAATTCGAGACGAGACGAGATTGACCATGTGTCATGAGACAAACGAATATTTTCGAGACGAGACAGCATTTCCACGAGACAAGATAGGCCAAAGTCTCGTCTCGTGGGCAACACTAATGAAGGCGTATAATGGATGTGGAGTTAGGACCCCACACTTTCTTGATCACGACCGAAGGTGGGGGTGATGTGATCAGCACCACGCCTCTGGCCGCCTTTACCGCTCAGAGTTTTCTCCAGGTACTCACTTTGTACGTCGCTGGATGGACGCCGGAGCCGCTTGAACAATTGGAAGAAATCCCGGTTCTCCACCGCCGGGGATCGAACCCGGGTCTCTTGTATGGTAGTCAGACGCTCTAACGACTGTATTTGATTTATAATTCTTACTCTTTTATAATGATGATGAATGTATCACCATTGACTGGCATGTGTAAGTATTTCTATATTGTACTTTCCCATTCTTTTCTCAATTTACCACACATACCTTCTGCATTTTATCCCTGCATATACCCCTTTTTTTCGGTAATATCTTAAGCATATACCCCTGCATGCAGTCATACCTTCCAGATCGCTGCCCACATGCGGTCATATATCCTCGTACATTCCTGCATGCGGTCATACCTTCTCTATATATAAACCTATATTGGATCACACATCCAGCATCCATTCCTGCATTGGGTCACATTGTTTCCCACCATTCCTGCTTGTGGTCAGTGGAAGTGTGTAGATTTTCCTCCTAAACCCATCGATTTAATTTGTAACCCCTTCATTCGTTTCAAATGATCCACGCAAAAGATTTCCGTTGACTTTAGTAATCACATTTGTTTCCCTACATTATCTATCATGTCGAAGAGACTTCAAATTTCGCACCATTGAATCTACGTATTATACCATTTTACTTTACACAATAGTTCAGTTGGTTTCTGCTCGCAGGAAACTTCTTTAAAGGCGGCACAAACTGTTCAAAAGGAATGCAATACATGCAATTCACGAAGAATATGTTAGATAACATTTGGTTTTGACTTATAAGGTTGCAACTTAATATTACATTGTATAAGAAATTAGTAATAAATGCTTTTCAAAACCTTCGTTGCTTCAACTTTTGCAGAAACTGGATACTTACAGCATAAAACTCACCATGTACTAACTTAAGGCACATCTAAAAAATTGCAATTTTTGTTTCAGGAAATCAATTTAACTGCAGAGCGAGTAAATATAGAAGAATCATTTTGCACAAAGAGTTGGGAATGAGAGAAAGGCGAAAATGATGATTTTAAAAAATAGAAATGTTTAACTTTTAAAATTGAATACACACACCTCCGACTATCTTTGTCCAATCTTGGTATGTGGTGATCCAAATAATTCTCTACACGTCGTTGTTTTGTAATCAAGGTGTTCGATACCCAGTGTAGGCCTCAACTGTAGGCCCAGTCCCGATTAGCTTTCCTTTGCATAAAGCTGATTTAAAACAAAAACTCAAACTCAATTCTTCTCAAGACGAACTGCAATTTTCGAATTCCAAAAATTGTTGCGCTTTGCAGTTTCTCGACACCCGACTAATGAGAAACATCAAGTACGATTTCGACCTCCAGATTTCGAGACGATTGTCTCATCACTTACACCAAAGACGATAAATATTTCGATGAATAATAATAATTCCCTGACAATCTTAAACTCGGAGGTATATCGTAGCAGTAACACAAGCTCTATATCATCCCCATATTGGGCAAGATCAATCCTCATCATCTTTGCCAATTTGCTTCGGCTCCATCTCATCTCCACCCTCGTCTGTGTCTCCACAGGTCACTTACCATCAACTTTCCTAACAAGAACCCTTCAAACATTTCTCTCCTCCTACATGCATCCTACATGGCCTGCCCATTGAAGTCCTCTGTATTTAAATATTCTAATAATATTAGAGAATGAATATTCGTAGATTGATTGAATTGGTGTTTTAAGTCCACTTTATGTACAGAAAACTAATAGGGACTGGACCTACAGTTTAAAGTGGGATCCGAACCACTGTGCCTCCATCGAGTATCGAACCCGGGACCCCAAGGCGACGACGTCACTACTACACCATCGGGGAGGTCGAATATTCGTAGAATATGAAATTTAGTATTATGTAAGCTTCTCCTCTTGTTTGTCTGCTTTTTTTTCGATTCTTATATACAATGACGGTGTCAACAAACTGGTATCATTCTATAATGGCGAATATGTGGAAAAGTAGAGTAAGCAGTGGTGGCGATTAGAGGGGGCGAGGGGCAGTTGCCCCCTACTTATTGCCACTTTTGCCCCCGCACTATGATAAATCTTATGTACCAAGGGAAAGTGAACTTCCATGCCCCCCCCCCACTTTTCTACTTTGTCCCCCTAGTTTTGGAATCCAATCGCCGCCACTGAGAGTAAGGTATGTAGTTTCTGCACCATAAATCATTTGCACAAATCATTTGTCGGTTGTGTTTTACACCAAAACGTTCCCTTCCTTTTGGACGACCCTCGTACTTTAAAAAAAAACAACATCTATAACAGTTTGATAATGTGCAGCTTGGAAGACAAGTACGCGTTGGTGATCTTTAATTTCTCCATCTTACGAATAAGTATCCAGCCCAGGATATGGACAGATGGAAGACCTAAGTTGCTGCAACAATCAATTTGCTGGGATAATGAATACCAAATTGATTATGCTACATAATCACCCCCCCCCCCCATGCTTTGAATAATTAACAGGGTGTCCACGTGGCCATATATCCATTCCGATTAGTCTATATGCATATAAAATCGACCTGAACTTTCGGCCAACGAATTATATAAAAAAAATTAAGAAATATTACTTGTGGAGAAAGTTGTCTCTCCTGGCAGATCGATCCGTGGACCCACTCGCGCTGGACCTCCGTTCCTCGCGAGGCCATATCTTGGAGAATACGCGACAGTTGATTGATTTTCGCCGCATGAGGGGCGAGAGTATGGGCCAGCCTGAGTGACTGATGGCCTACATTAATTTCCCCGATAATACACTCATCACTCGGCCCCGCCAGGAGCGGACAAAACCTGCGGCGACTGATGGCATCTCGGCACGGCAGGCCTTTCAGGTGAGCCCTCGCTCTCATTGTAGCCAGAGCAGGGTGGCCAGGACATCTTCAAGATAGAAGCTGCTTTTTGTTCAACTGCGTTGAGATTACGAATAGAATTAAAAGATAAAACGTTTTATAGGCTGATTCCTACTGGACCTACAGTTTCATGTGTACGCGCGAGCCATGCATCTGAGCTTCCCACAGTAATATCACTTTGTTAAATTATTATTATTATTATTATTATCATATTATCTACTATTGAGAGGGCTCAATATTTTTGTCGCGGATAGTAGTTGAGATGGACCTAAAGGAAATCGGCTAGGATGGAAAAGATTGGATTGATCTTGCCCAGGATAGGGACAGATGGAAGGCTTGCGTTGCTGCAGCCATAAACCTTCTGGTTTAAGAATGCAAGAGAATAATAATGTGATTCATGGCAACCTAATCGAGAATTAAACAAAGCTAAGCCTGCTATGTAATTGTCCAGCGATTTTTCATTGGACGAAGCCAGGGCATCGCTTCGAAGTCCTCTTATAGACTGGAGTCAGCTGAATATTAGACCACTTTCCAATTGTTCTTGGTATTACAGTAAGACCTCGTTAATCCGGACCCCGATAAGCCGAACTTCACTTAATCCGGACAGGAAAAAGGCAAATAATAATAAAAAAGCAGAATGCAAGGTTTTAAATGTGGCTAGAAGTCAACAAGAACTTCCCAAAGAAAAGGCAGTCAACCACTGATGAAATTCTGTTTCTCACAGACTTTGTACTGTACTGTATAGTGTATTTAGGCCTATGCCCTTTAAATAAACCATAATAAATGTGTTTTGTTGCTATAAACGGAGTTTAAATGCACTTTCTACTGTTCTTTTAGGTTATTTCAGTTAATCCGGACTTTCGTTAAACCGGTCAACGTATCCCCCATTAGTCCGGATTAACGAGGTTTTACTGTATTCACGATTCTGAGTCAACACCAAAAATTCTAGGGAAAGGCACATATGTCACAAACTGCGATTGTCTGTTGCTTTTATTTAAGTTGCATTGAATCAATTAAAGTAAATATTATATGTATAATTTTATATTGGGCATGTGTAAAAATTCTTAACAATGATGATGATGCTTCATATTAAAAGAATAACTGTCTGCTGTAAAATTGCATTTTTTGACTAGGTACATTTTCCCGAGCAACCTAGTATTTCAAGCCCTCGTCAAAAGCGAACCCAGGGCTGTTTATGTCCAAGGTGATAAAGTTTTGAGGTTCTTACTAGAGTTCAGACCCAAGATTCTTGCCCACTTCAACCTCTAGAGTGAAAGATTACATTTACTGAATCATAATAATTGTCAATGTAATTTCTAGTGGTAGGATGGTGGTTGAATAAGACAAGAAACGTTATTCAAAATTCTTAAATAGAGATAGAGATCCGTTGACTTTTTATTTTAAATTTATATCCACGAGAGCTCGGGGCAGATACCGAAACAGTTCGATAATTGTCAACTTAAAAATAAATTAAGGCATTCTCTGTTCGAAAACCACATAGTGGTTCCGATTCCACTTTAAACTGTAGCTCATTTCCCTTTTAGGATTTCTTTGCATAAAATGGACTTACAATAAACACATGAAACAAACACAACTTAAAAAATACCACGAGGCATTGAATTCTCATAATAAGGAATATTATTTTACATTTACTGAATAATAATAATTGTATGTTAATTTGTAGTGGTGGGGTTTGAATATCGTATATGAAATTAACGAAAGTTACAAGTCATGAAACTGATGAGAAGGAAAAAAATATTCTAACGATAATCAAATTTTAAATTAAGTAAAAGGTTGGCAATCACGTTCCCTGTGAGTATACGGATTTCTTATAATCATTCTTTGTTAACATTAAACAAACTTTATCACCCAGTTAGAACGATAAGCTTGCTTAAAAGTTGAAACGTGCTTCCCATGTCGAGTGAACAAGCTTGCAGCAACTTTGAATCAAGGAAACTAATTACCACGCGTCACAATCAGCAGCAAGCTTGCCAAAATAAAATCTCACTTCATGAAGAATACTACACAAGAACAAGCTCGTACCAAGTATGCCGCATGAAGCTAACTTTGGCAAGCTATACGCAAGCTATAGTAAGCTTGACTCAAGCTTATGTTATATCTTTGGAATGTTTGTTACATAAATATTCATATTCTCAAACAGAAAATTGGTACATAATCGTAAGATATCCACCGGAGAATCAGTGCCAAAGAGAAATATCAATACAATGTTGCTGCGTAATGATGCCTCTGTTTCCTGTTCGATTATATTCCGACCAGTAAAATCAAACAGGTTGAATATTTAACATTGTACAAAGGTGGGTCAAAAAGTAACGCACAATCCACTATAGCTTGGAACCGACACCTAATTCCATTTCGAGAAGAATCTAACAAATCGGGATATACAAGTTGCATCACGATAACTCACAACCGGATTCTGCAATCATGACAGTTCAGAAGATTGGCCCTGCAACTCCCATACAGTCCTGATCTAGCGCCATCGGATTTCTACCCGTTTGGACGACTGAAGGCTCTCTGCGTGGGAAACAGTTTGGCTATGACAACGAGCTCATCGCATGTGTGAGAAAGTGGTGTAAGGACCAACCTCAAGAGTTTTATGAACGTGCATTCGTGTCATAGAAACAAAGATGGCTGCAGTACAGTGAAGCACATGGATCATACATTGAGTGACATTTCCAAAGGACCAATGCTTCTGCCTACAAAATTTCATTTCCCTAGTCCTTACCATTCCCGTCCTGCAGTGGATTGTGCGTTTTTTGACCGACATTTGTATTTTGAGAAAACACAATGCATACCCGTACTACGCAGATGCACAGTTTATACTAATTAAAATGTTTCAAAGTCAAATTAAGTCTCTGTGCAGAAGAACCTTATTTTGCAAATTTCAGATCAGCCCCTGAAGCAACTAACAACCTCTTTTCAGTCATGCACTAATATGTAGGGAAAATACGATTTCTGAGTGTCTTGTAGTTCACGTGGCTTTCCTTCACATACTTCATAAACACCATATAAGCTGACCTCCGTGGCGGAGTGGTGACCACAGCGCGCTACGACTCCGGGGATCTCGGGTTTGAATCCCGGCCTGGTGGTCTTTGTGAGTGTCCTTTCATCAATTTTATCATATCACTCATCCTCGCCTTCGCGATTAGTCAAAGTGGCAGAAAAGTGAAGTACAATTAACCAAATCAGTCTATCATTAAACACCATGTACAGTCACGGACGTTTCTCGGTTGTAACGATGCCTATTATCCCGGATACCTTATAATGCATTCCACTGTACGATTGTACATGAGAAATTAAATTGATCACACGTAATTTTCTTATTCAAGTAGACAAGCTATTCTCTACTAGGGACACAGCTCCAAACAGGATTCTAATGGAGTTCCGATTCCTCTGATTACAAGCCGATATGCTATGGATTATTAGTAAGGTTATGGATTGAAAGTAATGCAGTTTCAGAACTTCTCACAGTGCCTTGAACGGTCAAATGGGCAAAGATACCCTTAAAGCATTTTTGATTTCCGGATATTATTGTTTCTAAGATAAGGAGACACCAGTCTTAGGAAAGTTCAGTATTTAAGAGGTTGCTTTGCTGAAGAAATAAAAGTAACCAATAGTTTAGTTTAGGTTGTTACATAACCTAAAAAGTAACAAATTTCAGAAATTTTTATCTGAATCACGATAATAAAACTACCGCTGGCAACCTTGATCGCAGTTGTCTTCCGAGATGAATGCAGCAGAAACCAAGAGTGAAGAGGTGACGTGTTTTCGTCACGTGATAGAAAGTGTTGCGGATCGACACAAGAGGTCTCCGCACGAAATGTTGCAGGAGCAGAGATTTAGGTGCCGCGAGCATGGTCCCATTGTTCTGGTTTTTCTTACATTATCGGCGATCTTCGATTGTTTCTGCGATTGCAGCAGCTGTGAAAGATGGTTTCTTTGAACCTCCACAATGGGATGCTGTTCTGCTCTCCAAACCTTAAACGCACCTATGAGAAAGATAGGCCATTTTCTCGGTTAAGACGTGATCGTGCTTGTCGCCGAAGATTGTGGGTTGAAGTCCTGGCCTGAGCGTGGGAGTTCCATTATAAGTGTCTCCTGGTCAATTTCAACATCATCACTTTGATCACATTTAGTTTAAATAGGCAGAGAAGTGAAGCGAAATAAGAAACTCACAAATACAGATGTAATTCCAAGATGGCGCCATGATACACACTAGCCCCATCTGGTGTGCCCCAACCCAATTATACCCACATCCGAAATTTCATCGCCCTCCGGCAAGTCGTTTTCAAATTAAAAAGGTGGTGACTGACTTTTGCCTCACCCTGTAGTTTAAAAATAGCAATGGTCAACCTCTCTTCTAGTTTCTGAAAATTGCATTGTTGCTTTTTAACAGTGCTCTTGTTCATGCATCTACAGAAGGGCTTTGTGCTGCTAGGACATGATATAAATAAGCAGCAAAGCGTAGGTTTGGAAATTGTCATAGAGAAAACTAAATACATGATACGGATCTCCCCGGTGGCGCAGTGGTAGCATCGTCGCCTTACAATCAAGGGGTCCCGGGTTTGATACCCGTGCAGGCACATAGTGTTTCGGATCACACTTTAAACTGTAGGTCCAGTCCCAATTAGCCTAACTGTGCATAAAGTGGATGATTTTTAAGGCCAACACAAATATTAGGAAATGATTAATATCTAATTACAGATAACAACCTCTTTGAATCAGTTTATAGATTCAAATATAGGAGTAATATTAACAAAATAAGAAAAAACGGTATTAAAGAGGAAATTAAATGTAAGACTTAAATCAGTGTAGTAATTGCTCATGAACTCCATAATTTATATTCACGCACAGTTATCATTACAGTAATTAAAGTTTACAGAACCGTCTTTGGGAAATCTGTTGGTGGTGGATACAGTGGACTGAGATACAGTACAGTTCGGATTCTACTGTAGATCCAGTCCTGATGAGCATATTTGAGCATAAAGTGAACTTTTAGATTTTCTTATTTAGTCACGAGAAAAAATTAGTGATTGAAGGTATAAATGGTAATATTTGCAACAAACACAGGAATAAGAATTGAAAATAACAATGTGGACATAAGAAAAATGAAAATGAGAGAAAACAAAGATTGTAAAATTAATGAAAGCAGGGAACCGTAAAAATGAATTTAATATTAAACAGAAATAACAAGTAGTAAAACAAACAAAAGTATAATGTAAGAACCAAATGAAAAATAAAAAACACTGTATGAATAATAAATAAAAGTTTCTTTAGAAAAAATTATATTCATAACTAAAAACCATATAAATATCATAGACGTGTTAACAATAAAATGTAGGGCATAAAATGCACTTAGCAACAATTCAATTGAATTCAATAAAAAAGTATAGTAAGAAATAAGCATGTTTCTTAACATACAAAGCAGTATGCTTTGATTGATTTTACGTAGCTTTTCTGCCACTTTTGTATAATGGTGATGGAGATGAATGGTGATAACATGAAATGGACATACATATGTGGACAATACAACACGAGCTTGGGCCTCCCCGATGGCGCAGTGGTAGCATTGTCGCCTTGTAATCAAGAGATTCAATACGAGGTGGAGGCACATAGTTGTTCAGATCCAACTGTAGGTTCAGTCCCGATTAGCCTTTCTGTGCATAAAGTGGACTTAAGAGACGAAAAAACTCAAGCAACACGAGCCCCACCGAGGCTGTGAGTGCAGACGCCAGAGCCTCGTTAGTCTGCAACAATGCAGTCCAGGGGTGTACTACGTAGAAGTGACACACATTTGAGTGTCTTCACCCATAGAGTCACCCCATACACCCCGAGCCAGTATGCTAAGATTTTATACTGTAGGATGTGCGTAAATTGGAAATTAAAAAATACCATTGAATTTAAAGGAAATAAGAACGGAAAGGCATAACGTGCACTTTCAAATGAAAAGATTTTGTCAGGTTTGTAGAATTTCGGGAACGTCCCATTCAACCGTGTCGCAACGTTAAAGAAAAAAGACGTTTTCCCGCCCACTTTCCACATTTGTTTGCAAAAAGCGTTCCGAGATGACAAATGCCATCGCAATATTACATTAGGCGAAGTCGTTTCTTTTCATGAGGTCCATTAATATAGATAATTCCTCTCCCCAGACCGCCGCGAAAATGTCCTCAGAGATTCACCATATTGCCTTGTTCGGAGGCGCAATCATCTGCCATGTTTAGGGACGGGAATTAGTGTGAATTGTAATAAGTCACGTTTAGAAGGATGAACTGGAAATAAAGAGAGGCAAATTTGCATATATGGTTTGGCGATATGGGGATAGATACGGTAATCCCCGAAGCAATTAACAAGGTGCCTGCCACCCATCAATTAGGCCTAACGAGGCCGTATAGGCTGATTGATAGAATGGCCGCGAGATTAGTCCACAGCCATTTCCAGCAATCCGATACAAAAGGATCATTTTCACGACAGCCGCAGCTCGTCCCGCGCGCAGATGTTCCGCCCAAGCAGGTTTGTTTGTCGCTCGTCTGCTTCCTGGAGGGCGCTGTTGCTCGACGCTACGGTGGTTGTTGGGAATGCACGATGACCTAAACAAAAGAACTACTTCTTTAACAAAAATATATATCCATAAGTTTTTCTACGAAAAAGTTGCATCAGAAGTTTCTGTTCATTACATCAGAAGTCTGGTGGACGTTAGAAGTGACAGCAAAGCATCTTTGTTACCAGAAATATGGATGGTAAAAAGATTCATTTATTTATGGTTGAAATTAATACAGAAATAAAAAAAGAAACCACTAGAAAAATGCTTGGACCTAAAAGGGATTAGGAGACAGGTGAGAGCAGAAGGTTATATAATATAGAACTACACAATTTGTATTCCTGTCTAGATATTATTAGAATAATTAAATCAAGAAGGCCTAGATGGGCAGGCCATATGGCACGAATCGGAGAGGAAAGAAGAGTTTACAGGATTATTGTTGGGAAACCTGTTGGTAGAGACCAGTAGGAAGGCCAAGACGAAGATGGAGGAGTAACGTTGAGATGGAACTAAAGGAAATCGGTAAGGATGGAAAAGTTTGGATTGATCTTGCCCAGGATAGGAACAGCTGGAAGGTTTGTGTTGCTGCAGTCATAAACCTTCATTTTAAGAAGGTTAGAAAGTTAGTTAGTTAGTTAGTAGAATTAAGAGGGAGGAGATCTGCACAATAACTGTTGGAGCCATCACAATTGTTTAACTTTATATTCATTTTAGTTATTAACGTCGCTTTTCTGCATCTACCTCTTGGGCTAATCTTGATGATGATGGTATCACTTATCGCACACTTCTAGAACATCTATTTTGGTCACGCCTTGCCCTTCGGCTTCTGACGTCAGGGTTGCAGCCCCTCCTGAAATTTGAAAAAAAAAACAAATTTTAAAATGAAAGCAGGTAAAAACTCGGGAAATCCAAAGTAATAAATTCAAACTCTCCTTAAAATGACCCCTGAATATCAATTTTGTTATTGAATAACTTTTAAAGTGAAGGTTTAAAACGGTAATTGCAAAATATTTTATAGTATATCTTGCCTCTACCTCGAAAGCATCTGTATGATACACTTTTATAATTTTACCCCTCACCGAAAAAAAATCCTGTGAACACCAGGAAGGTTAAATGCTTTCTTTGTCAGGATAGGCATGTTACGTTTAGTGCTCTTGGCGTAAATTATACCCTTTTTGGTGAAGCCGTGTAATCTGAGAGCCTTAAACCTCTCATGCCTTACCTAACAACTAAAGCAATCCGCTCTTACGCCAACGAATTCGGGGCTTGACCCAATACGTGAGACATCGATTATGTCCTGATGAAATGGTGCCTGAGCAGCTTCGTAGCAAGTTACACAAAACCCTTATGGACAAGGAAATGATGGAGCGAGCTCTTGTAAGAAAATGAAGTCGTGCTTTAAAATTAATTCAATCGTAAACACTGCTGCAGAGATTAACTTCTTAATAACTACAAACAACTGGTGGCAAAAGCTATACTCGTGAAGCTACACAGGTAGACCCAGCGTCAGCGTACAGAGGCCAAGGCATGTCACATGTTGCACCCACACGAGAATTGCGATGAGAAAGACCCTTACTCGGCGAGCGGAACATAATGCTGATCGCAGGGTTCCTTTGCAGGATGTGTCGTAGTTGTCCAGTAGCTTCCAACTTATCGATTCTGAATATCACCGAGAAACCCAATAGTAACTTTAAAAATTCTCTTTATTTCCTTCTGTTTGCTGACTGAAGTATCAATATCTCCAAGCAGACTTGCAAGCACAAACTGAACTTCTTCACGAAAAGCACACAAGCCTCGAAACGTCACAAAAATTATTTCCCAAGAAACCTTAACTTTGTCTTCCTAACCTAACCACGTAGGTAATATTAGAACTAGGCGTAATTGTAACCTTAAAAATTATGCATGCCAGTAGTTTACGTTTGGTGCTCTTAGTATATTTTTATGATAACAATGGTGGTGCTGTTCAAAGGCCACTGTGCATGGAAACAAACCTCAGAAGAAAATGATACATTCTTATCTTTCTTTTTTACTTATGCACAAACAATGACAGAAAGGAGGCAAAGAAACAACAGTTTGCAATAGAATACACATAATAGCCGGCCCCCGTGGCGGAGTGGTTAACACATCGCGCTTCGACGCCAGGAGTCCCCTGTTCGAATCCCAGACTGACATGGATGTTTGTGAGTGACCATTCATCAATTTCATCCTATCATCACGCATCCCCATCTTCGCAAATTAGCAAAAAGTGGCACAAAAAGCGAAGTAAAATAAAGCAAATCGATAAACGATATACATAATAATGACATTAAATGAAATATTTATTATTAACTAAACTGGTATACGCAGCTAGATTAAACTACAAAATATTAGAAAATGCACATGAAAATTATATGAATGGCTTGCGACGTTCCACACAGGACAACACCCCACCTACCAAGAATTATTGTGGGATATTGTATGTCCAGACGTCAGAGCCCCGTTAATCTGCAAGCATGAAGTCAGGCTCTGCTTTATGGAGTCTTGCAGGGGCGCGGCCGTACGTTTCCATTTGCTAGGGCCTCCACTGCGGAAAAAAATGATATTTGAAACATGGTAAAAATAGAAATAACCATGACATGACATGACTTGGTCTACAAGTTTGTTTGCATGCTTTTCTTCCAACTTGTCTAATCGCGACGATGAGAATGAGTGAAGATGAGATGATGAAGTGAGTTCGTAAAATCCTGAAAGAAGCTGCCGACCGTAATTCAATCAAGTCCTCTGCCATCCACATGAACGGTCACAACAGCAAGGATCAGATAAACAATGTAATGACGATAGTTTGTGAAAAGTCCAACAGCAAACTCCCCATTGCAAAAAGGGCGCATTCCAGCCCTCAGTTGTTTCTGGAAATTCAAATCCAACGCGTCCATCCCCGACGGATAGAGTTGATATGACGTGAGGAAAGTAGTAGAGGACCCAGCCAGTGGCTGTTTGTGCCCTCGGGCGTTTAATATTCGCAATTTATTCGCATGTACTTATAATTCATTTGCACGGGTTTTAATTCATTTGCATGTACTTAGAATTTATTAGCAAGTACTTAGAGTACTTTACATTTATGTATTTGCATGTTTATAACTTTTTATGAATATATATTTATTTATTTTATGAAAAATATGTATATAGAAGGTAATTTGAGGTACTAAATGCTATGCATATGATTTCATATTCATTACTGCAAAGTATATAATGTATGAATCGATAATATTAATGTTTATAGTATTGAAAATTGGAATTTATGGTTTATGAACCGCTTTGAATGGTGGTAATGGGTGTAGGTACAGGTCCAATTAAGATTTAGGATGGTCACGGTACTCGAACCAACGATATGTAACGGTAATAAATATAGTGCACTATGTAATAATGTTATATGGCATGTAATATATTGAGCGGAGACGAACTATGTATAACGTGTGAGCTGAGTCTGATGCCAGACAGACAAGAGTGAACTCCGCGCAGGTAGAGGAGAAAGGAATTTGGGGGAAGTGCGTTCAAGGTCAAATGACGTCACAACGTCAGAACAAACAAAGAACCCGATTGACCAATCAGAACCGGTTTTTTCAAGGTTAACCAGTACGCAAGAACAGGGGAAAGCTATGCAATACTGTAGGGCAGGGGAGGGATTCAACCAGACAACAAAGAATGTCTGAGAATGCGCAGCAAGGGTCAAATCTCTGAAGCTATGCGTCGCTTGTAGAACCGGTTTCCGCCGCCAATTAATATTCCGCTCAGGTTTGCCTTCAAGGCACAGGACGCTTTAGCGCAGGGTTTTTTTATCTGTACTATGAAGAAGGGAGAGCTATTAGGGACGGGGCCTACAGTTTTCACCATTTGCTTTTATCACGGGGTAACGAACCAAGGACTTTTTGATTATTGATTTAGGTAGTAAATGTATGTTACTGTGTGCTATTTAACTTAATTTTGAGTTTATTTTTTACCAAACTTTGACTTTATGTCAAACATTTTCACAGCTTATCCTTATTTTTACAAAAATAACACTATTTGTACTATTCAGGCAACATTTTTTATTAAATTTTGGACTCACAAAGACATTTTTTTCAACTTTTAATTTATTATTTTACAACTTTATGTTAATTTTTTACCAAAATAACACTATTTATACTATTCAGGCAACATTTTTTCATTAATTTTGGATTCACAAAGACATTTTTTTCAACTTTTAACTTATTATTTTACAACTTTATGTTAATTTTTTACCAAAATAACACTATTTATACTATTCAGGCAACATTTTTTCATTAATTTTGGATTCACAAAGACATTTTTTTCAACTTTTAACTTATTATTTTACAACTTTATGTTAATTTTTTACCAAAATAACACTATTTATACTATTCAGGCAACATTTTTTCATTAATTTTGGATTCACAAAGACATTTTTTTCAACTTTTAACTTATTATTTTACAACTTTATGTTAATTTTTTACCAAAATAACACTATTTATACTATTCAGGCAACATTTTTTATTAAATTTTGGACTCACAGAGACATTTTTTACAAAACTTTGACTTTATGTCAAATCTTTTACAACTTTATGTTAATTTTTTACCAAAATAACACTATTTGTACTATTCAGGCAACATTTTTTTATTAAATTTTGGACTCACAAAGACATTTTTTACCAAACTTTGACTTTATGTCAAACATTTTCCCAGCTTATCCTTATTATTACCAAAATAATACAATTCAATCTGTTCAGGAAGACTTTTAGTTATATTTTCGACACACAAAGTGTGTGATCTCAACTTCTATCTGTTTATTTCACAAGTTTAGGCTTATTATTACCAAAATAACACAATTCAATCTGTTCAGGAAGACTTTTAGTTATATTTTCGACACACAAAGTGTGTGATCTCAACTTCTATCTGTTTATTTCACAAGTTTAGGCTTATTATTACCAAAATAACACAATTCAATCTGTTTAGGAAAGACTTTTAGTTGCATTTTCTACACACAAAGTGTGTGTTCTCAACTTCTATCTGCTTATTTCACAAGTTCAGGCTTATTATTACTCAAATAACACAATTTAAGCTATTCAGACAGAAGTGTTTATTTTATTGTGCATTTACAAAGAGAGATTTTCAACTTTTAACTTATTATTTACAAGTTCAGGCTTATTTTTTACTCTAATAACACAATTTAATTTATTCCGGCAACATTGTTTATTAAATTTTGGACTAGCAGACACTTCTTTTATTTGTAACTTATTATTTTACAACTTTATGTTAATTTTTTTACCAAAATAACACTATTTATACTATTCAGGAAAGAGTTTTAGGTATATTTTCGACACACAAAGTGTGTGTTCTCAACTTTTAACTTATTATTTACAAGTTCAGGCTTATTTTTTACTCTAATAACACAATTTAATTTATTCCGGCTACATTGTTTATTAAATTTTGGACTAGCAGACACTTCTTTTATTTGTAACTTATTATTTTACAACTTTATGTTAATTTTTTTACCAAAATAACACTATTTATACTATTCAGGAAAGAGTTTTAGGTATATTTTCGACACACAAAGTGTGTGTTCTCAACTTTTATCTGTTTATTTGACAAGTTTATTCTAATATTTACTCAAATAACACGATTTGAACGTGTTTTTTATTACATTTTGGACACACACACACACACTTACACAGACACACACACACGCGCACACACACACACACACACACACACACACACACACACACACACACACACACACACACACACACATCCACCATCACACACACGCACACACACAGAGAGAGAGAGAGAGAGAGAGAGAGAGAGAGAGAGAGAAAGAGAGAGAGAGAGAGAGAAAGAGAGAGAGAGAGAGAGATTTTTTCCAAGTTTAGGTTTCTTTCCACTCAAATAACACAATTTAGATGTGGTTTGAATTAAATTTTGTACACATGAAGTGTGTTTCGTCAAGTTTTACCCTTTTATTTTACAAGTTTAGGCTTAATATTATTCAAATAACACAATTTAATCCAGTCAGGAAGGATTTATTATTATATTTTGGATGCACAAAGAGATGTTTTCAATTTTTTTACTGTTTTTTTGCAGGGTATGTATTAATTTTTATTTATTTTGTTTTGTATCATATATACATTTACAAATTTTTAACTTAGAGTTTAGTATTTACTTAAATCTTTTCAAAATCACTAAATAAAAAGTACTTTTAGCTAAAATGTAAGCCACAGAATATATTATTATTATTATTATTATTATTATTATTATTATTAGGGTTTACTGATTTCCACTATGCTATTTTTGGTTCTGTATTTCTATATGTATTTATTTAGGTCAGGTTACGCCTGCTACGTAGGAACGTTTGTTTATTTTAGAGTTTGCTGAGTATTTTGTTACTTTTATACTAGGTAAAGTTTCCTAAATATATCAGGTAGGGCTCCATCCATATACTTTTGTTTTTGCTGTTTGGAGATGATGCGATCAGCATCACTCTCCATCTGCTTTTTATTTTATGTACCCAATATTATTTTGAGGCTTAGTGAATTCTAGAGGCTATTTATGCAGGAGAGAGGGCTTGAAAATTTTGATCTCAGATAATCCACAACTATTTGTCAGAGTATTTTAAAGGATATTTTATATTTATTATGTGCCACTAGAATATCAAACCTTGCTTAATTTTTATGTCTGTAACGCTGTTATTGTATTTCTAGCTAAGCCTTACTGGATAAAGTACATGAAATGTTTATCATTTCGACTATTTACCTTAATACGAGGGCAATTTTTTAGTGTAACGAAAATTATTGTGTGTCTATAAAGACTGAAATCCCTTTATCGATGTGTCCATAACTGGACGCTTACCAGCATTGTTTCTTTTTTTTTAAATATAACTATTTATCAATATATTGACAATTCACAGGACAAGACGAAGTTCACAGACGACTGACTATGTATATGGACCATAGGTCCACTTGCTAAACTTTTTCTATGCTAGAAGAATAATTTAGCCTTATAGCCTTTTTCAAGGTATTTTTGAAGTATTACTGGTTTTTTTGGGTGCATCAACACTTGGGTTATTTCCATTTGGTTTATTATACGAGGCTACAATCACTATCTGAACACTGAAATCCTCTGATTGAAGCTAAAAGCTTAGGCTGTAACTAGGCATTTTGCATGAATATTGACAATTTATAGGACAACTTTTATTTTACAGAGGATTGTAGGTGTTGTAGGACCACACGCCAGAGCCTTGTTAACCTGCAAGAAGCACTTACAGCTAATATTACGAGGAAATAAGGTTGATTTTTACTGTTTTATAAGAATGCTATCCTTTACACACCCAATATTTGCTTTTTCAAGTAACTACATGTGCCAGAAGCACTTACAGGCCAACTCTAACTAGACTTCGACTTATTCTATATCAGGTGCTAAATTTATAAAGAACTATGATTGTGTATATTTCTGAGGAAGTACGCAAAAGCAGATTACCCGATTAAAGTATCTGAAAAACAGATTTTTCTATGTAAGTATATTTTTATTGACTGGAGTATTTAACAGAACAAACAGGAAGACTGCAAAATTTATTAAATGTAGTTCTATTGTATAGGTGGTTTCAGAGATATAAAAAGAAGAAATATAAGATTTCGCTTTTTTTGCTTCTGAGGCTAATCGCGACGCTAAGGGTAAATGGCGAGGAAATGTAACGGAGGAGAAACAGTCCCAAAAGTTATGGGCTGCATGTAAGTTAATATCACAGAGATATTACAGTAGGTGTAGGTTCTACCACCAGAACTTTTCTATTATAATAATACTGATTATGCTGTACTGTTAGCTAAAGATGCTGATATTTGAGAAATTTAAAAGCTTATTTGCAAAATTTTAAGATAAATAATAATCTGTTAGACTGTAAATATATTTTATATCCATTCTGCACAAGATCCAATGACAAAATTTAAAAATTGTAATCGCTCAGACAGGGACTTGAACACTGGACAGATAGGTTAAAAGCCTAGCGCTATACAAACTAAGGTATCTGCATTTTTTATTTTTAAAGTTAGTTATGTTAAGAAATATATTGAAACATTTGAGAATACTTTTGGTCTGGATCGACAGAGGAGACAACATTTCGAAATTTTTTACAGACTGGGTGTATTTTACCACTATAGAGGCCTATACTATATATAATTCGAAACGCTAAAGTTCAGCTAGCTTCCAAAATTGAGGTAAAGATTGTGTTTGGCGAGATTAACAAGTTACATTTATATCCAGTTACGGACAAATAAAGCTAAAACTCTCAGATTTACTGTACTAGCCAAGTTTTAGTAACATTTTTTCACTATAGTACAAATACCAAAGAAATAGGTATATTTTATTTATATTTTGACAAAATGTACTAGTATTTAATTCACAAAGTTAGGTAAAAAAACAGTATTTTTAAAAAAATATTGTTACTGCCTTCAAATTTTATGTTATTTAACCACTAACAACTGGTTTACACTGTTTGGCATCCTTTAAATAGGAAAAGAAGGAATTATTTGTTTAGTATTTTTACTATTTTATATTTATCTAAGAAAACAATTCTACAGTATAACTTAATTTTTAACAAATTGTTACTAATTTATATATCAAAGTTATGTTATTTAGTGTGTATGAAGGCGTATAAAGTTAATATTTGTACTTATCAGTGCAACTAACAATTATATTTTACACACAAAAGATAATGTTTACAGTTAAATTATTTGAATCAGAGAATAATATTTTACAGTAATTGATTTATTCAGCACTAGTCAGTACTTTTATGCATCAGAAAGTTTTCTTAATTTTCTATTACGCATGCTATTTTGGGCTATTTTTAAAATGTATTTCTAAGGCAAACTGGTTTAATTTTCTGGTTATAATGCAAAGTTGACATAGTTTTCGCACAATGCATTGTATATTTGTTATATTCTCTACTTACAATTCAAATATTATGCTTATTTAATGTATAACTAACTATCTCTCTACCCTTCTTAAACCCGAAGGTTTATGGCTGCAGCAACACATGCCTTTCATCTGTCCCTGTCCTGAGCAAGATCTATATACTCCTTTCCTTCCCTACCAATTTCCTTTAGGTCCATCTCTACATTATCCCTCCATCTTTGTTTTGGTCTTCCTATTGGTTTTTTATCATCAGTTTTCCCAACAAGAATCCTGTATACTCTTCTTTCCTCCCCCATTCGTACCACATGATCTACACACCTAAGTCTTCTTGATTTAATCATTCTAATAATATCTGGAGATGAATACAAATTATGTACTTCTAAATTATGTAACCTTCTCCACTCATCTGTCTCCTCATCTGTTTTAGGCCCAAATATTTTCCTAAGGATCTTATTTTCAAATACTCTCAATTTGTGTTCCTTTTTCAATGTAAGGGACCAAGTTTGTTTACTGTATTTAACTTTTATTTTTTGTAATTAACAAAAACTAAAAGCTTATACTGTAGTTATTATATATTTTTTCTATCACCTTATTTTGAAATTAATATTATTAGGTATAGTCTTTGATTTATAACTATATTGCTTTTTTATCAATTTATCTAAGAGTACACGCAGACAAACATATGTGTACACACTTTTATGTACATAGATATGCCTTTTTTTCAATATTTTAGTATGAAGATTGCACTTTAGCTATTCAAGCAAGGGTAGGAAAGGTAGGATTTCTGAGAATTTGTTGCAGGATTTTATTGTCCAAGTATAGATGAGAACTGAGCTGGGAGACTGTTTTGAACCTTTTCTTGAGAGTTGCATGTGAACTGTATGCAAATTGAGCACTATTGACAGTGCATGCTTCTAAGTTTTGCTGTTATTTTTTATCGACTCTGTGAGACTGTAGAGAGTTTTCTCTTTTCAAGTAGATTTGTATTGATTGTATTTGTATATGTTTTGGGGACTTAGCAGTTTTATGTTATGAGGCAGTTTATTGTAGAATATTTTTTACCTGATTGTTTTGAGATATTGAGTGTCTGCTGTTTTACTTGTAATTATCTTTCCTTCTTGTGTTGTGTATTTGACTATATTTTGTCCAAGTTCGTAGTATTTAGAATAATTGTTATTGACTTGTAGATGTAGGGAGTAACAATCCTTTGCAAGATACCCTATACTTTGGTCTGAACATTATTTTTAGTGTTCACTTTTGAAGCCTTAGTATTCTGGTAGTATTATTAATGTAGAGGTAAATTAGGCTGAAATGTAGGCATTTTTCTGATAAATTATACCCACTTAGTTGTTTCAGCAGGTAGAAGTTGCATGATGGTTTACTGCTGATGATGTTCATTTGCTCTTCTTATGTACTACGTATGATGTAGCTTACTTGAGTAATTGGAATTTTCTACTGAAAAAAGGATTGCTTGTCTATTTTATTCCTATGTTGTTGAGTTTGTCCATAAGCAAGCCATGTTTTTACTCTATCCTATGTCTTGGAAGAATCTAGATATATTGTGTTTGCAGTTTTATGTTTCTCTAAGGTTTCAGCTATGTAGTTTTTTAAACTGTGCTGTGGGTGTGACTATTGATTTCTCTTTCTGGATGCCATGTTGGTTTCTGTGTATTCCTCTTGCTGCTTGAATTTGACTTAGGTTGTTTGCTTTTTTTCTTAGATCTTTATTTGTTTATTTGTTCAGTATTTTTTATTTTTTAATACTTTTTTATATAAAAAATTCAAAGTACATTGTTAAAGTCAAAGTGTGTTAAAATTCAATTTTTCAAAGTTAAAGTTTTAAAAATACAATTTTCTAAAATTAAAAGTTATAATAGTACATTTTTGTTAGTAGAAGTTTTTATACTAGGGTAATTTTTTTGTTGTTAAAGTAAAATATGTTAGTTAATATACAATTAAAGTAATAAAAATTCCATTTTTCAAAGTTAAAGTTTTAAAAATACAATTTTCTAAAATTTAAAATTATAATAGTACTTTTTTGTTAGTAGAAGTTTTTATACTAAAGTAAATTATTTTGTTGTTAAAGTAAAATTTATTAGTTAATGTAAAATTAAAGTAATTAAAATTCAAAAAAATAAAAAATACTGAACAAATAAACAAATAAAGATCTAAGAAAAAAAGCAAACAACCTAAGTCAAATTCAAGCAGCAAGAGGAATACACAGAAACCAACATGGCATCCAGAAAGAGAAATCAATAGTCACACCCACAGCACAGTTTAAAAAACTACATAGCTGAAACCTTAGAGAAACATAAAACTGCAAACACAATATATCTAGATTCTTCCAAGACATAGGATAGAGTAAAAACATGGCTTGCTTATGGACAAACTCAACAACATAGGAATAAAATAGACAAGCAATCCTTTTTTCAGTAGAAAATTCCAATTACTCAAGTAAGCTACATCATACGTAGTACATAAGAAGAGCAAATGAACATCATCAGCAGTAAACCATCATGCAACTTCTACCTGCTGAAACAACTAAGTGGGTATAATTTATCAGAAAAATGCCTACATTTCAGCCTAATTTACCTCTACATTAATAATACTACCAGAATACTAAGGCTTCAAAAGTGAACACTAAAAATAATGTTCAGACCAAAGTATAGGGTATCTTGCAAAGGATTGTTACTCCCTACATCTACAAGTCAATAACAATTATTCTAAATACTACGAACTTGGACAAAATATAGTCAAATACACAACACAAGAAGGAAAGATAATTACAAGTAAAACAGCAGACACTCAATATCTCAAAACAATCAGGTAAAAAATATTCTACAATAAACTGCCTCATAACATAAAACTGCTAAGTCCCCAAAACATATACAAATACAATCAATACAAATCTACTTGAAAAGAGAAAACTCTCTACAGTCTCACAGAGTCGATAAAAAATAACAGCAAAACTTAGAAGCATGCACTGTCAATAGTGCTCAATTTGCATACAGTTCACATGCAACTCTCAAGAAAAGGTTCAAAACAGTCTCCCAGCTCAGTTCTCATCTATACTTGGACAATAAAATCCTGCAACAAATTCTCAGAAATCCTACCTTTCCTACCCTTGCTTGAATAGCTAAAGTGCAATCTTCATACTAAAATATTGAAAAAAAGGCATATCTATGTACATAAAAGTGTGTACACATATGTTTGTCTGCGTGTACTCTTAGATAAATTGATAAAAAAGCAATATAGTTATAAATCAAAGACTATACCTAATAATATTAATTTCAAAATAAGGTGATAGAAAAAATATATAATAACTACAGTATAAGCTTTTAGTTTTTGTTAATTACAAAAAATAAAAGTTAAATACAGTAAACAAACTTGGTCCCTTACATTGAAAAAGGAACACAAATTGAGAGTATTTGAAAATAAGATCCTTAGGAAAATATTTGGGCCTAAAACAGATGAGGAGACAGATGAGTGGAGAAGGTTACATAATTTAGAAGTACATAATTTGTATTCATCTCCAGATATTATTAGAATGATTAAATCAAGAAGACTTAGGTGTGTAGATCATGTGGTACGAATGGGGGAGGAAAGAAGAGTATACAGGATTCTTGTTGGGAAAACTGATGATAAAAAACCAATAGGAAGACCAAAACAAAGATGGAGGGATAATGTAGAGATGGACCTAAAGGAAATTGGTAGGGAAGGAAAGGAGTATATAGATCTTGCTCAGGACAGGGACAGATGAAAGGCATGTGTTGCTGCAGCCATAAACCTTCGGGTTTAAGAAGGGTAGAGAGATAGTTAGTTATACATTAAATAAGCATAATATTTGAATTGTAAGTAGAGAATATAACAAATATACAATGCATTGTGCGAAAACTATGTCAACTTTGCATTATAACCAGAAAATTAAACCAGTTTGCCTTAGAAATACATTTTAAAAATAGCCCAAAATAGCATGCGTAATAGAAAATTAAGAAAACTTTCTGATGCATAAAAGTACTGACTAGTGCTGAATAAATCAATTACTGTAAAATATTATTCTCTGATTCAAATAATTTAACTGTAAACATTATCTTTTGTGTGTAAAATATAATTGTTAGTTGCACTGATAAGTACAAATATTAACTTTATACGCCTTCATACACACTAAATAACATAACTTTGATATATAAATTAGTAACAATTTGTTAAAAATTAAGTTATACTGTAGAATTGTTTTCTTAAATAAATATAAAATAGTAAAAATACTAAACAAATAATTCCTTCTTTTCCTATTTAAAGGATGCCAAACAGTGTAAACCAGTTGTTAGTGGTTAAATAACATAAAATTTGAAGGCAGTAACAATATTTTTTTAAAAATACTGTTTTTTTACCTAACTTTGTGAATTAAATACTAGTACATTTTGTCAAAATATAAATAAAATATACCTATTTCTTTGGTATTTGTACTATAGTGAAAAAATGTTACTAAAACTTGGCTAGTACAGTAAATCTGAGAGTTTTAGCTTTATTTGTCCGTAACTGGATATAAATGTAACTTGTTAATCTCGCCAAACACAATCTTTACCTCAATTTTGGAAGCTAGCTGAACTTTAGCGTTTCGAATTATATATAGTATAGGCCTCTATAGTGGTAAAATACACCCAGTCTGTAAAAAATTTCGAAATGTTGTCTCCTCTGTCGATCCAGACCAAAAGTATTCTCAAATGTTTCAATATATTTCTTAACATAACTAACTTTAAAAATAAAAAATGCAGATACCTTAGTTTGTATAGCGCTAGGCTTTTAACCTATCTGTCCAGTGTTCAAGTCCCTGTCTGAGCGATTACAATTTTTAAATTTTGTCATTGGATCTTGTGCAGAATGGATATAAAATATATTTACAGTCTAACAGATTATTATTTATCTTAAAATTTTGCAAATAAGCTTTTAAATTTCTCAAATATCAGCATCTTTAGCTAACAGTACAGCATAATCAGTATTATTATAATAGAAATGTTCTGGTGGTAGAACCTACACCTACTGTAATATCTCTGTGATATTAACTTACATGCAGCCCATAACTTTTGGGACTGTTTCTCCTCCGTTACATTTCCTCGCCATTTACCCTTAGCGTCGCGATTAGCCTCAGAAGCAAAAAAAGCGAAATCTTATATTTCTTCTTTTTATATCTCTGAAACCACCTATACAATAGAACTACATTTAATAAATTTTGCAGTCTTCCTGTTTGTTCTGTTAAATACTCCAGTCAATAAAAATATACTTACATAGAAAAATCTGTTTTTCAGATACTTTAATCGGGTAATCTGCTTTTGCGTACTTCCTCAGAAATATACACAATCATAGTTCTTTATAAATTTAGCACCTGATATAGAATAAGTCGAAGTCTAGTTAGAGTTGGCCTGTAAGTGCTTCTGGCACATGTAGTTACTTGAAAAAGCAAATATTGGGTGTGTAAAGGATAGCATTCTTATAAAACAGTAAAAATCAACCTTATTTCCTCGTAATATTAGCTGTAAGTGCTTCTTGCAGGTTAACAAGGCTCTGGCGTGTGGTCCTACAACACCTACAATCCTCTGTAAAATAAAAGTTGTCCTATAAATTGTCAATATTCATGCAAAATGCCTAGTTACAGCCTAAGCTTTTAGCTTCAATCAGAGGATTTCAGTGTTCAGATAGTGATTGTAGCCTCGTATAATAAACCAAATGGAAATAACCCAAGTGTTGATGCACCCAAAAAAACCAGTAATACTTCAAAAATACCTTGAAAAAGGCTATAAGGCTAAATTATTCTTCTAGCATAGAAAAAGTTTAGCAAGTGGACCTATGGTCCATATACATAGTCAGTCGTCTGTGAACTTCGTCTTGTCCTGTGAATTGTCAATATATTGATAAATAGTTATATTTAAAAAAAAAGAAACAATGCTGGTAAGCGTCCAGTTATGGACACATCGATAAAGGGATTTCAGTCTTTATAGACACACAATAATTTTCGTTACACTAAAAAATTGCCCTCGTATTAAGGTAAATAGTCGAAATGATAAACATTTCATGTACTTTATCCAGTAAGGCTTAGCTAGAAATACAATAACAGCGTTACAGACATAAAAATTAAGCAAGGTTTGATATTCTAGTGGCACATAATAAATATAAAATATCCTTTAAAATACTCTGACAAATAGTTGTGGATTATCTGAGATCAAAATTTTCAAGCCCTCTCTCCTGCATAAATAGCCTCTAGAATTCACTAAGCCTCAAAATAATATTGGGTACATAAAATAAAAAGCAGATGGAGAGTGATGCTGATCGCATCATCTCCAAACAGCAAAAACAAAAGTATATGGATGGAGCCCTACCTGATATATTTAGGAAACTTTACCTAGTATAAAAGTAACAAAATACTCAGCAAACTCTAAAATAAACAAACGTTCCTACGTAGCAGGCGTAACCTGACCTAAATAAATACATATAGAAATACAGAACCAAAAATAGCATAGTGGAAATCAGTAAACCCTAATAATAATAATAATAATAATAATAATAATAATAATAATATATTCTGTGGCTTACATTTTAGCTAAAAGTACTTTTTATTTAGTGATTTTGAAAAGATTTAAGTAAATACTAAACTCTAAGTTAAAAATTTGTAAATGTATATATGATACAAAACAAAATAAATAAAAATTAATACATACCCTGCAAAAAAACAGTAAAAAAATTGAAAACATCTCTTTGTGCATCCAAAATATAATAATAAATCCTTCCTGACTGGATTAAATTGTGTTATTTGAATAATATTAAGCCTAAACTTGTAAAATAAAAGGGTAAAACTTGACGAAACACACTTCATGTGTACAAAATTTAATTCAAACCACATCTAAATTGTGTTATTTGAGTGGAAAGAAACCTAAACTTGGAAAAAATCTCTCTCTCTCTCTCTTTCTCTCTCTCTCTCTCTCTCTCTCTCTTTCTCTCTCTCTCTCTCTCTCTCTCTCTCTCTGTGTGTGTGCGTGTGTGTGATGGTGGATGTGTGTGTGTGTGTGTGTGTGTGTGTGTGTGTGTGTGTGTGTGTGTGTGTGTGTGTGTGTGTGCGTGTGTGTGTGTCTGTGTAAGTGTGTGTGTGTGTGTCCAAAATGTAATAAAAAACACGTTCAAATCGTGTTATTTGAGTAAATATTAGAATAAACTTGTCAAATAAACAGATAAAAGTTGAGAACACACACTTTGTGTGTCGAAAATATACCTAAAACTCTTTCCTGAATAGTATAAATAGTGTTATTTTGGTAAAAAAATTAACATAAAGTTGTAAAATAATAAGTTACAAATAAAAGAAGTGTCTGCTAGTCCAAAATTTAATAAACAATGTAGCCGGAATAAATTAAATTGTGTTATTAGAGTAAAAAATAAGCCTGAACTTGTAAATAATAAGTTAAAAGTTGAGAACACACACTTTGTGTGTCGAAAATATACCTAAAACTCTTTCCTGAATAGTATAAATAGTGTTATTTTGGTAAAAAAATTAACATAAAGTTGTAAAATAATAAGTTACAAATAAAAGAAGTGTCTGCTAGTCCAAAATTTAATAAACAATGTTGCCGGAATAAATTAAATTGTGTTATTAGAGTAAAAAATAAGCCTGAACTTGTAAATAATAAGTTAAAAGTTGAAAATCTCTCTTTGTAAATGCACAATAAAATAAACACTTCTGTCTGAATAGCTTAAATTGTGTTATTTGAGTAATAATAAGCCTGAACTTGTGAAATAAGCAGATAGAAGTTGAGAACACACACTTTGTGTGTAGAAAATGCAACTAAAAGTCTTTCCTAAACAGATTGAATTGTGTTATTTTGGTAATAATAAGCCTAAACTTGTGAAATAAACAGATAGAAGTTGAGATCACACACTTTGTGTGTCGAAAATATAACTAAAAGTCTTCCTGAACAGATTGAATTGTGTTATTTTGGTAATAATAAGCCTAAACTTGTGAAATAAACAGATAGAAGTTGAGATCACACACTTTGTGTGTCGAAAATATAACTAAAAGTCTTCCTGAACAGATTGAATTGTATTATTTTGGTAATAATAAGGATAAGCTGGGAAAATGTTTGACATAAAGTCAAAGTTTGGTAAAAAATGTCTTTGTGAGTCCAAAATTTAATAAAAAAATGTTGCCTGAATAGTACAAATAGTGTTATTTTGGTAAAAAATTAACATAAAGTTGTAAAAGATTTGACATAAAGTCAAAGTTTTGTAAAAAATGTCTCTGTGAGTCCAAAATTTAATAAAAAATGTTGCCTGAATAGTATAAATAGTGTTATTTTGGTAAAAAATTAACATAAAGTTGTAAAATAATAAGTTAAAAGTTGAAAAAAATGTCTTTGTGAATCCAAAATTAATGAAAAAATGTTGCCTGAATAGTATAAATAGTGTTATTTTGGTAAAAAATTAACATAAAGTTGTAAAATAATAAGTTAAAAGTTGAAAAAAATGTCTTTGTGAATCCAAAATTAATGAAAAAATGTTGCCTGAATAGTATAAATAGTGTTATTTTGGTAAAAAATTAACATAAAGTTGTAAAATAATAAGTTAAAAGTTGAAAAAAATGTCTTTGTGAATCCAAAATTAATGAAAAAATGTTGCCTGAATAGTATAAATAGTGTTATTTTGGTAAAAAATTAACATAAAGTTGTAAAATAATAAATTAAAAGTTGAAAAAAATGTCTTTGTGAGTCCAAAATTTAATAAAAAATGTTGCCTGAATAGTACAAATAGTGTTATTTTTGTAAAAATAAGGATAAGCTGTGAAAATGTTTGACATAAAGTCAAAGTTTGGTAAAAAATAAACTCAAAATTAAGTTAAATAGCACACAGTAACATACATTTACTACCTAAATCAATAATCAAAAAGTCCTAGGTTCGTTACCCCGTGATAAAAGCAAATGGTGAAAACTGTAGGCCCCGTCCCTAATAGCTCTCCCTTCTTCATAGTACAGATAAAAAAAACCCTGCGCTAAAGCGTCCTGTGCCTTGAAGGCAAACCTGAGCGGAATATTAATTGGCGGCGGAAACCGGTTCTACAAGCGACGCATAGCTTCAGAGATTTGACCCTTGCTGCGCATTCTCAGACATTCTTTGTTGTCTGGTTGAATCCCTCCCCTGCCCTACAGTATTGCATAGCTTTCCCCTGTTCTTGCGTACTGGTTAACCTTGAAAAAACCGGTTCTGATTGGTCAATCGGGTTCTTTGTTTGTTCTGACGTTGTGACGTCATTTGACCTTGAACGCACTTCCCCCAAATTCCTTTCTCCTCTACCTGCGCGGAGTTCACTCTTGTCTGTCTGGCATCAGACTCAGCTCACACGTTATACATAGTTCGTCTCCGCTCAATATATTACATGCCATATAACATTATTACATAGTGCACTATATTTATTACCGTTACATATCGTTGGTTCGAGTACCGTGACCATCCTAAATCTTAATTGGACCTGTACCTACACCCATTACCACCATTCAAAGCGGTTCATAAACCATAAATTCCAATTTTCAATACTATAAACATTAATATTATCGATTCATACATTATATACTTTGCAGTAATGAATATGAAATCATATGCATAGCATTTAGTACCTCTAATTACCTTCTATATACATATTTTTCATAAAATAAATAAATATATATTCATAAAAAGTTATAAACATGCAAATACATAAATGTAAAGTACTCTAAGTACTTGCTAATAAATTCTAAGTACATGCAAATGAATTAAAACCCGTGCAAATGAATTATAAGTACATGCGAATAAATTGCGAATATTAAACGCCCGAGGGCACAAACAGCCACTGGCTGGGTCCTCTACTACTGAGGAATGTTCCTGTGGGGTGTCAAACGCCACGCGTCCACCCAATCAATGACAACTTGCTTCCCATTGACGTTCTATTGACACCCTGTCACGTCACTCGCGACAGGCTACCGATGAATCATATACTCGGTCGGCCAGAAAGGAAATTTGACGATCCGGGTGTTGGAGAACATCCGACGGGAAGCTGAAATCGTAAACCATTCATCTCGGTCGCTGCAATGCAATTGGACAATGATTTTATTTCTGTAGCAGAACAGCCAGCAAGGTAGATCGGTAAAAGAGCACGAAATGGACATCATATTAGTTGAAACGGACCATTTCCTCTTGCGCCATGAAAACTGCATGCAATTTATATATATGTAGTCATCCGATTGTTACAAGATAGTTCTCGTGATTTGGGATTTACTTGGCGATGTGCTAGGGTGGCCATAATATTTTCACTAAAAACGGGACATCCCAAGGAGGTCAGTTCACCTCCCTCCTTAAAGATCGGTTAGGCCTAATTATAATATTATTGCTATTATTAAAGTATTTTTATTATTATTCATTAAATGTGGGTCACATAAATGATACATCATAAGGAATAAATGAAATATGAGCTCCCGTTCTCAAAAGGTATTAATCGTATCACGCCGCAGGCGTGAATCGAACCTAGGACCAGGGCATCATAAATAAATAAGCTAATCACGTTATAAAAAGGGTCCCGCTGAAGCATTGAAAAAGAGCTTCGTAAAAGCTCATCAGGACAGCGACCTTCAGCGAAGTTGGAAAAACTCCGCTGACATTGCATTAGAAAATGAAATCAGGAATCGGCGTTTTCCCTCAGAATTTCCGTTGCCAAAGGACGCGATCGAGGCAAGCGTCGTAACGGCCGATAGTTCGAATTTCATTTAAATACGGCGCCTGAGAAAATATCAGTCTTAGTTGTTTCCCGTTTTCCATTGAAGTCAGTAGTTGTGAAAGAACTCAGTCTTGGATGCTTTCAGTTAACGCCAATTCATTTATCACGAGAGAGCTCCTTAGTTATTATTAATTAAGAAGGAGGAACGAACGATCGGAAAGTTGAAGAATATTATTTAGAATATCGGTCTACGAAAGTACAGAGTTTTTAACTCGGAGTTGCTCCCTCGTCCGTTTTCTTACAGAGTAGGGTTACGTCACAACGAGGAACAGCGGAGAAGAGATCGCAGTAGAACTTCAGGTAACGAACATTCCTTATATCTTTCCTCCCCCTGCCTGTTCAGTCAAAGGTAGTGTTTTTTTAATATTTGTCCGTGTATTCTTATTTACGGGGCTAGTCCCCTTGCAGTTTGGGTGTCACCGTTGCTGTCCAGAGCTACCCCCTTCCTCTTACAACGTTCCTTTGGCTTAGCAAGCGAGTGGCTAAAGGTTGTCATAGCCTATCAACGATCCCCCTCTTAGACTTTACACGTAATTACCTTGTGGAATGCCAGAAGTATTAATCAGAAGAACCAATCTTCATGAGAGCAGCTTTATTCTTGTCCAACAGTCCATAAAACGCCCCACATATCTGACACACAACGCGAGATTTGTCTTTTGACTTTGTCAAGGTGCAGAACTTGAAACTGTTGTTGTATGTCTATATTGAAACTACATGTACGCTTCTTGGCCATCCTTATTCATTCGCAAAGCAATACAACTCCCGATGCAGCTAACTTAAACAGTAAGCTGCTGTCTTCTCGAACATTCTTGACGCCAATGGAATATTTTGTTTGGTACGAATGCTTAAAAAACGCAGATCAGTTGTCTCGTCACGGTATTTACAAGACTCTTCTTTAAAAATTCCAATTTTTTCTTATCATGAAATATCTCTCAAATTTAGATTTGACTGACTCTTTAAGTCTTTTATTAAACGGGACAAATAGTGGGTTTTAATAATATGGACGGGACGTCGGGACACTCCTCTGAAACGGGACTGTCCCGGTCAAAACGGGACGTACGGTCACCCTACGATGTGCTCCTCTGCATGAAAAGAACTGTTGTGTGTTTGCATTTGTTCTTTCTTAAGTTGTGTTCTTTCACTTTTGTTCATGGCGAAGATAAGTAGTAATTCCAACACCTAGAACTTTCTTACGTGGATAAATTGTTGAGTTCATTTGACACCGATGTGGCTGCAATAATTCTTGTCCATTGACTCGAAACAGTAGTGCAGGTTGGGGAGTTCTGCGCCCGAAAATGGGGCTCGGTGGGGCTCGCAGTGTTGCCAACTCCTTACTCGAAAAAATCACCAAGGTTTTTGTTGGTCTAACCTAACCTAAAGCAAGGAGCTGGCAACCTTGCTTGAGAGTTCACAAACCGGAAGTGGGGCTCGGTGGGGCTCGCAGTGTTGCCAACTTCTTACTCGAAAAAATCACCAAGGTTTTTGTTGGTCTAACCTAACCTAAAGCAAGGAGCTGGCAACCTTGCTTGAGAGTTCTGCAACCGAAAGTGGGACTCGCAGTGTTGCCAACATCTTACTCGAAAAAAATCACCAAGGTTTTTGTCTTGGTCTAACCTAACCTAAAGCAAGGAGCTGGCAATCTTGCTTGAGGCTTGTTTTACAGTGCATAAAGCAATTTTTGGTAACCTACTGGTATTTTTGCCATAGCTTTTTACAAAAGAGAGAGGAGAGAGAGAGAAGGAAGAGTTAAACAACCGACAGTGTTGCCAACATCTTACTCGAAAAAATCACCAAGGTTTATATCTTGGTCTAACCTAACCTAAAGCAAGGAGCTGGCAACACTGCTTGAGGCTTGCCCTACAGTGCATAAAGCAAGGTTGCCAACCTACTGGTACTTTTTCCATGGCTTTTTACAAAAGAGAGAGGAGAGAGAGGGAAGAGTTAAACAACCGACAGCCCACCTACAGCTTTTTTTTGGTCTAACCTAACCTAAAGCAAGGAGCTGGCAACCTTGCTTGAGGCTTGCCTTACAGTGCATAAAGCAAGGTTGCCAACCTACTGGTATTTTTGCCATGGCTTTTTACAAAAAAGAGAGAGGAGAGAGAGGGAAGAGTTAAACAACCGACAGCCTACCTACAGCTTTTTTTTACTTAGCAAAAGCTACTATTTTTTGAGGCTTAGCCAATTTATATACTGGCGTAACATACACACACTAAACAAGGAGAGCCGGCAACAAACACGCACTGCCGTAAAAGAGAGAGAGATGGGTGGATGGCAACACAGTATGTGTGTGCGTGTGTGTGTATAATATGTATAATGTGTTGGCAACCCACTTACAACTAAAAAAATAGAGATGCCAACGTTGCTGTAAGATGAAGAGAGAGAGAGATTTATGGCTGGCAACAGTGGTGAGCGAATGCGCAAGGGTTAAACAACCGACAGCCTACCTACAGCTTTTTTTTTCTTGGTCTAACCTAACCTAAAGCAAGGAGCTGGCAACCTTGCTTGAGGCTTGCCTTACAGTGCATAAAGCAAGGTTGCCAACCTACTGGTACTTTTGCCATAGCTTTTTACAAAAAAGAGAGAGGAGAGAGAGAGGGAAGAGTTAAACAACCGACAGCCTACCTACAGCTTTTTTTTTCTTGGTCTAACCTAACCTAAAGCAAGAAGCTGGCAATTTTGCTTGAGGCTTATCTTACAGTGCATAAAGCAATTTTTACCAACCTACACACACTGGGCAAGAAGAGCCGGCACTGCCGTAAAAAAGAGAGATGGGTGGATGGCAACACAGTATGTGTGTGCGTGTGTGTGTATATAGCCTGACAAGTTAAGTCCCGATATGCGCAGATCGCTGCGGAGCACTTCCTATTACGTCATCCTCCCCACCACTCTTCTACTCACTGGTGTGGCGTTGAGAATACCAGTGGTGCGAACTCAGCAAAATGAAGCTAAAACAAATATGACAAACGATTTTCACTGTTTAGCGTGACGATGCATGCAGGCTCCTATTATATCAGTGGTTCATTTGATTTAATCCGGCCTTTGAAAATGCGTGCGGAGCGCCGATCGTAAACTGTAGTATTACGCACGTGCGTTAAGGTTTATAACGAAGAGAAACTACAGGGCGAATGACTTCATTTTCTGAATGCGACATCGAGCATTGGCCTTTTTTTTTTTTAACCGAGTGGGGTGGTGGTTCGTTTGTTTATTGTTTTTCGTACAACAATCACTACGAGAAGGCAATATTATAACACGCTTGCCTGTGTTATTTTCTAAAGCATTGAAACTTTGAAAGAGATGGACTTATGGACGAGCGTGTAGATGAACTGATAATTAGACTTGGTGAATCCAATTCAGACACGGACACAGATTCATCGGTAGACACAGACTCGTATGAGTGGGAGAGTGAAACTGATGAAGGAGAACTGGAAAACATTTAGAAGGTGAGCTCAGTTCTATCGTTTATATATTTTTCATTTTTCTATCGTTTTATTTCATACATTTCTTATGCTGGTAAGAAATATCCCTAATATAACTTAATTCATTTAAGGTTTAAAGGGAAAATATCAAAATGTATTTAGAATTTAGCGTAATCAATAGGTAGCGTAGGTTAGGGGATACTAATTTATGCCTTTCACATTCAAATTTCGTTGAAAATTCTCTGACAATTCCGCTCACTCCGGGTTGAAACACTGCGAACGAACGTCGCCGCAGACAATGGGGTGGGGAAATGTGATGTGAGGTGCGCAAACAATGGATTGCAGCGTCTTGTTTTTAAACTTGTCAAGTTATAATATGTAGCATTATTAACTGGAGAGTGTTGGCAAATCACCTGCAACTAAAAAAATAGAGATGCCAATGTTACTGTAAGATGAAGAGAGAGAGAGAGATTTATGGCTGGCAACAGTGGTGAGCGAATGCACCTTATCGTAATTTTCCAACTCCGGCAATGTTTGTATATCGTGACTTTTGTAAACCTCTCTCGGGGGAACGATGTGCTACACACGCGCACGCGCGTGCTTCTTATTATTTCCGTATTGTGACGCAAACAAACAAATAATAATTGTTATTTTTTAGGATATTTGGCTCCTATAACCTCGCCAGGGTGCGTGGTGCCCAACCAAAAAAGTAAAGGTTTTCCCGTACGGCTTTTGAACGTAAAATTGATTGACGTGGGGGCGAATCTCTTCGGGGGTGTTTTGTTTGGTGTTTATTTTGAGCAGTTTGCCCGGCGGCAAAGTTTTATTGTTCTTAAATTTTTTGATTTTTTTATGCAAGGCCATAATTTTACGTATGCACGTGACATTAAACGTGTCCTATGAGAAATACACGTGAAGATTAGCTTCCGTGCAGCCGGTGTGGGATTCGTGACGCTGCGATAAACATCAACTTCCGTGCCGGGTGGGAAACACAAACATCGCTTGTTCTGCAATGCTTTGCTGAAATAGTAATGAACCTGGTCCGCGCGCAACACGCTCTGGCAGCACGTTGAGACGATTGTTTGCACGAGTCTGTTTTTCAGAAACACACGTCTCTCACAAGCATCGAATCCTGGACGTTGTACTGCAACAGATCGTCTATCTTGTTTTTCTCGTAGAGCGTCTGCACGGTTTCGCCCTCGGGCATTATCTTCTCTCCCAGGTTGAAGTAGACCCAAATAGAGAGTTCACAAACCGAAAGTGGGGCTCGGTGGGGCTCGCCTTAATGGTTTGTTTTTGTAAGGCATAAGCCCTATTTTCTTGCAGTGTTGCCAACACTTTACTCGAAAAAATCACCAAGGTTTTTTTCTTGGTCTAACCTAGCCTAAAGCAAGGAGCTGGCAATTTTGCTTGAGGCTTGCCTTACAGTGCATAAAGCAAGGTTGCCAACCTACTGGTACTTTTGCCATAGCTTTTTACAAAAAAGAGAGAGGAGAAAGAGAAAAAGGGAAGAGTTAAACAACCGACAGCCTACCTACAGCTTTTTTTTCTTGGTCTAACCTAACCTAAAGCAGGGAGCTGGCAACCTTGCTTGAGGCTTACCTTACAGTGCATAAAGCAATTTTTGCCAACCTACACATACTGGGCAAGGAGAGCCGGCAACAAACACGCACTGCCGTAAAAGAGAGAGATGGGTGGATGGCAACACAGTATGTGTGTGCGTGTGTGTGTATAATATGTAGTATTATTAACTAGAGAGTGTTGGCAAACCACTTGCAACTAAAAAAAATAGAGATGCCAATGTTGCTGTAAGATGAAGAGAGAGAGAGACCTATAGCTGGCAACAATGGTGAGCGAATGCATCTTATCGTAATTTTCCAAGTCCCCGGGGGACCAAATGTTTATATATCGTGATTTTTGTAAACCTCTCTCGGGGGAATGATGTGCCACACGCGTGCGCGTGCTTTTTATTATTTCTGTATTGTGACGCAAACAAACAAATAATAATTGTTGTTTTTTAGGATACTTGGCCTCTATAACCTCGCCAGGAGTGCGTGGTGCCCAACTAAAAAAAAGTAAAGGTTCTAACGGCCGCGGTTAGATAACCACATACCTCTGTAGAGTTTCACGTGTTTTTTTTTTCTCAAAAAATCCTATGGGACACCTCTGTTTATCAAAAATTCGAGATATATTTGCAATTTAACGCTGTGGACTTGGAAAATTTTCGATTGACGAAAAAAATTGGTTCTATGACGACCTATGTTTATTTTGGTATGGGAGGACAGAGGACACCGAGATTCGACCGACACACTAAACCCGACCTCTCTACGCGTACTCTACGTCACCAAAAAAAATATCTCTTCTTGTCGATAAGTCGTCACGTTGTAATCAAAGGGTCCCGGGTTTGATACCTACTGGATTCCGATTCTACTTTAAACTGTACGCCCAGTCCCCCCCCCGTTTAACCTATCTGTGCATAGAGTAAATTTAAAAAGTCGGTCAATTATTGTCGCGATTAAGGATTAAAAAAAAAGAGGGGTGGGTGAAGTCAGATTCAAAGAGAATGCCACGTGATCACTTTGATTCAATAGCTCCGCCTAGTTTGCTGTATTTTTTGACTGCACTCATGCGTCTAGTTGGTTACACGGTGCAACCTATCTTGTTGATTTGGTGTCATGTAGTGTATTTGGTGTCTGCACCACGTCTTGGAGAGGTGTAATATGTGGTGTGGTGTATGACCACGTGGTGAGTGGTTAACTAATCAAATGAACGTTTAAAGCAGCAGACAGATATTTGTTGAATCTTCTGAACTTGAACACCGCTATTCGTCTACTTGGTTGAATGTTATTTTTTTTCACCAGCCTGACACCGGGATATACCTGCACTGCATCTAATGTCAAAGAAGTGCAGCGTACTAGACGAGGATATTAAATTGCTCTGTTGTAAATGAGATGCATGATGTTCTCTCGTAAGTTGTTAATATGAATTGATGTTACTGTGAAGAAACTGAAGGCAGAATAATGCCAACGCTATCTGGACTCGCTTAGTTAATTCAAGATAGTTGCGACAAACGTAAACGGGCTGTACAGGACTTGGAAAATTTTTTCGATTGATGAAAATTTGGTTCTATGATGATGACCTATACTAAATTTTTGGTATGGGAGGACAGAGGATACCGAGACTCGACCAACACACTAAACCCCAGACCTCTTTATGGCTACATGTTCGGAAGTTACGAGTGATTAAAAGTTTTAGGAGGGTGTGTGCAAAGATCCCTTACCCTTGAACTCAGGACCACCAAATTTTGGCATACATACGCTACATCCCCAAAATCGACAAGGGGTGGTGTTTGGGGGGATTTTTCGATTTATTTTCGCGCAATATCTCACTGTTTTTGAGTTATTTGCAATTTTTAATGCTGGACTTGGAAAATTTTCGACAGAGGGGGTTCGTTGAAACGTTTCAACGTTTATGCAGAAAGGTTAAAACGTATTGTCACGATTAGTCGAACATGTCGCGAAAGGCAAAATAAAAATAATAACTCCCAAATTCAAAATCGGCCAAACAAGAGATAGTGAAAAAAAAAAAACATGGAACCTTACAACATCCATTGAATAATCGACATTTTGCTGAAATGTCTCAGGCGTTCGCTGGATGATCATGAAAAATTACATTTCTAAAATTGCAGGGAGAAGAAATGATAATCTAGAAGTCTCGATTGTGATAACAGAAGAGATGAACGCAACGAGAAGACGAAAAAGAAGAACATAAGGAGATTAATCGATGCGGACAAGATAAACGATGATCTAATCAATAACATTACAGCATTAAGTGCCATGCATTCTTTCCTCGATCGTAATAAAATTTAACAAATTATAAAAAGGATAGCAATCCAACTTGTCATTTGACCTCCTTAGTGAAGCATGTTATAAAAAATATATATATATTGAAAGTTTCCAGTTCGTTTCATTTCGCGATTCATCCTCATAGCCACGATAAACTTAGGAGGCAAAGGCTTGTATACATTCCATCTTTCGTTCGGAGGGACAAGGTAAACCGAGCACCTAACCAACCATTCAATGATAATAATATTCATGAATTTTTGTTTTGAATTGAGAAAGTAAAAAAATAATCACCTCCTTTAAATATCACATCTACTCTAAAGCATTCATTCGCTGTTCATATTTTCCGTCCTTGAATTCGAATGTGTGTTTTGTCTAACAATTGATTAAATTAAGTACCGAACATTATCAAAAAGCAATTCTGAAAACATTATACTGAAATATTAACATTATAATAAGTGTCCTTCCATAGCCGTTTCAGTCTTCAAACTGCTTCCAACACTGCTTCTGCATACTTTTCAATAAAATCAATTTACCGTACGCCCTGGTCATTTGCAGATTAACAAAAAATCGTCTAAAGTTTGAAGTTGTGACCCTTCTCTATACCGTTGCAAGCTTTTTTGTGGTTATTCAAAATACCTCATTTTCGCATATTCAAATACACACCAGTGAAGGGAGTTCATGTCTCATTAGTGATTTTAAATTTGTATTTTTGGGATCATGTACACACTTCCTAACATTGTTGCTTTGTAGTCGATGAGTTGTGCGGGTACAGATGTGAAGTAGTTAATAAGACCCCACACAGACAAGCCTCCCACCATTTCTTTCCGACATAGTTGTTGTTTTGTTACTAGAAAATTGTTATGATTTCAGTACACCTGTATCAGTATAGAATAACATAGTGCCATTTTCTGTTTCTGTTGCCAGCAAAAGCAAATCTGCAGGTCACAGGTTCGAGAAACAAGACATTTTTTAAAAATTCTCCTGCGCATAATATGGACCACCTATAGCAATAATATAATATAGATCGTATTAACAAATATACTTCAAAGTTATGTAATAAGATTTTGGTTTAGTATTTAATCACAGCAGCAAAACAAACTCTCCATTCGCTTCACAACAGAAGTTAAGTGCATTTTGCATACATGAAGAAGCAGAAATTTACGCCCCGAGGTGTGCTGTTGGAAGACTATACAATAAGACGCAGCACCTCATTCTTTACAATAATAAGTAAGCAGTGGAGTAAAAAATCCTCTGTTTTATTTTGATGTAAAAAAAGTTTTAGTCCATACATTGATCTGATCCCCCTTGTCCAAAATAATAATAATAATAATAATAAGCTCCGGTCTCATCTGGAGATTGCAACACTGATATGTCCGTCTATTCAGAAAAAAAACAAAAATTTTAACATCCATGGACAATACCGTACAGCAGCTGTTGAGTCCCCCATATGTAAAGTTTCTTTTTTTTCCTCGTTAGCTGAACGCGAAGATGAGGATTGGAAGATGCTCGAGACTCCCCGTTCATTCGGGTATAACATCTTTCCTTTCTAACACTCCATTTTTTTTCTGTAAGAGGGGGCATTTCTTTAGATACCAGGAGCACCTGTCTGATGTGACCGCTCTCTGTTTCCAACTTCGCCACTGGACCGTTAACAAAAGCCAATTTCTACGCAATTCATAACCGTTGGTTGATATGTAAATATATTCAGCAATACTGAAAACTCACAGACGTGATGATGATTCAAGCAGATCACGATACAGCCGTATGCATGTAAAATTATTTTCGTCACACACAGGCAAAAAGATAAAAAATAACATTTCTCTCCTTCCCTCGCTTTTAGCCATCTTCAAATAAAATAGCGTCCAGTATCCTTCTAGATAGGAGGTGAAACATGACTAGCGAAAGTAATGAAATCGAAGTGTGAATTATTTTGTTATGATCTCCCTCCCTTCTTCGCATGCATGTTTCATATCACGCTCGCTGACATTGAAATAAGCAAAAACAATTGCAAGACAGCACAGGTTATAACCCATCGTAACTAGGTCTGTTTTTTTTTAAAAAAATAATAATCGTCAGTCCATATGACAATGCTTTTGTGACGTGCACACCCTTTTTTTTGGTTGTTGTCCGTGATGAAATTTTTTATCATTGATAGGCCGGGGACTGAGCTTCTAACTTTCCACATTTACAAACAATATCGTTTACAATAATACCTTCGCTAGAAAGCACAGTACAATAAATATCCTTTTTTATATATAAATATTTTAAGTTATGCAATAACTTTGGACAGCAGCTAATTATCATGGCATTATATTCGCGTCCATGTCTGAAACTAGTCTTTATACACACAGCCAACTCACTCATGCAATATAATATCTGATGTAATATAATACAAACAGCTGTGGAAGGTTGTCGACTCTTCGCGAAACAGGACGTACACGTCAGAGTTGTGCAGAAGATAGGGTCGACCCCCTTGTCGATTTTGGTGATGTAGAGTACGTGTACGAAATTTGGAGGTCAAGGGTGGGCCAATTGTCAATTTCTTTTCGATAGGATCATCGTAGAGACATGCGCTAGCATTGGCTCCTAACAAAATAAACATAGGTTATCATGGTTGAATCCCCCCCCCTCTGTCGAAAATTTTCCAAGTCCAGCATTAAAAATTGCAAATAACTCAAAAACAGTGAGATATTGCGCGAAAATAAATCGAAAAATCCCCCCAAACACCACCCCTTGTCGATTTTGGGGATGTAGCGTATGTATGCCAAAATTTGGTGGTCCTGAGTTCAAGGGTAAGGGATCTTTGCACACACCCTCCTAAAACTTTTAATCACTCGTAACTTCCGAACATGTAGCCATAAAGAGGTCTGGGGTTTAGTGTGTTGGTCGAGTCTCGGTATCCTCTGTCCTCCCATACCAAAAATTTAGTATAGGTCATCATCATAGAACCAAATTTTCATCAATCGAAAAAATTTTCCAAGTCCTGTACAGCCCGTTTACGTTTGTCGCAACTATCTTGAATTAACTAAGCGAGTCCAGATAGCGTTGGCATTATTCTGCCTTCAGTTTCTTCACAGTAACATCAATTCATATTAACAACTTACGAGAGAACATCATGCATCTCATTTACAACAGAGCAATTTAATATCCTCGTCTAGTACGCTGCACTTCTTTGACATTAGATGCAGTGCAGGTATATCCCGGTGTCAGGCTGGTGAAAAAAAATAACATTCAACCAAGTAGACGAATAGCGGTGTTCAAGTTCAGAAGATTCAACAAATATCTGTCTGCTGCTTTAAACGTTCATTTGATTAGTTAACCACTCACCACGTGGTCATACACCACACCACATATTACACCTCTCCAAGACGTGGTGCAGACACCAAATACACTACATGACACCAAATCAACAAGATAGGTTGCACCGTGTAACCAACTAGACGCATGAGTGCAGTCAAAAAATACAGCAAACTAGGCGGAGCTATTGAATCAAAGTGATCACGTGGCATTCTCTTTGAATCTGACTTCACCCACCCCTCTTTTTTTTTAATCCTTAATCGCGACAATAATTGACCGACTTTTTAAATTTACTCTATGCACAGATAGGTTAAACGGGGGGGGGGACTGGGCGTACAGTTTAAAGTAGAATCGGAATCCAGTAGGTATCAAACCCGGGACCCTTTGATTACAACGTGACGACTTATCGACAAGAAGAGATATTTTTTTTGGTGACGTAGAGTACGCGTAGAGAGGTCGGGTTTAGTGTGTCGGTCGAATCTCGGTGTCCTCTGTCCTCCCATACCAAAATAAACATAGGTCGTCATAGAACCAATTTTTTTTCGTCAATCGAAAATTTTCCAAGTCCACAGCGTTAAATTGCAAATATATCTCGAATTTTTGATAAACAGAGGTGTCCCATAGGATTTTTTGAGAAAAAAAAACACGTGAAACTCTACAGAGGTATGTGGTTATCTAACCGCGGCCGTTAGAACCTTTACTTTTTTTTAGTTGGGCACCACGCACTCCTGGCGAGGTTATAGAGGCCAAGTATCCTAAAAAACAACAATTATTATTTGTTTGTTTGCGTCACAATACAGAAATAATAAAAAGCACGCGCACGCGTGTGGCACATCATTCCCCCGAGAGAGGTTTACAAAAATCACGATATATAAACATTTGGTCCCCCGGGGACTTGGAAAATTACGATAAGATGCATTCGCTCACCATTGTTGCCAGCTATAGGTCTCTCTCTCTCTTCATCTTACAGCAACATTGGCATCTCTATTTTTTTTAGTTGCAAGTGGTTTGCCAACACTCTCTAGTTAATAATACTACATATTATACACACACACGCACACACATACTGTGTTGCCATCCACCCATCTCTCTCTTTTACGGCAGTGCGTGTTTGTTGCCGGCTCTCCTTGCCCAGTATGTGTAGGTTGGCAAAAATTGCTTTATGCACTGTAAGGTAAGCCTCAAGCAAGGTTGCCAGCTCCCTGCTTTAGGTTAGGTTAGACCAAGAAAAAAAAGCTGTAGGTAGGCTGTCGGTTGTTTAACTCTTCCCTTTTTCTCTTTCTCCTCTCTCTTTTTTGTAAAAAGCTATGGCAAAAGTACCAGTAGGTTGGCAACCTTGCTTTATGCACTGTAAGGCAAGCCTCAAGCAAAATTGCCAGCTCCTTGCTTTAGGCTAGGTTAGACCAAGAAAAAAACCTTGGTGATTTTTTCGAGTAAAGTGTTGGCAACACTGCAAGAAAATAGGGCTTATGCCTTACAAAAACAAACCATTAAGGCGAGCCCCACCGAGCCCCACTTTCGGTTTGTGAACTCTCTATTTGGGTCTACTTCAACCTGGGAGAGAAGATAATGCCCGAGGGCGAAACCGTGCAGACGCTCTACGAGAAAAACAAGATAGACGATCTGTTGCAGTACAACGTCCAGGATTCGATGCTTGTGAGAGACGTGTGTTTCTGAAAAACAGACTCGTGCAAACAATCGTCTCAACGTGCTGCCAGAGCGTGTTGCGCGCGGACCAGGTTCATTACTATTTCAGCAAAGCATTGCAGAACAAGCGATGTTTGTGTTTCCCACCCGGCACGGAAGTTGATGTTTATCGCAGCGTCACGAATCCCACACCGGCTGCACGGAAGCTAATCTTCACGTGTATTTCTCATAGGACACGTTTAATGTCACGTGCATACGTAAAATTATGGCCTTGCATAAAAAAATCAAAAAATTTAAGAACAATAAAACTTTGCCGCCGGGCAAACTGCTCAAAATAAACACCAAACAAAACACCCCCGAAGAGATTCGCCCCCACGTCAATCAATTTTACGTTCAAAAGCCGTACGGGAAAACCTTTACTTTTTTGGTTGGGCACCACGCACCCTGGCGAGGTTATAGGAGCCAAATATCCTAAAAAATAACAATTATTATTTGTTTGTTTGCGTCACAATACGGAAATAATAAGAAGCACGCGCATGCGCGTGTGTAGCACATCGTTCCCCCGAGAGAGGTTTACAAAAGTCACGATATACAAACATTGCCGGAGTTGGAAAATTACGATAAGGTGCATTCGCTCACCACTGTTGCCAGCCATAAATCTCTCTCTCTCTCTTCATCTTACAGTAACATTGGCATCTCTATTTTTTTAGTTGCAGGTGGTTTGCCAACACTCTCCAGTTAATAATGCTACATATTATAACTTGACAAGTTTAAAAACAAGACGCTGCAATCCATTGTTTGCGCACCTCACATCACATTTCCCCACCCCATTGTCTGCGGCGACGTTCGTTCGCAGTGTTTCAACCCGGAGTGAGCGGAATTGTCAGAGAATTTTCAACGAAATTTGAATGTGAAAGGCATAAATTAGTATCCCCTAACCTACGCTACCTATTGATTACGCTAAATTCTAAATACATTTTGATATTTTCCCTTTAAACCTTAAATGAATTAAGTTATATTAGGGATATTTCTTACCAGCATAAGAAATGTATGAAATAAAACGATAGAAAAATGAAAAATATATAAACGATAGAACTGAGCTCACCTTCTAAATGTTTTCCAGTTCTCCTTCATCAGTTTCACTCTCCCACTCATACGAGTCTGTGTCTACCGATGAATCTGTGTCCGTGTCTGAATTGGATTCACCAAGTCTAATTATCAGTTCATCTACACGCTCGTCCATAAGTCCATCTCTTTCAAAGTTTCAATGCTTTAGAAAATAACACAGGCAAGCGTGTTATAATATTGCCTTCTCGTAGTGATTATTGTACGAAAAACAATATACAAACGAACCACCACCCCACTCGGTTAAAAAAAAAAAAGGCCAATGCTCGATGTCGCATTCAGAAAATGAAGTCATTCGCCCTGTAGTTTCTCTTCGTTATAAACCTTAACGCACGTGCGTAATACTACAGTTTACGATCGGCGCTCCGCACGCATTTTCAAAGGCCGGATTAAATCAAATGAACCACTGATATAATAGGAGCCTGCATGCATCGTCACGCTAAACAGTGAAAATCGTTTGTCATATTTGTTTTAGCTTCATTTTGCTGAGTTCGCACCACTGGTATTCTCAACGCCACACCAGTGAGTAGAAGAGTGGTGGGGAGGATGACGTAATAGGAAGTGCTCCGCAGCGATCTGCGCATATCGGGACTTAACTTGTCAGGCTATATACACACACACGCACACACATACTGTGTTGCCATCCACCCATCTCTCTTTTTTACGGCAGTGCCGGCTCTTCTTGCCCAGTGTGTGTAGGTTGGTAAAAATTGCTTTATGCACTGTAAGATAAGCCTCAAGCAAAATTGCCAGCTTCTTGCTTTAGGTTAGGTTAGACCAAGAAAAAAAAGCTGTAGGTAGGCTGTCGGTTGTTTAACTCTTCCCTCTCTCTCTCCTCTCTCTTTTTTGTAAAAAGCTATGGCAAAAGTACCAGTAGGTTGGCAACCTTGCTTTATGCAATGTAAGGCAAGCCTCAAGCAAGGTTGCCAGCTCCTTGCTTTAGGTTAGGTTAGACCAAGAAAAAAAAAAGCTGTAGGTAGGCTGTCGGTTGTTTAACCCTTGCGCATTCGCTCACCACTGTTGCCAGCCATAAATCTCTCTCTCTCTTCATCTTACAGCAACGTTGGCATCTCTATTTTTTTAGTTGTAAGTGGGTTGCCAACACATTATACATATTATACACACACACGCACACACATACTGTGTTGCCATCCACCCATCTCTCTCTCTTTTACGGCAGTGCGTGTTTGTTGCCGGCTCTCCTTGTTTAGTGTGTGTATGTTACGCCAGTATATAAATTGGCTAAGCCTCAAAAAATAGTAGCTTTTGCTAAGTAAAAAAAAGCTGTAGGTAGGCTGTCGGTTGTTTAACTCTTCCCTCTCTCTCCTCTCTCTTTTTTGTAAAAAGCCATGGCAAAAATACCAGTAGGTTGGCAACCTTGCTTTATGCACTGTAAGGCAAGCCTCAAGCAAGGTTGCCAGCTCCTTGCTTTAGGTTAGGTTAGACCAAAAAAAAGCTGTAGGTGGGCTGTCGGTTGTTTAACTCTTCCCTCTCTCTCCTCTCTCTTTTGTAAAAAGCCATGGTAAAAGTACCAGTAGGTTGGCAACCTTGCTTTATGCACTGTAGGGCAAGCCTCAAGCAGTGTTGCCAGCTCCTTGCTTTAGGTTAGGTTAGACCAAGATAAAAACCTTGGTGATTTTTTCGAGTAAGATGTTGGCAACACTGTCGGTTGTTTAACTCTTCCTTCTCTCTCTCTCCTCTCTCTTTTGTAAAAAGCTATGGCAAAAATACCAGTAGGTTACCAAAAATTGCTTTATGCACTGTAAAACAAGCCTCAAGCAAGATTGCCAGCTCCTTGCTTTAGGTTAGGTTAGACCAAGACAAAAACCTTGGTGATTTTTTTCGAGTAAGATGTTGGCAACACTGCGAGTCCCACTTTCGGTTGCAGAACTCTCAAGCAAGGTTGCCAGCTCCTTGCTTTAGGTTAGGTTAGACCAACAAAAACCTTGGTGATTTTTTCGAGTAAGAAGTTGGCAACACTGCGAGCCCCACCGAGCCCCATTTTCGGGCGCAGAACTCCCCAACCTGCACTACTCGAAACATTTGATAATTTCGAACTATCAGTACTAGGATAAGATTGTACGGTGCTTTCTTATAGTTGAAGACCACAGGGATAGAACGTGCTTTGTCCATTTTTAGCCAAATTGAGATAAAGGTGCTCTGTGAAGGGTCTTTCAAACTAGGTATTGTACAAGAATGGAACGTGCTTTTCCCACCCATTACAAAGAAGTTTTGGTTGCGTATTCAGGGAAAGAACATGCGCTCATAACGAGGAAAAAACGTGTTTTCCTGTAAAATCAAGAAAATGGACACAGCAAATTATTTCCCTGTGGCCTTCAGTTGAAATAGCCATTATGGAAATACTTGTGCTTCAGTCTTACTCAGACACGTACTGAAATACATTCCGAGGAATCAGAATTAGGTTTCTCAAAAATAATAATATTTGCATTAAAATAACTATATTAAATTGAAAAAATATTATTTAAAGTATGTAAATATTAATTAATATTGAAAAATGTAATTATTACATGAATAGATGAACAAACGGTTTAAGATTGTACGGGACGGTCGGGTGTAGTTACATAATTTAGAAATACATAATTTGTATTCATGTCCAGATATTATTAGAATAATTAAATCAAGAAGACTTCGGTGGGCAGGCCATGTGGCACGAATGGGAGAGGAAAGAGAAGTTTACAGGATTCTTGTTGGGAAACCTGATGGTAAGAGACCTGTAGGAAGGCCAAGACGAAGATGGAGGGACAACTTTGGATGGACCTAAAGGAAATCGGTAGGGATGGAGAAGAGTATATAGATCTTGCTCAAGATAGGGACAGATGGAAGGCCTGTGTTGCTGCAGCCATGAACCTTCGGGTTTAGGAAGGCTAGAGAGTTAGTTAGTTATACGGTTAAGAATTTAGATATAACAGCACGTATTCATTATCTAACTTACGTGTAGTTAAGATCACCAACATTTGTATAAAATCAACTGCCCTCGCAAGGAAATTAGTGTCAAATAGATAAAGAATTTAATATTTATTGAATAACAAATAAAACCTGTTAGATCTAGTTGACGAAAAGTAAAGTTTATGGTTAAAATTTTATGCCCATTATTATCATCAGTAGTAGCATGCATAAATTTTCTTTGGTATACCATCCTTCAAGGCCATATGATCCTTGCGTTTCAACAAGTTCGGTGGAAGTAAATAGCAATCGATTACATAACAAATGCTAAACAAATATATTTTAATTATTTAATTTGAGTACTTGGTAAGTCGTTTGTGGAGTCCGGACCGTTTGACTCGCCTGGACCCCTTAAATACGTCCTTGGTCTTACCACAATATTGAACAAAAATATCATGTTTTCCAACCAATAACCACTTTCACAAAGTTCTTCTATTTGCACGAGTATTGGTTCCTATAAACATGGATGCTTAAATGGGGGAGGAAACGATACATTGATACGTGTACGTACCAGCAAAGAAGTGGATTCGCCTGGTTCCTGCTAGGGGGTGGAGGCAACACAAACTCAAGGTGCTGGACGGTCGTGCCATCTGCACGTTATGCGGCGAAGAGGAGACAAGGGCTCACATCCTACATGAGTGTGTTTGGTCGGCGCCCCTCAGGCAACGCAAATGGGTGGACAGTGCAAGGGAGAGCATATCTAGGAAAAAGAGGAGTGATATAACGGATGCAAGCATCAAAGCCCTGGGCTCCTATTTACATGCAGTTTGGAGGGACAGCAGAAAATACTGCAAGGGCTCAGTGAAAGTGAATGGTACCGAACAGTTGCTCCGGCATAGGCCGAGCGTGTAGTGCAGTGTTCAGAAGGTAGTGATAGTGAGCAATCTCAAATGTTAGAAGAGGACCATATTGCCATTTATACATGTACATATGTATTTTTTTTCAAATGTTTCTGTTTCTAAATGTTTCTAAATGTATTATCAATGGGGTGTATGTTTAAGGCTGGGTGTTTATATAACAATATTATAAGATACGCACAGCCCAAGGGCTTGTATCAATATCAATAAATATCATATCATACATTATTTTTCCTTGAGGTAACTCGTGGAGGTGTAAGGGGTGAACCCTTTCTAAAGAGACTCAAATGTCAACCTATCTTCCACGTAATGTCTTGGACTCGATTTTGCAGATTACCGTGGCTCGGACGTCTGAACACACAGCCAATATAATCCACGGTGAGATTGTTCGTTTCATCAATTCCATCTTATCACCATTCATTCCCATATTTGCGATTAAACAAAAGTGGCAGAAAAGGAAGAAAAATAAAACAAAGCAATGAATCAATAAGGGAGTTCATAGGCCAGAGTACGGTGCATAAGATTCATATCAGAATGGGAAAACTATTCACACAGAAATCGCATAGTGTTACGAGAATTTCAGTGTGAATGCTTACATTGGTTTCTATGTGTTTCAAGAATGAATAGCATCCAGCGTGCTGCCAGGAAGCACTTAGCTCGTAGCTTGTTACTTCTCTGTGTGAACTCCTTAACAGGTACTGAAATGTTCCTGATTAACTCGACACTAACGGCAGTAAGAAAGTAAAGCGAGTTAATTTACAAGCCTTTTCAACCCTTCATGAAGTTCTGAACAAGTGATTGACTTGAAGTAAAAGTCTTCATGAAAAGTCTATAGTCATAGACGAATGAATCAAAAGAACTTGTTACACACCCAACAAGTAAAAAGAAAAGAAAGTTTTACAGAAATTTAGTACAGATGGCAGTACCAGGCAATAAGTGATAATTGATTGACCACAAGATAAATAATCATCAATTGAAAGAGAAATGTAACTAGATAGATTGTGTATGGCCATTTCAAATGCAGACAAATACCGAACAAAGGATGGAAGGTATATAAATATAAATATTAAGAGAGATATGTGTAACATCGCAGTCAATGTGGAGACAAATATCTAAAAGAGCGCAAAGAGGCAGTGAACTTGGAGATTCTTCGTTCGGATCTTGATCCTGACAGACGTATTGTTTGCCAAACGGCCAGCAAGAAGAAGAGCGACCAGATGCAGAGAACAGTCTACGATCAACGCCGAGCAGGCACAGCAACTAGAGACCGACGAGGGAAGAAGAAACCACCTACCACAAAGGAAAGAGAAGCTGCCACGCTCCGAACAGAAGAAAGAGGGCGCGCTTTTGAAGAGAGGATTCGAAAGAAGTGGGAGCATCAAAATCTGGAAGAAATGCGGCAGGCATCATCAGAATTAGTAAGCCAACCAGCAGAAGAGATGGAGATAGGATACAACATCAAACCACTACCCAAGGAAGAACCGCTCAAATCAGAAACTCCAATCGAGAAGCAGACCAAGAAAAGTGAATACCCAACTTGTCTGACGAAGAAGACAACATTGAAGAACCATTTATTCATCCCAAGAAGCCAGTACGTGCTAGATCACCAACGACTGCAAAACCGTTAGATATATCAAACACATATCAAACGTTCTCAGACCATGATGAAGAGACAATTCACAACCTGACAGCAAAACTACCAGCAGTCTACATCTACAACACAGAAAGAAGCCGTCAACTCATCAAGTCAGTGACGAAAGTGATAGACGACCAACAAGCCAAGATTCAACTACTACATGATGGAATGAAGATTCAAACCAACACTAAAGCAGCCTACAACAAACTGCAAAGAACACTCTCTCAGCTACGCCACCGACAAACCTCGACGAGACAGTCCAGTTAAAGTAGTACTCAGACAACTGCCAATCGATATGTCGACTGAGGAAATTCAGGCAGAGCTATCACAACACTACCGGGTCCAACAGGTCCAGGAGATGAAGAAAACGGACCCCCAAACTTTCACCAAGAGACCGATGCCATTGTACCTAGTTTCAATGAGCAAAGGTGAGACCACTCCAGACATCTATAACCAAGATTATCTCCTGAACTACAAGATGAACGTGGTGCCATACCGGTCCCCAGGAATACTACAATGCCATAAATGCCAGAGGGTAGGGCATTCCCAGAGCCAATGCATGGCTCAGCCAAGATGTGTGAAATGCGCAGCCAATCATCTCACGTCAGAATGCCAGAAGAAAGATCGGAGTCTCCCTGCAAAATACTGTAATTGTGGAGGAGACCATCCTGCCAACTACAGGGACTGTAAAAAGTTCCTATCAGTACATCAGAAGAAACCAAATATAAAACCAGACGACGGGAAGGAACACGAGAAACAACTACCAACCCACTCACCGCAGAAGAAGCCAACAGCAAAAACCAAACCACAGACCACTATGAACTACAGCCAGACCCTTCAGACTCCAACTGAGGAACAAGAAGAGACAAAGGAAATCATCAAGTGGATCTTAAAAAAACTGCAAGACAACAGAATTAGAACGCTCATCAAAAACATGAAAGAAAACTTCATAAGACGAATAATGACACACACAAACTAACAACTATTGTCCAGTCACTTATCGAATTCTAAACAGACAACAAAAGACAACTCAGACGAAGCTTAAATTGTCATAGCAAAAACGGTCCTTTTAGGACCAAAGCCAAAGTCGGCCATTTTTAGGACCAAAACCCCCCCCAGTTCACTACTGAACTGCCATCACAGACAGAACCCCGAGCGACAGTTACAGGGGTAACAGAAGCCCAATCATCGCAATATGCCATTACCACAACCCTAAAACAGATGGAAGTCAAGGAAACAGTGCTTCAAAATGAAACGTCAAGAAAACAGTCACAGAACTTGGATACTTGAATGATACCGTATATTGATTTTTCGAATCCTAAAATCTATTGTCTAGTCAGAAGAAAGTTTCCATTGTTATGGAGTCATTCAAACGCACCTTAAAATTTCCTATAATTTATAACATTTTCTTTTGCAGAAAAGCCAGGAAATGGGAAAAATGAAGGGGCATTAGGATGGAAGGTTATTTTTAGAAGAGGGTGTCAGTTGTAGGGATTTCACGCTTTTCAACGGCAAGTTTTCCTGTCCGTGAAAATTTCCTAGGGTTTGCCACAATTACATCACATTCACTGCCCGATAAACTACGGTAAGTATCCAAGGTACAAGTTGGATACACTGGCTGAGAGCTTAGCAGGAAAAGAGAAACAAGGACAAAAGCGGAAGTGGAGAAGAGGACACAGGACAAAAAGAAAAATAGATGAGACAAAGATCCACTACGCACAGGCTGTAAACTAGAGTTATTCCAGGAAGCCCTTCTTCTGCTGGGTGGACACAACTCTCCGCCTCCGTGACGTCACCGTATAAACGTCACCATATATATACATTCATGGGCGAAGTACCACATCAAAATCCACGATATATGGGCTCAAGCTTTTTTGTGGGCGTTTCTTGTAATAATCGCTTCGTTAAGAAACAATATAACTCTCGGTTTGTGACGTCATTAAAACTGTCTCCTTTGCTGGCTCTGAGCCCTGTTCTCAAGTAAGTATGTGGCGAGCTGAAAAAAAAAACATCCAAATATGTGCAGAGGATACAAGATTTATAAGTCTGGAATTTGGAAACGCAGCTCCACATAAATATTTTTTTCTCATATTCATTTACGTAGAATCAGTGACACCAATTCACAGTGTGTTAGGTGAGTGCATTTTTCTCAGGTTCATCAACATGTCATCTCAAGGAAAATATATCTGACACTCTCGTTCATATGCACATGTGAGCAGAAGTGAGTTCTAATTATCCATAGGATTGGTTGGTTGATTTGTTGTTTTAAGTCAACTTTATGCACAGTAAAGCTAATCGGAACTGGACATACAGTTTAAAGTGGGATCCGAACCACTATGTGCCTCCACCGGGTATCGAACCCGGGACCCCTTGATTACAAGGCGACGACGCTACCACTGCGCCATCGGGAAGACCTGACTATCCATACGAAATTGACACTTTAACTTTGAGCTTGAACTTAGAAACTCTCCTCTCCATAACTTTCGAGGTCTAGGTCATGCAAGAAGGTCAATCGAAAATAGGGTCCAATGTGCGAGATAAGAATTTCGTTATATATTAATTGGAATTTGTAATTAATTTTTGCTTGTGACAACCGCGGCGGCAAGTCGGTACGGTGTCGGACGTCCAAACGGAGACCTGGCTTTGATTCTCGGGACGGTTGATCTCAAGAGAGGTTGTTCTACAATATCTCTGCATCCATCTGGGGTTCATCTAGCCTCTAATACAACTGATTCCTGGAGGAAGGGGGTTGCATATGCGGCCAAAGTATGGTTCTGCTCACACCAGCTTCAGTTATAGCTAATTGGAGAATGTGCGAGGCCCTATATCTTCACATCAATATGTGTGTCCATGTCAATGCACAGGTGATATCTTGGGCCTCCTCGATAGCATAGTGGTAACGTTGTCGCCTTGTAACCAAGGGGTCCCGGGTTCGATTCCTGGTGGAGGCACATAGCATAGAGTTTCTGTTTCTACTTTAAACTGTTGGTCCAGTCCCGATTAGCCTTTCTGTGCATAAAGTGAACTTAAAACAACAATTCAAGAACGGTGTTTATCTTGCCTTTTTTTCTTGTGAATGCTTTGCTGTCGTTTTCTATTTCATCCTCATCGCATGTTGTCAATGCTTTTACATTTTATAAGCTTTTGGAAATATATTTTTGAGATCCTGTATATAGAAACGAGTTGCTCGGAAAACAGGCTCAAGTGCAGTAGCGGAAATTATGGGACGTGGGGAGGGGCAGTTCCCCCCCCCCCTACTTCTTGCCACTTTTGCTCCCCATGCTTAACCTTATCTAACAAGGTAAAGTAAACTGTCCTTGCCCTCCAGTTTTGGCACCTTGCCCCTAGTTACCCAATCGCCGCCACTGCTCAGGTGTGTATATGTACAGTCACCGGCAATAAAAATGGAGCACCTTGATCCTGAAACAATCACTTTCCTGCAAGACGTTATGCGTGTTGCCGAACTCTACGGCGGTGGTAGAAGTTGCCATTGGAAATTTGCTATTAAAAGCAAGCCGTAGGGTTATGCAACACCCCATTCAGGGTGAGTCCTTCAGGATATAGGCGTCACACTTTTATTGCTGCTGAATGTACTGTATTCATAGAACCAACCTCTGTGGATCATCTCAGCAAGTCTAAAAATTATTGTTATTACTAGGGAACGAACTTTAAGGTACAGTCACGGACACTGCCGGCTTGTAATGAATACATTGACTTTCAATGGAATCGTTACAAGCCGGCAGTGTCCGTGACTGTACAGCATCTATCCAAAAATATAGCTGTTTTCATGCCGATCGTTGGAGATATGTATTTTAGGATATGAAATCAAGTAAAATGAACACACTTTGTTGCATCTTTTCGTGAGATTCGCACATTTCTCCCCCTTTTCACCCCCTCTTTGATGCTTCAGCACATTTTTCCTTTATCTTATTTCATGTTTTGTTAAAAAAAATGATAGAAAAATTAATGTTTTTCACTCTTCTTGAAAAGGTATGTAAAATCCTATAGTCTCATCTTGTAGAGCAGAACGAGAGCTATAAAAAACGGTATAATATATAATCATATAAGCCATAATAGTTTACAAGATAATATAGCTTCTCCACATAAAATGATCTCCTGAGCTCAATGCGTCAGCGGCTTACATTCGAAAACATATAAATGTTGAGTGTAATCCAATATAACAAGTTGTTAAACTATAACAAAGCATGTTAAACTATCTTGGTTTAGTCCTAAATAAAGGTATTTTATCAGCACCCTTTTTGCACCTTCTTGAAAACATTTTCAGAACCATTTTATTTCTTTCCCGACCACAAATATTTGCACCTCAAAGTCCTTTCCCTAGATAGTATTGTACTGAGCAATGGAAGTACAATATTCATAACAATATTGTATATTCCATTTACACACATTGTAGTTTTTTGTTACACTGGTTTTTTTTTCCTCTTCTGATTTCCCTTTGGTTGTTTCATATAGTACGTTTTTTTTTTTTGTAATTCGAAGTATTATAGTCCTGTCCACATCGAATTATCGGGCCTCGTATAGTGTTTTTGGACAAATGGAATTATTTTTTTAATGTGACTGAGTAAAATTATTGAATAGTAATAAATTATATCCGAAGATTTAATAAAGTACGCACCAAATGTACCTATTAAAATATGAGTAATAATTATGAACGGTGAGATACTAACGGCAACAAATTTGAAGTAAATAATAATCAGGATTATCACATGAAATATTCAACAGTCACGGCAGCACAGGAGTCGAACACCCACCAGTCGAGTGTTCTAGCAAAGTTACGCTCCACTCACTATGTCGGAGTAAGACACCAGAGTTGCCAGGTCGTCAAGATCAAAATGTGGGACAAGATTGCAATCACAATTTGGAAATAAGGGACATTATTGCAAAAACACAGTATATAGCCTTAATAAACATTTCTACTCACCTTTTTATCTGCAGAACAGTTATTTCTGAAAATACTAGTTTTAGATGCTGTAGATATTTTGTTATTCTTGTGTTCCATTTCTCGAGTATGCTGCGTGAAAATTCTTCATTTCAGTATTTGCAACCTGCTATATTTTTACTACCATTATGCTTCAACCACAGCTGAAAATCTTCTTCCTCCAATCATGACTTGCGATTTCTTTTTTATCAGAAGACACTACGTTTACCACTCATCTTGAAACACGTTGAACATAATTTACATCAGCATCTACGCACCATGCTCGTTGGGAAGAAAGCAGAAGAAGTGCAGAGGAGGTAGCGGTCACAAACAGGTGGAAAACCGAAACTGGAATTAATATATTCTCCCACTACCAACGGTGTTAGAAAAGTTGATGATCTAGGGGTTCAGAAACATGGGCACATGCTACGCTCTCGTAAAATTTTATAAAGTCAGATATGTTAAAAATGTATAAGTGTATAAGTTATGAGTTTAAAAAGTTTGATATTGAAGAGATTTCATAATGCTTGATTATAAACTAAATTGGCAAATATACATAACTTTATGATGTAAACGTGGGCTCGCCAATCGTAAAATTATTCATCTCAATGTACTAACCTTTATGTAACTAACTAATGGCGTTGTATTTAAAATGTTATTCTCTTGATGTGGAATAATAGAATATGTCAGTTCACTTTAAATACTTTACCAAACTCAACTCAGGATTGTAACAACACGAAATATTATGTCACGAATAAGTCAAGACAGAGGTTCGAGGCTGATGAGCAATTTGATGTTTTTTTCTAGTCTAATTTTTACCTACACTGCCTGGTTTCGAGGCAGAAGGGTTGGGGTTTCTCAACATCACGAGCTTTCAACAGTTATTAAACTCTGTCTGGGTTTCTAGGCAGAAATGTTGAGATTTCTTGGTGATCCTTTCATAAAATAAAACATAGTTCAAGGTTAAATACCGTATATATGTGTGCGTGGGTGTCTGCACACATTATGTATGTACAGCACAAATTATCAATTTGTTACATATTACTAATATGACATTAGATTTTATGTCACGCACCGTGGCCGTGAGGTCGTGCTTTGGGATCCGGCTACTGGATGCATGCAAGTTTGAGTCTTCCGGGTGAAGCGTAACAACTTTTCTCCTGAGGGCAAGAAACCATTTCTCTTCGCTGGGGCATGTGAATGCAAGAGGCGCCATCTTAAAAATGGTGTTGTCAAGCTCACTTAATCAATGTTGCAACCTTGAGGTCATTTTGTAAATAACAGTTAACACCTCATGTAAATTCGAGCTGTTTACAGACTGTCCTGTAATTTTTGTCGAACTTTTAAGGTTTTGATTTGGCTCTCCATATATATATATATATAAAAGGATAGTCAAGGGGTTCTGGGTTCAATAGCCCGTTGAGGCACATTTCACAGTGGTTCGGATCCCTCTTCAAACTGTAGGTACAGTCCCGATTAGCCTATCTGTGCACAAAGTGGACTCAAAGCAACAATTCAAACAAACAAAGGAAAAAAGTGTCTTGCTTTGGTTTTAATTGTTGTAGTTGGCAACGCTGTCGGTACGGCAGTACCAGAGTAAGAAATCACACCCGCTTCAACAAAGCATGTAACGTTGGCAGCGGACCAGACGAGACTTCTGAATTACGTTGCTAACTCACCATGAATATCGCGTCGGAGGTCCAGCAGCTTCACTGGTTTCAGATGGGCTTTGTTGCTAAGAGGACACAGGAAGCAGGGGGGAAGAATCGGGAAGAGAAATCGTCAAAAGAAGAAAATTGTTCGCAGCGCTTTTAATGGGGCCTCTACCTCCTGCAACATCACATTTCGCTTGTTTCTTTCGATTTCCAACAAGTTGCTTTCTTCGAGCTCCGAAAATGCAGGGTTTACTCTCTGCGGACACAACTCTGCATGCGCAGGTTTTGGCGACGGCTGAAGCGTAACTTTTACTTGACTTACGGTGACGTCACTGTGAAATTTGGTAAAATTTGGTCCAATTTATGCACGATGAGGCTAATCGGAACTAAGTTTATAGTATTAGAAATCTAGCTGCCGATCCCCGTGGCGGAGTGGTTAGCACATCGCGCTACGACCTCAGGGGTCTCGGGTTCGAATCCCGGTTAGAACATGTGATTGTCCGTTATGCGAAAAACTGAGAATATAGTAAAAATTGAAATTTGTGAAAGTTGAGAAAAATGTGAATGACGGGTAATACTACCTCATAGTGGTATACTTTAAAAAATGAGGGTAAGGTCCCGGGTTCGAATCCTAGTCTGAGCATGGATGTTTGAAGTGTCCATTCATCAATTTCATCACATCGTCAATCATCCCCATCTTCGCAAATTAGCCAAAAGTGGCACAAAAAGCGAAGTAAAATAAAGCAAATCAATCATTCAATAGAAATGTGACTCGTGTGTACCTCTGTTTTGAATCGAACGAGGGAACTTTTGATTAAAAGGCGGCAGCGTTAACCAATATCGGGGATACAAGGTGGTATTTATAGGTGACACTCTGGATTCTTCAGGTTGGGAATATACAGGGTCGGGCACGGGAACCGGACGAATTTGAAAGTCACTACAAAGTTAATTTTTGCTGGGAAAAAAATATTTACAGAAATATATAGTGAAGATCATAGCATTTTATGTTATTCACGTGCGAAAAATTTCATCCGACAAATGGCGTCCATTTTCGCGGATGCAACTTTGAAGGCGATCATGGAAATTTCTGCAGCATGTCTCTGTCGATTTGGCCGATGGTCTCACGAATAGCCTCCTTCAACTGATCTAGTGTGCGTGGCCTACTCTCGTAGACGTGCAACTTCAGGTACCCTCATGAAAAAAAAAAAATCAGACATGGACAAGTCCGGGGATCGAGGGGGCCATGGAACATCACCAAATCTGGAAATGACGCGGTTCGAGAACAGAGCTCGAAGAGCAGTCATTTAGGCTCTGGCTGTGTGAGCAGTGGCGCCATCTTGCTGAAACCACACTGCTCGACGAGTAATCCTTCTCCTCTGTAATTCAGGTACCAAAAAGGTGTTTAACATCTGAATGTAACGATCAGCGTTGTCCTCAAAAAAATAAGGACCGATGATGCCAACATTACCTACACCGCAGCACACGGTCACTTTTGGGCTGAGGAGGGGTTTCTGATGCAGTTGTCGGGGATTTTCCACAGCCCAGTAGCGACAGTTCTGTTTATTTACAGAACAATTTAGGTGGAAGTGAGCTTCATCACTCATCAACAACACCATGTCTTCATTCTCCTCATAACGTGTAAGCATTCCAAAACAAAACAAAATTGCTGGTAACTGCTAGTAACTAGTAGTAACGGAACATTTGAATGTCTATCATAAAATGCTATGATCATCACTATTCTGTAAATACTTTTTTTTCCCAGGAAAAATTAACTTTGTAGTGACTTTTTCAAATTCGTCCGGTTTCCGTGCGTCACCCTTTATATTCTTAGAAGTTTGTATTTTTGTTATTTAATGTCAGTTTTCTTCTACTTTCGACTAAACGCGACGATCAGAATGAGAGATGATAAATGATGAAATTGATGAAAGGACACTCACAGGTCAGAATTCGAACTTGGGACCCTTGAGATAAATACATATCGGCGAGACTTTTTTTTCTAATAGGCCCTGCACCCCAATACGTGTTAAGAAAGAGAGATTAGTAACCACATACGAGTATATGTTTTTCTTTCCTTTTTGAAACATGATACATATAAATGATTTAATAAATGCTCACTTAAATTTGTGTAATCCGACCTATGTGACGGAGTGGTTAGCATTGCACGGTATTACACCAGTGGTCCAAGGTTCAAATCCCGGTCTGGGTATGGGTGCCAGGACACTTGTGAGTGTCCCTTCATCAATTCCAGCGTATCATCCATCACTCATCCTCATCCTCGCGATTAGCCTAAAGTGGCAAAAAGCGAAGTTAAATAAACCAAATCAATCAATCAATTAAATTTGTGTAAGTCTGGATATTTTTGGAGGATAAGTACTTGAAAAATCATAAATTTCGATAGTTAACTTATCGTATTTAACTTGGTACAAGCCAAGTAAAACTTTGGAACAGATCTACAAATATTACAGTGATTTATTATCTTATAAAAGTAATTTTCCGAACATTGATTGCCGACCTCAGGAGTGGAGTGGTTAGCACAGCGCACTACGACGCCAGCGGTCCCGGGGTGGAATCCTAGTCTGGTCTTCATCATATCATCACTCATCCTAATATTCGCGATTCGTCAAAAGTTGCAGAAAAGCGAAGTAAAATAAAGCAAATCAATTTATTAGAAAAACTAATATTGTATAAACACATGACCAAAATGCCATTAAATTTGTTTCCAAAACACTGAACAAGAAATTAAATTGTTGCTTTATATTCATATTTATTTTTTTGTGCGAGTTCGGCTAACGAAATTAAATTAATAGCGTAGTAGCTATCCCAATGGATAACTATGCAGAAAATTTCACTTGGCCAATGGGTGCAATCTCCTTACTCTTGTATGTTTCGGAAAAGTAGCTGCTCTATGACAAAATGGAAGATCCGGGCTCCATAGGGCAAAGAGTAGCGTCAACCTCAACGACTGGAAATTTCTCCAGCCCCGTCCACCACAGATATTTCTCTCGATGCAGTTACCAAGGAAGGAATTCGCCCACCGAGGCCCCTCCGCCGTGATAAACAACGGTGAGTTACAGCTCGCTCTGTCGTTATGGTTTAACAAACAACTCTCTTTGCCCGGTCTTAATTTCAGAAGCAATTCCTTCCCGCCGTGCAATAGGTCGAGGTCCTTATGTTTCTCTAATTTCAAAAACCATCGCCAGGGGGACCGCAAGGAAGACCCAGAGAGCGCGGTTAATTGTCCACGGCCAGGCCTCTTTAGAGCAATGGTATGCAGAAATTACAGCTGCAGGTCTAACATATGAGCTCCGTTTCTATATAAATACTGCACTTAATGTTGCCGGACTGTCCGGCTGCGGCTTTGACAAGATGGCGCGTCTCTCTTCGGTTTTGGGGCGGAAGTATCCGCCTTCCTCGTGGAATTCATCGCTTGGTTTGTGTCTCCGCTGCCTTCCTCGTTTGTTTGTCCAATCACGAGCAATACTTTTCCGCCCTTTGGTCGGGAAAATGTCAGGCGAAAGGGCACATTTAAGCACAAATATGAGTGTACTGCAGAGAAATGTTATTGATATTTGATGATATTGCAGTATTCTGACAAACTAGCGTCCATTTTTAGAAATACCAAATATAATTTAGCCAAAATTACGAAATTAAGTAAAACCTACACATATTTTTTTGCTTAAAAAAAATCAACAAAACATTTAGCATTAACATTTAGTTAATTTCAGCAAAATAAGTTTTTCTTTGCATTTTAGGTGTACGCTTATAAAATTTTGTCTGTCAAGAACGCCAACCCGGAGAGCGTCTTGGGTCTCACACCTAGTCACTTCCTTTCTTCTACACGTACAAAGTCAGGTCTTCTTCTCTCTATGTAATTCTTATTTTATGTCATTTACTTTCAAACTTCCATATTCAGTTTCATTTTTATTTCACTTCTCAAGGTTCACACAACGCAAATATTTAGATTCGTATAGTTTAAAATGAGGTACTGCACTACTCTAATACTAATAATAATAATAATAATAATTGGAAAATTCTTAGTTCTTTCAGAGATAGTGACATCTCGTATGTTTACATGGATTCCAATCCAGTCTATCCATATTGATTGATTGAGCTTGTTGTTAAGCCCATTTTATGCACGGAAAGGCTAATTGAGACTGAACCTACAGTTTAAGGTGGGATCCGAACCACATCGGGGTAAGGAACCGAACCCCTTGATTACAAACTGACGACGTTACACCATGCCATCGGGAAATTGGGAAATTATATTTATGTTATTTATAGTTGTGTGTTTACAAGGAAGCGTGTTACGGAGGCAGAAGGTACATGCGACACGCTACAGGAACAAGCCACACGTATCACTTGAAAATGAACTTTAGAAATAAATGCAGCATTTCGTATCTAAGTGACACGACAAGCTGCGCGCTTGTCTCTTATGTTTCACACGGACTGGGCATCGTGTGGCCTCAAACTGTGGATCGCGCATGCTCAGTGAATACTTATTTCCCGACTGCATGTTTCCGTGTTGTCACTTCGGTCTGAAAGCTCCCTTAGGCCAGCCGTACACCGGATCCGACACGACACCACGGAACGAGACATTCTTGTCTCAAACCGTCTCAGGGAAGGTTTTACCACAGTCCCTAATGGGACGCCCCACATCGGACGAAACATGTGGCTCGAGTCACCTTGCGACAGATTGCGACGGTTTGCAACAAAACCAACGAAGGTTCTTGGAATTAGGCCTTGCGTTGAGCAGCTTGCGACAAAACGATCTGTGCATGCGCCAATCCATTCACTTCAGGCACAGACATCTATCACAGACCGAAAACGGGGGCAACGTGAAGCTAGCAATTAAATGCAGTCATTGAATCTTACATTAAATGTTTAATATCGTGTTTAGAATTCACAACGTGTAAACTGATGCATCAATTCTATATGCACATTGATACACTGATTCTGCTGTAAACTGTTATACTTATAATACATCGTTACCCGCTTCCCAAATTATAAAAGACAGACCTAGACCTATTGCATACATGGACGTAAAAATCTGATATCAGATTTTAGGTAACAAATTTACTCGTCTTGCCGCGTCACGTCGTGTCGGATCCGGTGTACGGCTGGCTTTAGGAGTGTTTTTCCTCTTTGCATTAACTGCAGCTACGTTTTTTCTCTGGCTGTACAAAGGCTGTTAATACAAAATTAAAAGAAGTGACAGCTGTGAAAAGTTGAACAATTTTCGCCACACAAAGCAGATGTAGGGATGGGGAAGGAGGAAACAGACTCTGAAGGACATCGCGGAAATTTTAAAGAACTTTCGCCTAATTCACTTACACTACCCAGAAAAGAATTCCCATTCGGTGAAAATGAACATATGCTATTTTTTTTTCCAGGACTTCTCGACAATAACCGCAACGACGGCGTGTGATTCGAGCAACGTCGACTTCCGCGCGTTTGCAGAGAAGCGGTTTCTTAATTGGACACGTTTATCCAGAGAGAGGCGCTGCGAGGGAAGAAAACAAAGTTCCCCGGCCGGGAGCGATGCTATCGCCCGCACCGGAAGCCGGAGGAGCACGGACCGCGCAGGAAACGCCGAGATTTGTGTACGAGGGGGGTTGGAAGTCTGGAGGAAGCCGCCCAAGAAAAATACCTTGTTATCATTGGCACACCTACAAGGACGCCGCGAAGCCATTTTGAGCACCGACAGTCACAACTCTTCTGCCTAATTTCCTGCTCCTTAGAATAAAAGTCTTATCTTCCTTTTCCTCCTTCGCCAATTCCCACCTAATGTTCCCTCTCTCTCTTTCTTGGTGGTACAAATTACCCCCCCCCCCAGCCCCGATGATATTGCCTGCGACTTTTACGGCGGCGGAAGTCTGGGGAAGATGAAAGCCAACATCCCAGGGGACAGGGAAATGAAGCATCGAAACATCGATATTTCCTTCTCCGTTTCTTTTCTCGCACAACTCGAAACTTGGTCGGGCAATTAACGTGCTAACAGTGAAGGAAAGGGCAACGATGTGCCCCGTTTGTAATTGATTAATCGATTTTTATGTTATGGGCACATTGGCACATGGGTTTGTTGCTCGTCACACATTATGGAGATAAGCTCCTTAACTACTGGAGAACAAATCTGGGGAATGGAATATGTATCTTCAAAACTTCCTAAATCAATTTCTAAAACTAATACTGTCACAGGCTATTAACAACAGGATTTGGGACGTTGAGGGACGAGGTCCTCCAACCTCATCTCGCCTCTCTCACAACCTCACCTTCTCTCTCAGGTTTTTTTCCCGTTGTTTGCATATCAAGCTTAGGTTTTTATTCTGAGAGCGGTTTCGTCCCAATTATGGATTATGGAAACTAGAAAAGGGTTATTTATTCATTATGCAGGTAAAGAGATTTACAGCTTGGTAAATAGGTAAGGACAGGGAAAGGAGAGTGGGTTCTATACCTTGATACCTATGTTATAAACTAAGGTATATGTACTAATTAGTTATGACTCAGAAGAAGAATATATGAATGTAAAGAAAATAAGCAATAAGTTAAGATGTTCAAAATGTAATAAGTATTTACTAAATTAGTCCTTAGACTAAGTGTTAGGTCTTCTAAATTTATTTGACTGTGTAATCTAATATATATTAGATACACTTTAATAAAGAAAATATTATAATATGATAGATTATGTAAAATACAAGATATAAATATATACAAGAAAATAACAGTGTACAGATAAAAGAGAATATATGCATACAGGTCCTTGGACCTAAAGCTTCCCGAAAACAAGGGAATTACCCAAGGAAGGACTATCCCAAAGTATGAGAAGTTCCAGTCTTGTAGTCTTCTTGGCTTCTGGTGGCTTCTTGGCTTCTGGTAACTTCCTTCTAACCTGGGTGGCAAACAGGGAGCCCTAAGGCACCATTGGCATTGGAGCTCTGGATGGATCATTCGCCTGTGGATTCAATCTGGCTTCTTGGTATAACCTTAACTCTTGTGGGTTCCATAATTTGTTCTTCATTTTCAATCTACTCCATACTCTTCAAGGCAGTGGAAGATGTTTGGAAGTCTGACTTCTTGAATAGATGATATGATAAGATTCCTTATCCTTTCACCTTCGGCTTCCCTGAGGGAATTTCCAAGGGAAGGATAGTTCCCAACAAGGAAGTTCTAAGTTCTTAAGTTCTCTTTGTCCATGACATTCATTCAAACTTCTTCCGTTCTAATACAGCACTTGAATCCCTCGAAGTCTTATCCGGTTAAATCTTCAAAAGGGTCTAGAGCCAAGCTGGCAGTTCCACACTCACACGAGCCTCAATCTAAGAGCACTTTGCATACAGTTCTTCCAATCCAGACTTATCACTTAAGATCACTTAGTTCTGTTATTGTTTAGGGGCCAAATAGTCCGGTAGCCACCGATTTCACTTTGATCTACTTGACGTAATAAAAATTTCCGTCTGTTTTTGCAAGACGGACCTTCATAAAATCTAGTCTAACACTGTTCAAGTGATTCTGTCCTGGGTGATCTCCTTGTCATTGATCTAGTATTGATTGTTCTCACATATGTAGGAACAGACGAAACTTGATTTTGTTGAGACGAGGATCTGACACTATAATTAAGTTCTTCCATATATGAAATTTCAGCAGCTAGTTTGTTTAGAATATTAAACTTAATTTTTCTGTCATAAATGGTCTCCTTATTGAACTGGCCTAGGTTACGTCTAAGTTCACTCACATATCTTGAGGCGTGTTCCTTACACTTTAACACCTTATGTTCGGGTGTGTCTAATTCGCCACGGTTATAACAGGTGTCGCTATTTCTCAAGTTGAATCTCCTGAGATACATTTTAAAGGGCCCATGCCCTGTTATAAAGTGTGTGAGACCTTTGGATGGTTTAAAGTATACCCACTTGTTCCTCTTGCCAATGGTCGTTATGAAATTCCTAGTACGTATTGAAGCATCTTGACTCCATACGTGCTCCCACTTATTTGCGAAGAAGGCTTTAACGTTTTGCTTCCTCATAATATTAATATGATGGTTCGCAAGGAAGTTCTGTCCCGTGCCTTTGGTAAACCAATACTTGGTAGCCGCCTGCTGTACCGCAATGTCCAGGAGGAGGACCCCAGCAATCGCAATGAGTGAGAGAGTTGGAGTGGTTTTAAAACTTCCCAAGATCCGAAGAAGGACGTGGCGCTGCGCTGATCTAAGTTTGGACTTCACCCGTTCTTCAAAAGCTATTAACAACAGCTAATACTATGCTATCCATGAGGATAAAAGCACCATACCATAGTTAAAGGCTCAGGCTGTAAACCATTTAGCATACGTTGTTGGCCCAATGTTGGGAGATTGTCGGCACCGTTGGGAAATAGTTGGTTGGGAGATAGTTGATAACTTTATTGCCATACAATTGGCCCACCGATTGGAAATGATTGGTTGGGAGATAGTTGATAACTTTATTGCCATACTGTTGGCCCACCGTTGGGAAATGGTTGGTTGGGAGATAGTTGATAACTTTATTGCCATACTGTTGGCCCACCGATGGGAAATGATTGGTTGGGATAAGGTTGGCAACTTTATTGCCATACTGTTGGCCCACCGATGGGAAATGGTTGGTTGAGAGATAGTTGATAACTTTATTGCCATACCATTCGCTCATCGATGGGAAATTGTTGGTTGGGAGATAGTTGATAACTTTATTGCCATACCATTGGCCCACCGATTGGAAATGATTGGTTGGGAGATGGATGGCAAGGCGTACATCGCACCACTTTCCCAACTGTTGGCACAAAAATCGACAGCAATTTGTCAAAGTTGTCCCAGTAGTTTCGTGCTACATGGGAAAGCGTCCGTCAGCACACATAAGGACAAGCACAGGACAACACTGCCCTACAGAAGACTATACTGGCCGTGCGTCCAGGCGCCAGAGCCTCGTTGGCCTATTAGAAGCAGTTACTGGAGTGTACTACGTGAAAGCGAAGTTGAGTTTTGGGTGTCGTGTCTAATTTCACAGCGAGTCCTGACCTTATACGATAATGGACTTATGATGTGCTACATTGGCCCCGTCTAGTTCGTTGCACTTTTTGACACTAGGTGTAATGCAGGTGCATACCGGTGTCAAACTGGTGTAAGGGAGCGTGGTCAACCACGTAGACGCTGTATGCGAGAATGGGGGTGTTTACGTTCAGAAGATTCAACAAATGCCTGTCTGCTGCTTTAAATGTTCATTTGATTGGTTAGCACGAACCAGGTGACCATTCACCACACTGTATACCGGTGATGAACATAGTGCAAACGGTGCAGATACCAAATAACACTACTCAACGAAGTAATCGGCGTCGTTGTAACCAATTAGACACGCGAGTGCAAAGAATCAAAAAGTGTAGGAACTAGACGGGACCATTGACTGGTCTCATCGTACAACAAGGTTCATTTTAACATTCCGGAAATTTGCTTTCGTTTCCATTTACAACACACTGAACCCTTGTGTCAAGACTGAAATCCAAGCTTGAAAAGACTGTTGTGATGGAATTTATTCTCAAATCCAATTTTACAGCACCATCTTGGTGGTACTATGGGCAGAATCTGTTCAGCAACATTAAACTAGACTGACTGAATTAATGACAAACAAATGGCTAAACACCCTAATGCACTTTCATTAAAATAAGTTAGAAAAACAAACAATATTATACGCTTTTGTTTCACTTGGTTTCTACCAAGTTGTAGCAGAGAGTCAACTGCTTAACCCTTCGGCAAATAACATTTTGGACGTTTCATTCTGTGGGTGAGTGATGCGGAGAGGCCCTAAGATCGTGGATTATAGATATGAAGCAGGATGCATCACATTACATAAGAAAATTTAATAATACAAGGTGTCCAAATAAACTTTGAACTTACGTAACTTTTGTACAAAAGGACTCAAACGAATTCTTGAAACTGGCGTTTAATGCAAAACTATATTGTCTGTGTAAACCATCTGAAGCTTCGTTACAATAAGTTTAAAGTCCAACAAATTGAAACGCACTTGAATCCAAATTTGGAATAATATTCCAGTATGTGTCTATTAGAAAAATATGACCCTGTCTATGACGTGTTCGCTAACACAAAATCTCTACCCTGTCTACCTTAAACGTGTGCCATACCACCACCTTTCTATGATGCTGTAAACCTATTACAATTGATTTACAAAGGGCGGTCAAAAAGTTTTGCACAATCCACTGTGACTTTTTTATTATTTACACTAGGACAATGACATTTCATGTGTACATACTTTAGTCCATTATGTAAAAGTTGATTATACAAATTTTGTTTCTGTACTTACCGGTGAGGCACAATGGACAATGAAGTAGACAGCCGCACCCGCTAACGGTCCGTGATAGAATTCCTTTACAAGACCGGAGACGACTCAGCCACAACAACTCGAAGAAAGCTACTTCCTGTGTATGGAGATCAGACTTTGTATGAAACAGGGTTATTCTATGTGGATCCAGTGAGAAAAACTCAGTCGATGGAACTAGGTCATCATGGTTCTCCCACGAAGAAAAAACCCAGACTCACCAGATCAGCCGAAAAAATAATGGCAGCCTTTTTTTGGAAACAACATAGTGTAATCTACATATATTTCTTGGAACGTGGGTAAACAATTAACAAGGAGCGGTATTGTTTGAATAAACTGAGACGTGCACTCAGGACCAAGAGACCGGAGCTCCAGGATAATGACATCAAACTGCACCACGATAATGCGAGGCCTCACTTAGCCACGCTGCAGAAAAGCAGAATGACGGAATGGGAAGTGGTCCTCAGCCCCCCTACAGTCCGGACTTGTCCCCCTCAGTTTTTTTTCTCTCTTTGGTCGTCTGAAGCCTCAACTGCGTGGGGAAACATTCCACCAGTGACAAGGACCACATTGCCCGTGTGAAACAATAGTGTGCAAGTCAGCCCCCTGAGATTTACCAAAGTGCCTTCTTGGCATGGATTAAACGCTGGTGCAGATGTGTCGCAGCAAATGGAGGCTACATTGAGTGACAAGGTTATGGACTCCAAGGACCAAAGTATGTTCACATGAAACCTCATTGCCCTAATGTAAATAATAAAAAAAAATTGAAGTGGATTGTGCAAAACCTTTTGATCCCCCCTTGTAGTTTAATTTTACTTCGTTTTTTGACACTTTTGGCTAATCGCTAATATGAGGATGAGTGATGATGATGTGATGAAATTGATGAATGGACACTCACAAAGAATACACATGCCCAGGCCGGGATTCAAACCCGGGACGCCTGGCTTCATAGCGCGCTGTTCTAACCACTCCGCCACGGAAATCGGCTAAGTCTATTACAAATATCTAAACAGCGAATTTAATGTCATCAAGATTTTCCTGAAGGTTCAGAATTTCTAAATCACTTCCTGAAATAAGCCGCTTAGACAGGCCTGAAGTCCATTGGTGATGATAATGACGATTTGATAGAAACTCCAAAGTCGAATTTGTTATGTCCATTAGATTAACGAATAGCCATTGTAACTAACTTAACGCGAAATATATTTTCAAGGGCGGCCGTTGGCTTTAAATCCCCCCGAACAGGTTTCGATTATTCTGAATTAATTTCCTCGCCAAATGGATGTGTATTGAGCTCCAGCCGTGACACTCAATATTTGTGTCACCAGTCATTCTGTTCTGCGCGGCGGATTGATCAATGTTTGATGCATGCGGCCGGTTTGATTGGCGTGTGCAGTTACACGCAGCCGTGTAATTGTTGTCACATGATCATTTTCCGAGCGAAGGGGTTCCTCGATGGGGAGAGGAAGAGCAATATGTGTTTATTGTCTGGATCGCATTCGGGGGGCTGCCCTCTGTATTAACAGCATGTGTGTTCGCCAGGTACTCTTCATTATCTGTCGGCCGCCTGACAGCGCAAAGCTCGCAATTGGAGCCGTAACTTGTAGCCGCGTTTAATGCGTTTGTGTGAGAGCCCCGAGTGAAAGCTGTCCCACGTGATGGGGTGGTAAGTTTGAAAGAGATGCAACAACGGAAATTATCCACTTTCCATTTTTTTTCCGGCTCGGTTGTCGAGTGAAGTCAGGGAACATTGGGACAAAAAAAGCAGCTCTTTTTTTCGGAAACATTTCAGGGTTGCAGCTGCTGCAAAATATTTGTGAAACTCTCGTCATATTTGGGAGATGATTGATTTTGCCGGTATAATATGCCAGGGGCTGTATAGGAGGTGTCCCAAATACAAATCTGTTGTTATTGTGCTGATAAATCGGCAACCACCTATCTTTTTTCTGAAATTTAATGAACACATGGTATAATTGCGAACAGTCGAGTAACTATCACCCATTCAACTCTCGTGATTGTGTAAGGCGTGTCGCCCTAGTCGACTACGCGTTTTTCAAGCACTAACTGTTCCATCTGTGTAAGAATAATCTGTGGTTAATTATGTAAATATTTTTGCAACTGATTTCTTACTAAAACATAATGTAAAATATTTTGGTATTTTGCTAAAATACAAGTAAATTGTCAATCGTTGTGAAAGTTCTGTAACTATGAGGATGTGTAAACAACTATAGTAACGTCTTGCAAAAAAGGAAACAAATTGTCTGTGTAAAAGGGGAAAGCTCTGAAACTCGGGGAACACTCCCCTGGTTGCTGAAAGCCTGGTGATTCAGTGGATGTTTGGGGAAATGTCTTGACCGCTCTTCGGGGCTGCTTTGGTGTACGCCAAGGCAAATATTTCTAACCCAGATTCCGAAAGGTTCTCTTTCTCTGCATCACCAAAGGACCAGGGTTTTAAACTGCGGTACAACTAATAGGTTTGGCCTACAAGTGATATCGGGTGAATTGTCTGTTTATAAGTTTATTTATCATCGTGCTATGACGCCAGGGGTCCCGGGTTCGAATCTCGGCCTAGGCATGGACGTTTGTGAGTGTCCATTCATCAATTTCAACATGTCATCACTCATTCCCATTTTCACAAAAGTTGCAGAAAAGGCGAAGTAAAATAAAGCAAATCAATCAATCAATAAGTGTATTTATATCAACGAAAGACTGAATAAAGCTCTAAAGAAGAGATAATAATAATAATCTTTTATTCCAAATCATTCCAGGTAAAAACAAACAAATCCTACACCACATACCACGCAGGGACTTGGTCTTACAAACCCATTGAATGCCCTTTGAGAAGTCCGATAAGAGGTTGTATATGGACTAACCTAAAGCCCCAAAGGAAGAATGCGTGTCAATGGGAGCTTTCACATCAAGGCGACACGCTACACGTAACATTTGGGAGTCCAAGCTTCAGAAATACATGCAAGGCAATCACTTGAAACAACTTCAATATGTTGCATCGGTCAGTTTGTCGCTCTTGACCAGCGAATGCTTTTCTACAAATTGGATGGGTCCTTGACGCTTTTGTGTGAACTAGTAGAATTCTTACTACGCAAATCTTGATCATTATTATACTAGTTCCCCTTAATTGCTTTTAAAATGTGTGTTTTTAACGCCATTAATTTGTCCCGGAATTTTCACTCTTGCATTAAACAGTAACCGCGGCCAACTTTTGATTCGGTGTGTACTACAGGGAACGTTCCATACGAGGTGGAACCTTGTTCTTCTGCGCCTCATGCGACAATAAGCCCCACACTTTATTGTTAACTGGGGATCGCCAATAGCCAATGTGGCACCACGTTACTCTGCCCGACATATTTTACGTTTACATGTCTAGCAGATTCTAAGACACGTACTGACTGTCGAGTCACATAAAGAAAGTAAAGTAAAGTGCTTCCCTGTGATTTGCACCACGCCATGAAGTGGTATAGGGGTGTGGAGTTAGGGCCCCACATGGACAAACAAATAGACGCATCTAGACACTTCTTGCAGCATACAAGGTGTGCCATAAGTCTGGAAACATAGGAGAAGAACAAAACAAGTTAATGTTAGGAACTTATTATTGTACAATACAGTTAATGAATGTGTTCAAAGTGTTCGCCAGCAAAATAACTTGGATTCGCTCCTTAGTCAGTGCCATGGTTTACCTGTAACAGAAAAAAGAGTAATTTGAAAATTACCTATGGTTCCAGACTTATGGGACACCCGGTACTTGATAGATCAATTAATCCACCAAATCATAGAATTGGTGGCATCAAAGATGCCAAGCCGGCCCCCGTGGCGGAGTAGTAAGCACATCGCGCTACGAAGCCAGGGGTCCCGGGTTCGAATATCGGCCTGAGCTTGGATGTTTGTGAGTGTCCATTCATCAATTTCATCATATCATCACTTATCCCGATCGTTGCAAATTAGCCAAAAGTGGTACAAAAAACGAAGTAAAATCAAGCAAATATATTAATTTAGAGATGCCAAAAGTTGATATGGAGAGGTGGGACATCTTTTGCATAATGATACTAATAAACAACAAGGACAATTTACCTACTGTTATCTTAAAGCTGTACCATATGCGTCATTTCTTGTTGGAGAAATGATCAGAGCCGTAGCAATTAGACGTTCCTCGAACAACCACAAAGCGCATCCTAAAAAAAGCACAAGTTTCAACCTTATAAGATACAATGACTGCACCATACGACCGAAGATGATCCTGACAGTCGACTCGAAATATGTTAATGATTAATGGTTTTTGGAAAAGACGGAGGGGGAAGCGGACGTTTTATGCGAGGTCATGTTCTCCGATGAGGCTAATTTTTATGTGAACGGTGACGTAAACCGGAAGAATGTGCGCTACTGGTCTGTTTACTAACAAGCAACAAGGTGCCGACCGCATCATGGTGTGGTGTGGTCTGTGGAAAGACCGCATCGTGGACCCCTCCTTTTTTTTAGACACTCTCACGAGCGAAAAATACCTGGCTATGTTGGGAAACTCATTACTTCCAGACTTGGACTTAATTGGATCGCGTCCTCAGTGGTTCATGCAAGACGCGGTGCCGCCCCATCATGGTACGCAGGTACGTCAGTGTCTGGATGAAAACACCCATCAATGAATTGGACGTAGGGGATCCGTGGAATGGGCTCCCCGATCCCCGGATTTAAATCCAATTGATTTTGCAGTGTGAAGATACGTAAAAGCAAAGGTGTACAGTGTGAAAATCAGGGACAAACAGCATCTGTGTGAGCGAATTGCTTCTGAGTGCCGTGGTATTTCGCTGGACCTTGATTGATTGATTTAGTTTATTTTACTTCGCGTCTTGTGCATCTTGGCTAATTTGCGAAGATGGGGATGAGTGATGAAATGATGAAATTGATGAATGGACATTCACAAACAACCAAGCCCGAGCGGGATTCGAAACCGGGACCCTTGGAGTCGCAGCACGATGTGCTAACCACTCTATTTCGCCGGACTTGTTGACCCACATTCTACGAGCGATGGGTGACCGCCTACAATTGTGTTTTGACAATGGTGGCCAACACATTGAACAAATAGTTTAACATAGCTTACGGTGCGCGACTTTTGGGCCACCCTCTCTGCATATGTACACGCGTACATGCATACCTACTTCAAATATGAAGGAGTGGGTGATGAGTGTTTTGGAGCTTCCGCTACCCCTCTCGCGAAGGTAGTGTTCGCAGAGAGTTCCATGTTATGACATGACCCCGTTTTCACGAACAAACTATGTCAACACAATAGGACACACACAAAAAAACACTCATGCCCTGGCGGGGATTCGATCCCGGGACCCCTGACGTCGAGTGCGTTGTGCTAACCACTCCACCACGGATAGATAATACAAACATTGTTTTGTGCATAGTAAACATGTGAATATGAATACACATTGAGGATCTGTCCCATGAACACAAGAAAGCCTGGGCCACCACCGTGAACAAATAGTCATCCGTCTATGTATTATCATGATTCAAACCTGCGGCCCTGGCTTCGTAGAGAGTTACGCTGCAGCGGCTCTTGCAGGAGGCAGTCGTGCTCAGGTAGCACCTGCAGGAAGTTGCTGATGTACGTTCCTCCTACCGTGTCAGTCCCTCTCCGCATAAACTTCCCCAGACTTTTCCTACAAGTTAACGAATTCTCCGCTAGAGGGCTACATCGTACCTGTTATGTATATTACCTCTCGGTATTTCCCTCCGCCGTTCCCAGCTGCAATTGACGTACATCCGCGCCGAGATTCGTCTCTATTTCTCCTCTGCCCTGACACCGGGGTTTCCATCAGCGAAAGCTCCGGATGGGATTTGAAAGAAAATAGTAGCGCCAGAAAACCGTTTCTTTCCAGCGTCTACGGTTTGTGCCCCCTTTCCCCCGTTTGAAGACGAGTCTTCTAATGTTCCATTCCAAGTTATGGCACCTCGTCTCCTCCCTCACGTGTGTGTTGTCTGCCGGAGCTGCTGCACAAATTAGTTCAATTGTCTTCGCAACTCATCACAGTGTTGTCAACTGCGGATCTGAGAATTGTCTAAGGGATTCGTAACTTTACCAATGGTTTCCAACCAATCCTACGGTGATAATTACTCTTCGTTTGCATAACAAACGTACCTGTAGCACAAAGTTTATCTGTTAATTTCAGAAGGGGCAGGTGTAAGTAATTTAGCAACAACACGTCCTTTCCCGTTGGACAAATATATAGTTATTGTTATTTCGTAATCGCTAACTTGCATTTTTGTTTATTTCTGATGGTGTCAGGGTATGGTCACTTGCGTGCGTATGTACAGTCACAAACAATAAAAATGAGACACCTATATCCTGAAATACTCACTTCCCTGTACGGCTTTATGTGGGTTCCGTAACTCTATTCAATAGCAAATGTTCAATGGCTAATTGTGCTACCGCCATAGAGTTAGGCAACACACACGACGCCATGCAGGGAAGAGAGTATTTCAAGATAAAGGTGTCCCATTTTTATTGCCGGTGACTGTACATCTTAAGAAATTGATTGTTCTGTAGATTGCGACGTTGTTTTGTCTTTTCCAAAAAGTGAAAAAAATATGATTTGTTTGAATAACTTCGTAAGTTGAATTATGGAAAGTGGTGTTTTACGTAGCACAAACAGTCAGTATATATGCATAGTAACAAAGGAAATATACTTATTTAGAGACGTCAAAACTTGAATTTTATTTTATTTTATCTAATAATGAACGAAGAACGATTTCTCATGTCCTGAGTGGTATCATGTATTTTCTTATGTTTTGTAAAAATAGTGCTCTTTAATTTAAAAAGTGAACATGTGAAAATGTAATTCCATGTTAGAATACTCAAATGTCGAAACTATTTTTTAACAACATTTCTTAAAGTATACGCCATACTAATTGGTATAAGTGAACCGTGGTGTTTCATTAGGACTGACTCCATTCTGGTTGGAATGGACTGGCTAAGCGTGACGTCACTAGAGCCAGTATCCCCGATGTATGTTTACATAAACTTTCATGCGAAGTCCCTATACTTCGGCATTGCAAAATGGTCCAAAGGTGTGACTTTCATTTTATTACAGTGACAGCAGCTCGTACGAAACAGAAAGATGATGTGTACCGTACATCAATGTAAAGACTAGATCCTGGAGAATAACTGGATATTTTACTCATTCATCACGGATAAGGGGTTAGTGAAGAAATAACATAAGAAAATCGGGTAGTTTTTCAGGAAACACATCTACAATTTCCTGCAGGAACATCGATAGAGTCTTTACACTGATATACAATAGACATCAGTTTTTCGTTTCTTAACGGCTGTCACAGTAACAAACGATAACCTTCTACGATAATTTTTCACCACGTAAGATATCTTCGTTTTTTTGATATGGGCTAAAACCGCCAATGTTCCAAGGGCTTCAATTTTTCTTGAGTTTCCTTAAAAAATACTCGATTTTCTTATGATATTTCCTAATTAACCCCTCATCTGTAAGTAAAAAGCAAAATATACATATTCAGCAGAATCTAATCTTTAATCTGCTGTGCGACACACCTCACTACTTTGCTTGCTAACTGATGTCACTGTAACAAAAGTTATCCCTTTCCGATACATTTTCAATGCAAAAGGATAGGAGTACGTGGGTTGAAAGTTTTGTTCGGAAACCTACATCCGGGACATCTGCTGCTATTGACGTCGCCACTTGACCAGTCCATTAGTCCTACAAGGTCTATGTATAAAGAGGCTCAGAGATTAACCCAGCATGATGCTGACCACATCAACTCCAGTATTACAGGATCGAAAATGTGGGAATCCTACCTCCAAACACCTTTGTGCCTTTTTCTTACTAATTGTAATTGGGGAAGTAAAACAAGTATTTTAGTTGTTGATATTAGTTCTTTTGAAATATTAGTTTGGTATATTTCTTCTAAATAACCTTGTATTTCAGCATCATTTTAAAATATTCGGTATAATAGAAAGTCCTATACTAGGTGGTATAATATAAAAGTTAAACAATATATAAATACTGCCTGCCTCCTAATATTCTCATCCAATTCCATCTGCTCTCTCTTTTCACTGCGTCGGTGGTAATAATTCAAGGTGGGTGCAAAGTGGCAGCTCTATACCTATACTCTATCCCGGGAACCTTTGGAGCAAACTCTCTGCGCAAGTTGTGACTCGAGAGGACTCGACCAATGAAGGGGAAGTGAGTGCATGAAGAGGAAAGCGCGGCTGTAGTTACCAGCTGTTAGCAGCTGCGTGTACTGTTTCGCTCTGCCCATTCGCTTCCTCCCCTTCTCTGCCATTATGTGCGGTCTTGCTAAACAGATTCCCGGAACAGAGTATTAAAAAGTATTAGCTTGTTTGCAATTGATACATAATCAAAAAGTCTTAGCTTCAAAGGCGGCTGAAGCCTAGTGCTGATCACATTTCCCTTACAATGGCCGAGAAGGAGAATGTGTATTTATACGAGCCTTCAAGATACGGTACAGTCACGGACATTTTTGAGTTGTAACCTGCACTTTGACTTCCAATAGGATCGTTGCAACCCAGAAGTGCCCTTGAATGTTCAATGTACATGGTCTCCATAAGATTAAAACTTGACTCTTGCTTGCTTTGTAGTTCTCGTGTAAGTCTGGTCACCTGGTTCCAGGATAATATACAAATGCATTATATTAAATTGAAGTAAAATTTTTTCCATTAACAGAAAATATTGAATCTCGCCCACCCAGAAAAACTTTAAAAATGTAGGTCCAGTCCAGAGCATAAAGTAGACTTAAACGTTTAAGACACTACTGGAGACCTATTGTCGAAGTCGAAATCATTTTTACTACTGAATATTCCACCAAGGTCTTCTCTAAGGGAACTTTCAGACCGAAGCGACACGTGTCACTTGGCAACAAACCTCCAGAAATAAATCGAAGCTTTCGTATCGAAATAACACGACAAGCTGCTCGTGACGGTATTGCTTTTGCGTAACAAGGTTTGATTTGATTTGCCTTTTGTTCCGCTGTGTTCTAGTCGGTATGGTGCCTGACTGCCACGCGAGAGACCCGGGTTCGATTCCCGGGGTGGGTGATGTAAGATCGACATTTTTTCCGGCCTTGTCCCCTCTTAAAGCGGCTCTGGGGCTCACCCAGTCTCAATTCAATGGGAACTTGGGGTCAACCCTGGGGAGGTAAAGGCGGCAGGAGCGTGGTGCTGATCACATCAGCTCCAAAATGGCCAAGATCGAGAATGTTTGTGGCCCAACCCCCACTTCTCCTAAATGTGCCTTCATAGCACGGTGCTATATGCACGGTGAACTTTACCTTACCTTAGTGTCGCTTTTCTGCCTCTTTGGGCTAATCGCGACGATGAGAATTAGTGATTATATGATAAAATAGATGAAGAAAGACTCACACCCATGTCCAGGCCGGTTTCGAACTCGGGACCTCTATGCTAACCACTATACCACGAAGGTCAGTCGTGACATACAGACTGGGTCTGTTGAGCGCATGCGCAATCAGACTTGAGGTTCCTGTGTCTCCTGTCGCTATCCAAAGTGTATGCAAGAAATTAATATAAAACAGAAGTTCATAAATGCGTTCTCATTGACCTGTAAGGGAAATTAATACAATAACGCTTTAAATTTGCATAAAACTAACTTTTCTTACAGCTGATGTTCAAAAATTACTCTTTCGAGTTCTGAAACTAAATATAACAATTCACATCGGTGAAAAAGTTTGGGGGTAGCAAACACTGAGTCTTCATCGAACAATCCATCGTAACTTCAGCGGGAGTCATGCCGGTGCGACGTAAATAGCAATCTTGGGCGCGAAGTAAGGGCCTCGAGGGCAGGGATTTATGGGGACGACATGCTTAAAATAGTTCTTTTTAATTGCCTGGCTGAGAATTAGTCCCCATCGCCAGCGAGATACGACTTTGAAATAAGAATTGCCTCCGCGGCGGAGGTGATTGAAGGCTTGTTGTCGCGGATGGGCACGGAGCGGCCTGCCAGGGGAGGGATAAATACACGTTAAAGTTTTTCTTTTTCCCTATTCTGGGGGGAAGCGCCCGAGGAAAGACGAGAACTTGCGAAGTTCGGGAGATATGTTCTCTTCTGGTTCGTCTTCTTCCTCCTAACCCTCCCGCTCCTTCGAGAAGAACAGTTTTTGAGCAACATCAAAGAATGGGTTGACGCAGGAAAGTTTCTGCAGAGCAATGTATCAGACGGAGAATCCGTAAGGTTACCAAAGCTAGGTCTGTCTTCCGTAGATACTTTTTGTCTGCCCGATCGACTGTTTAACATCGCCCTTCTCTGCAGTTGTGTTTCACCTACGTCACAAACTGTTGCATTGTGACTTCGAGCGGCTATGATTGAGGGCAGTTCTTGTAAGCATAGGGAAGCAAAGCAGGTGGGCGGTAGATACTAAAACAGTCATTCGTGTTTTAAAACAAACGTGCTGTTGGTGTAGATGTACCGAACGCTACTTGGTGGACATTTCCTTCAAAGGACTAATAAAATTGGCCGCAAATATGGCGGCTGTGCGCATCATGACGTCACACGAAACACACCTAATGCCGCAGAGCCATGTCAATTTATTTTCAGGTGAAGAGAGAATGGATGACCGAACATGTAAGGGATGAACATTTCCGAACACCCAATTGTCCACGTAGTATCCCCTGGACTGCAGACTAACGAGGCTATGGCATCTGAACCCATGAACAGTGTAATCCTGTATGGACTTTGGTGTGTTGTCCATAAGTCATCTCTTTCATCTATATCACCATTCATCCTCATCTTCGAGATTAGCCACAATGGCAGAAAAGCAAAGTAAGATAAACTAAATCAACCAACCAACGTATCTGCTTGGAAATTTGAGAAGATGCAAATCCAGAATCTTTCCTTAGCGGCACGAATGTCTGAAGTGATACGCAACATGTTGCCGTGTTATGCAACTAGAAAACGAACCTTATAAATAAAGGTATGTAGGTACTCTTTCGTGACGAAGTGGCACAACACACTGAATGTTAAAACTCAAACTAAACGAAACTTCATGGCACGGCAGCACTCCAAGAGCCAAGGATTCCCAGAGCGGCTTTTTCATTGGGTGACGCGTGGACAGCGGATCGAGTCCCATAGCCGCTGTGTTGTGGCTATCGAGACCGGAGTCAGCTTCTTTTCAAGTGGTTTCCCAATTGCCCTCAACGACGCTGGGTGAACGGCGAAATTTTGTGGCTTCCACCGGGAATCGAATCCAGGATCGCTCGCACCAAAAGCGAGAGCGCTAACCATTTGGCTACGAAGGAGCCCAGGAACACTTGAACAAGTGAGTAAGTATCGTATCAATCCTTAAGATTATACTTTACTTCATTTAAAAGTTTCTCTAGAGGTTTCGAACTGGCCAGGTCATTCACTTGTTAGTTACCAGCTACCCATTCCTCTCAGGTATGTGAAATATGAACTGTCGTGTATCAAGCAAACTTCCTGATGTATTGAGGCTGCAAGGTTGACAAAAGGTTGACAAGCAGCAAGCTGTGGAGAATACTAGGAAGGAAAACTGACGTGTCAGCGTGGAGGAAACTCCACGGACAGGGATATAGGGGAACGGACAGGCTGGCAAGAGACTCCTTTTCGTTTTGTTCTGGGAGAGGCAATAAGACTTAGGGAAGGAGAGAAGGAAAGGAGTCAGCCTGAGTTAGGTGAACTATCTACGAAGCCTACAGAGAGCTCAGTTTAATTTTACTCTACGTTACTAAATTCATGATGATTGTTCTAAGTGTCGACAGGTAACTATCCTAATCGTTATCATGTATGATTCGGGTTCAAGGTTCTAAAATCCAACGAGTGACTATTTGTCATTTCTAGTTGTTAAGATGTTTTATTTCAGTTGTGCCTTTTGCTGCCAAGAATTTAACTTGCCGTTATTACAAGTGCTCTCATCATTTATGAGGATGAATGATGATCAACTACATCACCCATTGAGAGTTGCAGGTCCGATCCCATCATTCATGAGAATGATACGGTATTTCAGCGAAAAAGAAACAAAGACACACATGAAAATAAACAAAATCGAAAGAAACTTGACACAAGGTAGTAAACAATACACATACAACTTACCGGGAGATGTGACTTCGATGAGCACGCCAAACATCCTTGGACAGACCTAAGAACAATATGGTAACAGGTTCACGACAAGCAATTATAAAACCTGCAAAAACGAAGCAATGAATCAGAAAATTCAGCAGGCAATCACAAACGACTTACCATTACACATTCAGGTTTTCTTTCCAAAACAAAGTTCTCTGAAGACCATTTTTCAAACTAAAACTAAATATCTAAGCTTTTTTTACACGTATACATAAAAATACAAGCATTTAAGGTTTATATCAGTAGTATTCATGTGTGATAAACTCGGTCGGTGTTTAATATTCATAATTTGTTTGCATGTGCTTAGAACTAATTTGCATATAATTAAGAACTATATTTACATAATTTAGAATAAATTTACATATTAAAAATTACATTTATGTATTTGCATATTTATAACTTTTATGAAAATATAATTATTTATTTTATGAAAAATATGTATATAGAAGGTAATTAGTGTTACTAAACGCTATGCATATGATGTTATGTTTATTACTGCAAAGTATGTAATGTATAAAAAGATAACATTAATGTTTATAGTATTGAAAATAAGAGTTTATGGTTTATGAAACGCTATGAAGGGTGGTAAAGGTTCGATTTAGGACGATCCCGGTACTCGAACCCCCGATATGTAATGATAATAATTATAGTGTACTATGTAATAATGTTGTTATGATATAAAAGACGATGGTCCGACACGCTAGACAGAAGACGATGAACTCCGCGCTGAGGGTAGACAGAGGAATTTAGGGGATGTGCGGTCAAGGTCAAATGACGTCAGAACGCCAGAACATAGAAAGAACCCGATTGACCAATCAGAACCGGTTTTTCCAAAGCCAACTAGAACGCAAGAACAGAGGAAAGGTATGCAACGCCGTAGGGCAGGGGAGGGATTGAACGAGACACCAAAGGATGTCTGGGACTGCGCGGTCAAGTTCAAATCTCTGAAGCTATGCTTCGCTTGTAGAACCGGTTTCCGCCGCCAATTAATATTCCGCTCAGCGTTGCCCCAAGGCACAGGACGCTGTAGCGCGGGTTTTAGGGTAGAACACTTGCATGTCAGAACAGGTTTCTGTCAAAGTAGCCCATGGCTACCGAGAACGCAAAAAAAAATGGATTTTTGGATACCCAATTAGATTGGAGTGAGAATTGTATTTTGAACGAGGAGAACAAAGCGTAAGGGTTTTTTATCTGTACTAGGAAGAAGGGAGAGCTATCTGGGACGGGACATAAAGTTTTCACTATTTGCTTTTATCAAGGGGTAACGAACCTAGGACCCTTTGATTATTGATTCAGCTAGTAAATTTATGTTACTGTGTGCTATTTAACATAATATTGAGTTTATTTTTTTTCCAAAATTTGACTTTATGTCAAATATTTTACAAATATTTATGTATTTTTACTCAAATAACACAATTTAAACGATTCTAGCAAGTGTTTTTATTATATTTTCAACACACAAACTGTGTTCTTCAACTTTTAATTGTTTACTTTTCAAGTATTCGACACACAAAGTGTGTCTTGTCAACTTTTAACTTATTATTTTAGAAGTTTATGCTTATTTTTTTTACCAAAACAACACAATTTCATCTATTTAGGCAACAATTTTTATTATAGTTTAGACTCACAAAGCAATTTTTCAACTTTAACTTATTATTTCCACGTTTAGTTTTCTTTCACTCAAATAACACATTTAGGAAAGATCTTTTGGACGCACGAAGTGTGTTTTGTCAAGTTCTGCCCTTCCATTTTACAAGTTTATGCTTATTTTTTACTCAAATAACACAATTTTATCTATTCAGGCAAAAATTTTTTACTACATTCTGGTCTGGCAAAGATATTTTTACAATTTTTAACGTATTATTTTACAAGTTTATACCTATTTTTACTCAAATAACACAATTCAATCTGTTCAGGAAAGACATTTAGTTACATTTTCGACACACAAAGTGTGTCTTGTCAAGTTTTGTCTGTTTATTTTACAATTTTAGGCTTATTATTACTCAAATAACACAATTTAACCCATTCAGGAAGGATCTTTTATTATACAGAGTGTCCGAAAAGTCACGCAACCCGGTGTTTACGACCGTATAACGGAATAGCGAAACGGAATGAGAAGAAACGCTTTCTGCCAAGAGAATGCCCTGTATATTGGGAAAATTTAGAGAGACAAACATATGTAAGAACATGCATGTTTTAATAACAAATAAGCAAAGTGTTGCCAAAGGCGAAAAAAAAAATATTTGCAAATCGTGTATATTGATGCACAGAACTCACTGAGGTAAATTATTACAACATTTCACAATACCAACGAACAATTTGGATGGCCATCTAATGAATTTGACAGAAAAAGAACTTTGACGAAGTTTCAAAAACATTGCAGAAGGGAATAAATGGGCTGTTCCAAAAATCGATGTTTTCACAATATTACGCAGGACACTGGCAACACTGTTGCTGTCACGTGTCACTAACAGATGTGTTTCACCTCAGGCTATCACACTAGGGCACTTTTAACGACAAAGGAGAAAGTTGGTAATTCTCGAACATATGCAATAAATTACATACACCTTGCAACCCTGAAATGTGGGTACAGAAGAACGTGTATCAATTGTTATGTTTTCTGTGCCTTAGGTGGTTGCTGTTTGCAGCGAACGGCATTCCAGATTGTGTCTACTTATGCTGACGTCGTGTGTGTGTTTTTAAAATGCCATATTCTACACAGGAAAGAGTGTTTATTGTTGAAGAATATATCCGAACATCGTCATATAATTGCGTAAGAGAAGCATTTAGGGATACCCACATTTCAGGGTTGCAAGGTGTATGTAATTTATTGCATATGTTCGAGAATAACCAACTTTCTCCTTTGTCGTTAAAAGTGCCCTAGTGTGATAGCCTGAGGTGAAACACATCTGTTAGTGACACGTGACAGCAACAGTGTTGCCAGTGTCCTGCGTAATATTGTGAAAACATCGATTTTTGGAACAGCCCATTTATTCCCTTGTGCAATGTTTTTGAAACTTCGTCAAAGTTCTTTTTCTGTCAAATTCATTAGATGGCCATCCAAATTGTTCGTTGGTATTGTGAAATGTTGCAATAATTTACCTCAGTGAGTTCTGTGCATCAATATACACGATTTGCAAATATTTTTTTTTCGCCTTTGGCAACACTTTGCTTATTTGTTATTAAAACATGCATGTTCTTACATATGTTTGTCTCTCTAAATTTTCCCAATATACAGGGCATTCTCTTGGCAGAAAGCGTTTCTTCTCATTCCGTTTCGCTATTCCGTTATACGGTCGTAAACACCGGGTTGCGTGACTTTTCGGAGACTCTGTAGTTTGGATGCACAAAGATATGTTTTCTTAAGTTTTACATTTTATTTTACAAGTGTTTGTATTATTTTGTATTTATTGCGCTTTGTATCCCACATTTACTAATTTTTAACTTAGGGTTTATTTTGTTATGGAAATCTTTTCTAAACACTACAGAAAAAGTAGTTTTGGCTAAAAGATATTTTATAGTTTATGGTTTTCAGATTTTTACTATGCTATTTTTTGTTTTGTATTTCTATATTAATTTAGGGCAGTTTACGCCTGCTACGTACGAAAGTTTGTTTATTTTAGAGTTTGCTGAGTAATTTGTTACTGCGTTACTAGGTAAAGTTTCCTAATATATGAGGTAGGGGTCTATTTTCTTTTTTTTGGTTCTGTTTTGGAAATGATGCTATCAGCACCACACTCCATCTGCTTTTTATCTTATGTACCCAATATTATTTTAAGGCTTAGTTGATTTCTAGAGCTTATTTATGCAGGAGAAAGGGCTTGAAAATTTCGATCTCAGATAACCCACAACTATCTGTCAGAGTATTTTAAAGGATATTTTATACTTATTATGTGCCACTAGAATATCACTGTTTGCTTAATTTTTATGTCTGTAACGCTGTTATTGTATTTTTAGCTAAGGCTTACTGGGTAAAGTACACGAAATGTTTAACATTTCGACTATTTGCCCTTATACGAGGCCAAACTATTACTGTAACTAAAATAATTATGTATCTATAAAGACTAAAATCCCTCTACCGATGGGTCTATAACTGAACGCTTACCAACATTGTTTCTTTTCTCTTTTAAATATAACCATCTATCAATATATTGACAATTCACAGGACAAGACCAAGTTCATACTGTATGGACCATCGATCCAGTTGCTAAACTTTTCTTTCTATGCTAGAAGAATAATTTAAGTTTATAGTCTTTTTCAAGGTATTTTTCAAGTATTAGTGTTTTGTTGGGTGCATCAACATTTGGGTTATTTTCATTTGGGTTATTATACGAGGCTACAATCACTATCTGAGGACTTAAATCATCTGATTGAAGCTAAAAGCTTAGGGTGTAACTAGGCACTTAGCATGTATATCGACAATTTATAGGACGACACGAACCTTGCAGAGGATTGTAGGTGACGTTGGACCACACGCCAGAGCTTTATTAGTTTGCAAGAAGCACTTACAGCTATGTTACCAGGAAATAACGTTGATTTCACAAGAAGGATATCCTTTACAAACCCAATATTTACATTTTCAATAAATATATGTAACAGATGTACACAGGCCTACACTAACTAGATTTGGATTTATAGAATATCAGGTGCTAATGTAGCAAGAAGTATGACTGTCTATATTTCTCAGAAATTACGCAAAAGTTGATTTTCCTATGTAAGTATCTCAAAAGCAGATTTTCCTATGTAAGTATCACAAAAGCAGATTTTTCGATGTAAGTATATATTTTATTGATATTGCAGATTTATCCAAAACAGAAAAAAAGTATAATGACCCCTACCTCATATATTTAGAAAACTTTACCTAGTAAAACAGTAACAAAATACTCAGCAAACTCTAAAATAAACAAACTTTCCTACGTAGCAGGCGTAAACTGCCTTAAATTAATAAAGAATTACAAAACCAAAAATAGCATAGTAAAAATCTGAAAACCGTAAACTATAAAATATCTTTTAGCCAAAACTACTTTTTCTTTAGTGTTTAGAAAAGATTTCCATAAAAAAATAAACCCTAAGTTAAAAATTAGTAAATGTGGGATACAAAACGCAATAAATACAAAATAATACAAACACTTGTAAAATAAAATGTAAAACTTAAGAAAACATATCTTTGTGCATCCAAACTATAATAAAAGATCCTTCCTGAATGGGTTAAATTGTGTTATTTGAGTAATAATAAGAATAAACTTGTAAAATAAACAGACAAAACTTAACAAGAGACACTTTGTGTGTCGAAAATGTAACTAAATGTCTTTCCTGAACAGATTGAATTGTGTTATTTGAGTAAAAATAGGAATAAACTTGTAAAATAATACGTTAAAAATTGTAAAAATATCTTTGCCAGACCAGAATGTAGTAAAAAAATTTGCCTGAATAGATAAAATTGTGTTATTTGAGTAAAAAGTAAGCATAAACTTGTAAAATAGAAGGGCAGAACTTGACAAAACACACTTCGTGCGTCCAAAAGATCTTTCCTAAATGTGTTATTTGAGTGAAAAAACTAAACGTGGAAATAATAAGTTAAAGTTGAAAATTTCTTTGTGAGTCTAAACTATAATAAAAATTGTTGCCTAAATAGATGAAATTGTGTTGTTTTGGTAAAAAAAATAAGCATAAACTTCTAAAATAATAAGTTAAAAGTTGACAAGACACACTTTGTGTGTCGAAAACTTGAAAAGTAAACAATTAAAAGTTGAAGAACACAGTTTGTGTGTTGAAAATATAATAAAAACACTTGCTAGAATCGTTTAAATTGTGTTATTTGAGTAAAAATACATAAATATTTGTAAAATATTTGACATAAAGTCAAATTTTGGAAAAAAAATAAACTCAATATTATGTTAAATAGCACACAGTAACATAAATTTACTAGCTGAATCAATAATCAAAGGGTCCTAGGTTCGTTACCCCTTGATAAAAGCAAATAGTGAAAACTTTATGTCCCGTCCCAGGTAGCTCTCCCTTCTTCCTAGTACAGATAAAAAACCCTTACGCTTTGTTCTCCTCGTTCAAAATACAATTCTCACTCCAATCTAATTGGGTATCCAAAAATCCATTTTTTTTTGCGTTCTCGGTAGCCATGGGCTACTTTGACAGAAACCTGTTCTGACATGCAAGTGTTCTACCCTAAAACCCGCGCTACAGCGTCCTGTGCCTTGGGGCAACGCTGAGCGGAATATTAATTGGCGGCGGAAACCGGTTCTACAAGCGAAGCATAGCTTCAGAGATTTGAACTTGACCGCGCAGTCCCAGACATCCTTTGGTGTCTCGTTCAATCCCTCCCCTGCCCTACGGCGTTGCATACCTTTCCTCTGTTCTTGCGTTCTAGTTGGCTTTGGAAAAACCGGTTCTGATTGGTCAATCGGGTTCTTTCTATGTTCTGGCGTTCTGACGTCATTTGACCTTGACCGCACATCCCCTAAATTCCTCTGTCTACCCTCAGCGCGGAGTTCATCGTCTTCTGTCTAGCGTGTCGGACCATCGTCTTTTATATCATAACAACATTATTACATAGTACACTATAATTATTATCATTACATATCGGGGGTTCGAGTACCAGGATCGTCCTAAATCGAACCTTTACCACCCTTCATAGCGTTTCATAAACCATAAACTCTTATTTTCAATACTATAAACATTAATGTTATCTTTTTATACATTACATACTTTGCAGTAATAAACATAACATCATATGCATAGCGTTTAGTAACACTAATTACCTTCTATATACATATTTTTCATAAAATAAATAATTATATTTTCATAAAAGTTATAAATATGCAAATACATAAATGTAATTTTTAATATGTAAATTTATTCTAAATTATGTAAATATAGTTCTTAATTATATGCATATTAGTTCTAAGCACATGCAAACAAATTATGAATATTAAACACCGACCGAGTTTATCTCACATCAATACTACTTATATCTTATAAAAATAATGAATAGCTGACGATTGGTGTTTTTTTTCTACCTGAATAGTATGGGGAGTAAGGAGAGATCCTTTGTTAAGACACCCAGAAAGCAACCTCTCTTCAACGTATTGCAGCCTGGGCTGCATTTTCCAGACTAACGTGGATCTGGCGTCTATACTCACAGAATCTTCTCTGGGAGGCTAGTCTTGTGTCATCCATATATGTCTGCGATTGTCCCTTATTCCATCTCATCATCATCCACTCGCCGTCGCTATTAGCCAAAAGTGACAGAAATGCGACGTTAATTAAACTAAACCACCATGAATAATAATCGTACTAGAAGCCTCTAACGTATCAACAACCTCTAAAGTAAAAAAGTTAGAAATGAGGTTGATTTTGCAGAACTGAAATTTGAATTTTGAATTTGAGTTTGATTTTAAAATTTTGGGTGCGTTAACACTTATGCTATTCTGCACCCGTCATATTACACGGGGGCCAGCCCCATACCGTTACAAATAACAACTTCAACGTTGCATAACTAAAGTCTTAAAATATTCTGACTTCCGTTAAAAACTGAGGCTGTAAAGGGTCACTTAGCACACATAAGGACAAAAAAACAGGACAACACACAGAATTATACTGGCCATAGGGCCAGTCGCCAGAGCCTCGTTTGTCTGCAAAATGCAGTCCAGGGCGTACTACGTGGAAGATCACACCTTACACCCCGAAACTGAAATTAATATGCATTTCACTTGAAAGATATGACGTTTCATTTTAGTGTGTTCTTGATACATAACATTTATGATTAAAATTCTACGATTCTTATTTAAATGATTTAAAGAAATTAACTTTTTGCACGACTTTTCGTACTTTTTGGTGCAAAATGGCTAGACTGACATGAATCGCAATAGTAGAGCAACTGGAATGTATGTGATACTGAGGCTGTAGAAAGAGGCTGGTCCAGAATTTCGATCTCACACTTCCCTGCCAAGTAACGGGAAGACGTCAAAAGAAAAAGATACGCTCTTCCCCCATCATCCCGCTCCCCACACCCTCTTTACCAACTCTGTTCTGCGCAATCTAAAAGCAGGAGGGGCGGTAAAGAAGGGTAACATCCATAAAAGTCAGTTGGGCGGAATGGACGACAATAAACTATACAAATAAATCACCGGGAGCCATTCTCCCTGATTCGGAACGCGATAATCACTTGAATTGCGTTTCTTAAGTCAGGGCTTCTCTGGCAGGAAGGCCGGCTGCCGCTCGCTATGATGAGAAATAACACTTTCCTCCAACCCCCCTCCCCCGAAATGGCGTTTAATTAGCTTTTCCAGCGGCATCCTGTTTGAAACCTGTTCCAGCGGAAATATCTTCGTTCTTAAGCAGACTCTGCAAGAGGGACGGCTCAACGAACTTTCTCGTCTTTTCTTTTCATCCCTTGGTTCATCCATGTTTGTCTGAATGGTCACGATATGATGCAGTTCAAAAGAACTCCGCCGTGATCAAATCTGTGTATGGCAAGTCTGTAAACTGAATGCCAAATTTGGCAAATACAACTTTTCGATGCAATTCAAATTTGTGCAGAGCGCTAATAATATAGGACATAAATAATGGGTCGTAGCAACTTCTAGCAATCGATCGTTACAGCTACGAAAAAAATACCACCACATATATGCATATGGGTGTATATACAGAAGGTTGTTTCACGTCGATAGTAACGATTTCGATCACCAGGGAGCAGTAAGTAGGCACATCACAGAGCAGCCAGAGCCAGTAGTACGAGAGTACTGCGTATTGACTTGCAAAGAAGACGGTTGGTGTGTGAGTGAGTGTTTATATGGCACCGAAAATTCCAGTCTTTTGGGAGGGGTACATCTGTGCCCTTTCCGACGTTGGTTATAGTTATAGCCAGATAATTAAACAGTGCCAGACGAAAACCTTCCATGTGTCAAAGAAGGGCATCAACGCAGTTTTGAATCGCTAAAAGCTTGCATCGTACCTCTTGCTGGAACCAGTCAAAGTGGGCCTTGGACATATCGGAAGCCCAAGCGTTCCCCCGATGTTGTGCGGAAAGTGAGATCCTTGGTGCGATGTGAAAACCCTGCAACCCAAAGAGCGATTGCACAGGCAGTGCAATGTTCCCCTGCAACTGTAAATCGCATCATAGAACAAGATTTACAACTTGTGCGGAAGTTCAAGGCTCCAGTTCATAAGCTGCGTGCCTCACATGTCCAGAAGAGGAAGACCAACAGTTGGAAGCTCTACGAACGCCATCTGGCTGGGAACCTCTTGACGTATGTGGTGTCCCTGGATGAAGCATGGGTGTATCTGTCGGGATGTGATAAAAAAAGGGCCATGTACACGTGATGCAAGAGGTCGATCTGAGTGGGTACGTGCATGTGCTGAAAGTTTTCCACGTGGGTTCATGGTTGTTGGTGGTTGGTTACTGCCATAACGGCAAACTTCCACTGCGCAGAGTAGACAAAAAAAGCTAAAATAAATGCAACCTATTATCAGACGAATATTTTGGAGCCACTTTACATACATGATATTCCTTCTCTCTATGGCAGCGACACATCGCATTGTCATCCACCAGGACAAGGTATCCAGTCATACGCCAAAGTCCACGCAGGCATACATGGATCGGATGGCACGTGAAACGGGCATTCATGCAATCCCCTTTACAGGCATCCCTGTGAAATCCCCCGATGCCTCTCCCATGGATTTTTGTGGGTTTCCGTTGTTGAAACTAGCCTTGGGAAGCAGACGGCCCCGCACAATTGAGGGTCTTTGGAAAGCTTGTCAGGAGGAATGGGATGGTTTGGACCAATGTGTTCTTCAACGCAGTCTTCTCCAATGGAAACTCCGCTGCAGGGCCATTGCTGCAAGACTGGGGTATCACGTAGAGCAGCACCGCTGGTGGTGTCACGGTTTTTCTTAAGGTGACGTGGGTTCTAACTTTGTTACCATGGACGTGAAACGACCTTCTGTATGTGTGTGTGTGTGTGAGAGAGAGAGAGAGAGAGTGTGTGTGTATGGGGGTTGGAGTGGCCAAAATATAGCGATACATTTGGGAACACAAATATGATAATGGGGTAGAATTTAAGGTCTGCAGCTATAAAAAACAAGATTGTTGTATGTGTAACGTGAGGCAGTGTCCACGTTACAAAAATATATAAACTCAATATTTTTTTGTGTATCTATACTTTTATATGTTAATAGTTGATTACCTAGTAATGTGGAACACGCCTCGTATATAAACTATATATCCTGCTGTAAGGTCTAGGATTTTTATGACCTAAAAATCACCAAAATATGCAAAATAAAATATGCTCTTATGACCTAAAATTTTACAAAATATGCACTAGAATTTGAAAAATATGCCCTTATAACTGGACTGTTTCAAACATCAATATGTAAATGCAGAGATATTTTCACATATGAACTATGTTTAGTTCACTCTATCGGCCCTGAGTGGCAATGCACAATGAATACTTTCTCTAAATTCTCAAATAAAAATTCAAAAGATTTTGCTACAGTCAAAAAAAAAACTCTCGAGTAAAAATGAGAGTAAGAACGAATCCATTTCGAAAATAACTGTATTTCTTGAAAATGCAAAAATATGCTGAATATGACCGAAAATCCATCAAAGTATACTCTATCACGTAGAAATGGCCAACTATGCCAAAATATGCCCTTAAAAAGCACCTTAATTAGTTTCTTCATAAAATGAATGTCTATATATTTAGGGAACACATCCCTCTTACCCCAAAAAATATGCTAAGTCATGAAAATCCTAGCCCTGGTTATAAGTTTCAAGAGTTTGTTCTTTTTGCCAGCAAGCTGAGCTTAAAGTTCTTATCGGTAGAAACAATGCAAAAAAGCTACTGTTATTGCGTAAACGCCGGGCAGCCACGATCTTACGAAAACGCTGTCACTGGGAAAAAGACGAAAGATTAGGCTGTCTTTCCCATTCGATATCTGTCGTGTCCCTTGGCGGACAGTAATTAGATTTATATCATAATAATCCATGATTCTCTAACTACAAAAAGAAAGTATTTTCAGAATTTAGCTAAGTGGATGCAAAAGAAAGTTATGCTCGCGCAAAACGAAACCTGTATATTTTTTTTTATTTAACATTTTTCACGTTGCATTTTTTTAAAAATTATATTATATTTAAACAGACTGTTTGTAGACAACGTTTGTAACCCTGGTCAGGGTACACCTTTTCTTATTCTGTGGTCACGGAAGAATCTTCAGTTCTCTGGTCAGAGGCTGGGAGAGAGAAGGAAGTTGGATACTTAACTGGATATAGACGGAACCCAGTGGGAAGAAGAATTGTCGACTGCTTGTAGGATCTTGGTCAAGATCTATAAGTAGATTGAGAACCTTTCACCCAGAATTACGACGGGCCTATCATCAGGAACTGAAGCAGCCGGATTACTCGAAACTTGGGAAGAGGAGTTTCAGGCCCCGAGGGTTGCTGAATGTGAAGCCGAGGCCCAATAGATCCATGAACTAGGTAACGCTCCAGGGGCGGACCTTGCATATGTACCGGAAGAAGGAATTGATGGCTATGAAAAAGTATGAAACGAGGAAAGTGTTGTATTTCTGCTGAAGTGACCGTGGAATTCACTTAAGATCGTTTCACCATATTAGATGGAAAACAGTAGCAAAATAGTATGTATCCTGCGTAGCCAAATGATTAGCGCTCTCGCCTATGAGCAGTTTTTTCTCCATTCATCTTTTTATGTGGAAAATTGTCATGTTTTAAAAAAACAATTAAAATTCGATTATCTCGAAAACTACTAATTTTCGGACGGGGTATAATATGGTCAAATTTATTGCAAATTGTCTCTACTTTAACCCCTTTCAGGGAATACATCTAATTACCAGTCACCCTGTATATATTTTGTTGCCTTGAAACTGTCTGTTCGAGCCTCCAAGTCGAAATTTTATGGACAAAAACTCCACATAGCAACTCCAATATGTTTAAATTTGAGTTTCCATCAGTGAACTTGAGTTGATATAAGGCATAGATATGTATTTGAAATTACATCTAGTACTTTTTAAACGTCAATTATGTATTGTTACCTAATTCTCAACCATAAACATAACTCTTGTCTTCATAACTATCTAGCTTATTTCTTCATGTTTTTTAGTTGAGTTGAGTTGGTGTTTTAAGTACACTTTATGCACGGCAAGGCTAATCGGGACTGGACCTACAGTTTAAAGTGGGATCCGAACTACTATGTGCCTCCACCGGGTATCGAACCCGGGACCCCTTGCTTACAAGGCGAAAACGATAACACTGCGCCATCGGGGGGGAGGGGCCTTCTTGTATTTTAGAATGCATGCACATCGCTTTGTTTGCTCCTGAGGAAATACAGTATCAAATCGTAATCCTGACATGAAAGGAAAAAAGGCAGCATAATTAACATCTTGGTATAAGATTATGTATAATACGAGTATAAACTGAACAACTTCAAAATTCAGAAAACCGACCTCCATGGCGGAGTGGTTAGCACAACACGCTGCAACAAAAGTGGTCCTGAGTTCGAATCCCGGTCTGCGCATTGATGTTTTTGCTGGAGTCCTTTCATCAATTTCATCATATCATCACTCATCTTCATCGTAGAGATATGCCAGAAGTCGAAAGAGAAGAAAGAACTAAAGAAGGATAGAAATAAAGGAAAGAAATGAAGAAGGATAGACAGAAAGAATGTTAGAAAGAAGGAGGGAAACAAGAAAGCAAGACTAAAGAAAAGAAGAAAGAGGTGAAGATAGAAAGAAGGGAAGGATAAAGAAAAAAAGAGAAGAAGGGGAGAGTATATTTCTTCCTTCCTCTTTATGTCTTTATTGCTTCCTTTCCATCGTTCATTCTGGTCCTGGGTTCGAATCCCTGTCTGGCATGGGTGTTCTTTGTGAATATCCCTTCATAAATTTCATCATATCATCCATCACTCATCTTCATTGTCGAGATTAGCCAGAAGTAGCAGAAAAGCGACGTAAAATAACCTATTTTAATCAAATCTTAAAGAAACGCGGTAATGTGTCAACACGTAATGAAAGGAGTATTTGTTTTCCTCAGCATAAGTACTTCAATGATAGTCAAGCGCTTTGGACAGAACAGCTCTTTTCTGAAAAGGAAACGCAGCACCCTTTCCTTTCGCCTATCCCACCATCGATTGTGCAAGGTGAGTCCTCCCTCCAGTCACGTGTGTGGCACACGTGCTTATTGGCCTCCGCAACCTTGCTGCTCACTTCCGGTAGATTGCGGCAACGAATGTGACACTCGCGAGGAAAAGAATCGCGCCGCTACGGGGCGAAATCGCTGAGACGAGACCTATTTCATTGCGGCCAACTAATTGGACGAGTGTGATATCGCCGAGAAAACATGAATACAAACGACAGTTATCGGAAACCTGGGGTGTTCCGGGACGAGGCGGTCGGCGCATAAAGAGAAGCGGGCTGTCGGGGACGTGAGAGCGTAGCAATTGTTCTCGCCGCTGCAGCAGCTCCCCTGGTGGGCGTTTTCCTTCTTGGAAACTCTTCCTCCAGATTCCGCCATCCGTTTGGAAGCGCCTGGAAAGCCCCTCCAGCAGTAAATATGGCCGCGGAAGATTCTGCTAGCGCACTTTGACAACACGTTGCAATCAAATGCGCAAACACGTGTGTTTCTTTTAACGCAAACTCGTTCTGCCACAGGGAAGTGGCCAATCACATGGATGAGTTTTGGGGAACCTTTTTGCATATTTAAACGTCGAGAGCGTCCTGTCAACCTTTCTCCCCCGATTGTAGCAGTGACAAGGAAGATAGAAACGAGACAGACTTGTTTATTTTCTTCAAATCTTTACGTTGACCAAGACCACAGCAGACCCTCGCTTCTGAGCCGATCAAGGCTATAATTGCAGCATTGACCTAAGCCGTAAGGTCATAATAGACTTTGTAGTACAATTCTGTTTATTAGCTACATTCCGTTAAAACAGTGGCTTTGTTTTGGACATCAAATCTTCCACAGAATTGTTTGTCGTTGCAAAATTGTTTTCCAGCGAGTGCCAAAATTTTCCGATCTCTTCAAGCCCGTGCAGCAACAAAATAACAAATTTACTAATTAAGCCTTTCGAATCAGACTCATTTTCCGGAAATCAGTATCCTTCTAAACAAGATCAGGAATTGGCAACCTGTGGGTGAGAGAGACTTGAGAATTTACATAGATTCTCTACGCCTAATGGGCATGCAACCAAACCCACTTTAGATTACTGCTAGGTTGCATATCACACGTGGCATATAGCAACTATGTAAAACCTAATTTTTCACTAGCTAAATCCAAATAACTATAACAAATTTCTAATGGCTGAAACTGTATACGAGGTGTGGCAATAAAGTTTCCGGACTATGCTGTAACTATTTTATTGAAAAAAAAAATCAGACAATCGAAATATTGTGCCCTTCAATGTAATCCCCTCCCCAATCCCTACACCACTTCACGAGAATCTTCCCCTGTTAGGGAGAATTCACACCGAAGAGACGCACGAGACGCGACATGCGACACGAGGCACGAGAGTTTCACACCGAAGAGCAGGGTTGGCATGTTTAAAACAAAAGTGTTTTAAACAACTTGTTTTAAACGTTTAAAACAAATGGCTTTGTTTTTTCACAAATGTTTAAAACGTTTAAATCAAAGTGTTTTAAACAAGTTTCTTTCAGACTTGTTTAAATCACATTTTGATACTTGGTGCTTGATAGGTTGTGGTTATTTGAGTATTTTATAACTATGCCTTTCATTCAATTCGTGTTATTATGGTTATTGTGTATAGAAATCTGTTCAGTGGCTGAGAATGTATATTGAATTAACAAAGAAACATATCGTGATGAATACACGTGGGTCACGTTTAAAACACCTGGCTGTTATTTTTACAGGTGTTTAAAATATTTTAAAACTTGAATACTACATGAATGAAAGTGTTTTGTTCCTCGAACCGGGTTTCTTTTAGTGCAAACTTGACTTTTGGGAAGAGAAAAAGTCGCACGAGGCTAGGTCCGGCGAGTACGGTGGATATTGCAACACTGGAATGTTGTGTTTTACCAAAAACGTCTTCACAGATAGCGCGTTGGGAATTGCCACGTTGTCCTGATGAAGAATGCATGAGCAATTCTTCCACATGTCAGGTCTCTTTCTTCTCACCGGTTCACGAAGGATCCCCAAAACATTCTTATGATACAACTGATTGACAGTCTGACCTTCAGGCACCCAATCAACAACCGATTTTAGCGACCTTCTCGATACTGACTTGAGTTTTCGAAGAGCAAAGGCGGCCTGATCGTGGATCGTCCCCGACGCCTTCTCTACCCTCTTTAAACTTCGAAAACTCGTGTGCGAAGTAAACACTGATCCCCACAAATTTATTTTAACTAATTGTAAGTTTCCGTGGCGGATTTCCCAAGTTTTGTGACATTAACACGTTGTTCCACTTTCGAACTTAACATCAGAGGCGAAGATATAGTACAAGCAATGCAAGCACTGCTTGCATAATTCGAATATCATTTAATGTACTTAATGTTCTAACCGTATTTAGTTTCCATCGCACTCGATTTCGCGAAAAAATGCGGCCGCAAACTCCCCCAGCAGCTCTGTAGCAAGCACCAGCCTCAATGCTTGCAGCCGTTCTGCGGGAAAATAAGGCCTCCGAAGGAGTCACATGGCGAAGCGTGAAATTGTGGTGGAACCCGTCCACAAAGCTTCTACAAAAAGCTGTGCTTTCCGAGCTTGCGTGATTCCCGAAAATAGCCGAGTTCAACCGAAAGCAGAAGGATTCATCTATGGGTACGTTGCCAGCAAAAAACTAGTAACGAATATTTGCCTTCATGAACACGTAAACAAGATCGCAAATATAATAATAATTGTTAGTCATAAAATAACTAAAAGAAGTTATTATCACTGTTCTAAATTCCATATATATCATATTATATTACAAATTATTTTAGATTTCGCGAAATGTAAAACGCGTAAAAAAAGTTGACATTGGGAGTTGGGGCAGTGGAATTTCTGCACCCCCGTGAAGAGTTTTCTCAGGGAGGGAGGGAAGATTGGACGGACCTTGGTCCCGCACCCTGCTTCCTGGTCGGTCCAGCTCAAATTACGCTAGAAGTGTTCATCGCTACCAGTGTTTGCAACTGCCAAATTATTTACGCAGTAATTCAAGTGAGCTCTTTCACAAATTTTACAATCAATAAATTGACTGCTTTTGAATAAAACTTGGGGTGAAAATAAAGCTATCTGAGAAAGAACTATCTACTGATATTTGTACATGGCATAGAAGTAAATCGTATACATTCTGCATATTATGAGCACAAGAATATGTTTTAATGATTGATTGATTGATTTGTTGTTTTAAGTCCACTTTATGCACAGTAAGGCTAATCGGGACTGGACCTACAGTTTAAAATGGGATCTGAAACACTTATGCCTCCACCGGGTATCGAACCCGGAACCCCTTGATTACAAGGCGACGACACTACCACTGCGCCATCGGGGAGGCCCGAATATGTTTTAAGTTCTATTATTATGACGCAAGTGGTGTTCCCAGGGTCTTTTTACGGTCCACATTTTGTCATCTTTTCCTTCCTTTGACGTTTTTTCTTAGATATACTGGGCCAAAAGGGGGTTATGTCTACCATCCACCCCCCCCCCTTCGCCCCGGGCACGCCATTGAATGACACTTTATTACTTAAATATTAATGTACATACTCGTTCTGCTGAAATGATTCTGATTCCTCCGCGTAATTTTTATCTCCAAACTGATATATCTTTCCTTTGTGACGGATAAAATTAAGGAAATAGGTTGGTATCACTTTCTGTTGTTTCAGAGATTTTCAAATTGATCTTGTGTCGATGCTTGTATTTGCAGTTGTGGAAAGCGCGCGGGATAGTGTGAGTGTTTGTTGCTTCGTGTTTTGTGCTGTGAATTTATCGGAATAAACGCGTATTTAGGAACGGTTGATGTGAAGTGCGGGTGTATTATTGAGCAATTGAAAATTGCTTCGTTTAGCTCGAGAGAGATAAGTGTTAAAATGAAAATCGTGGAAGGGGGTCGACCAACACCAAGAGTTTGAAATTTATTGTGGTGAGTACATCGTCTATGCATGTGTTTCTTTGCTTTGAAATGAATTTTTTATTGTTTGTGTTTAACTTTTTATTTAGTGTTTAAGTTACTCCAATGCGGTTTTAGGGTGCCCAAAAATACTAAATTACATCATGCAGCGTAAAATAAACAAATGATTCCCATTTTTTTTTATCTAAATCGGTTTGGTCACCGTTTGACCATATTAAATAATAATGAACAAATAAAGGTACTAATAAGTAAGTAAGAAATTCCGTCTCCCTTTAGTCGTATGCGGAAAGTTCGCATATGCAAAACGTTTAATATCATATGAATAACGTTACCTGGATTTTTTTTAAAAAGTAAATGTGACGTTTGCGGATCATATGGTTTATTTTTAGTACAGTCACTTTATTACGATATTTTGACAAATCCAGCGACTGGGTAAATGAGGCTATAAACCTTGAATCTTTCCCCTCGGCATGTCGTTGTACTACATGTTTTGTTGTACTGAAACATTGCTTGCCTCCTTCGTAAGACTACGCTTCGCTACTGCTTAACATGATTCCGACGGAGCTGAGATGCGCGGTCTGCTTCTAACAAAGGCTACAGCCAGACTGTTCCGCGCATGTGCGTAAAAGTTTGTGCGCAGGCAGAGGATAGTCCACAGGTTAGTACGTATCATACCCAGCTCTGTTATCGACGTGACCTGAAATGAATAAGAAAATCAATCCGTAAACTTTATTGCCACACCTCCTATAAAAAGGGATACTTCTGCCTTGCCCTACTTGTAACTACAATTCACCATATTTAGCTCCACAATAAATAAACAAGGCAGTAAACTGGCAAAGGCATTAATCATAATCATTATAAAATACAGATTTTACTGTTATGCACGTTAAACTTGCTTGTTTAATGCATACGGACCTTGAAGTCAGCTCAGTGGAAGATTTCCGCCTTAAAGGTCTACTTATTTGCTATGGGGCAGCTATGCTATTCGAATGTACAGATACGACACTGTTCTAGTTGATGCGAGTTTACATAATGTGCAAGCACCTCAAGACTCCATAAATCTAGTTTGTTATATAAACTCGCTGAAAGAAAAACATTGTCTCTTATCACTTGGCAAATTTGATGGTGAATGGATTGTATATGGCCACTAATGAACCAAAATGTGCTTGCCTGTTGGGCCGAGATGGGTCTGCCTAATTTGTACGATGCACGCCATCGATGTCGCTTTATCACAAACCCATGCCTCTGGAGTGGAGGACCATATTGTTTTCCATAAGGTGATTCGACTCGGATGATTGCAAATGACACTCGCTGATAATAACTATGATATATTGACTAAAACAAATATTACATGTATGTACAAACTTGTTGTAATGCAACGCGATGGACGGAATGGAATGGAATCACCGAGCACACTCGGCCATATTGTCTCGCGAACTGACTGAGCGTTACTCTCTCTCTTTTTTCGAGAGTAAACATAAAACAAAAGTGAAAGCCCGTGACATCTATTGATAAAAATATCAAACATGTCAATTATGACTTGAGACAGATGGATATTCATTCAACTGAACTAATAATGAACTAAATTGGTCTCTTGCCTTTTAAAAGACAATCAAAACTACTCCACGTAGTATGGAAGAGAAAGTTCATAAAATAAATATAATTAAGTGATTGGAATGTACTTAGCCTTCTCCTCCATATCGTGGTTGATCGGACACTTTAACAAAGTGTCTACCTTGAAGAAATACCACTTCCTCTCCCTGGGTCAGAATCCAAAATGCCTGAAGGACTGAACCAGTGGCGTCGCTAGGCCATCTGCTTTGGGTGGGGGGGGGGGCTGCAACCAGATACATGACTTACTACTATTGTAAATATTTTTATTGTTTGAAAATAGCAAAGTGATTAATAAGACAATAATATATAACAAGCATAAGGAATTAAAACTAACATAGACTTACTTCATTAATTTTTATGAAAACAGATGGATATTCTTGTCCTGTTTTTCTAATGCTGGTGAACTATGTCTTTATGTATCAGCTGTACTCTGCGGTTCAAATTTCTTGCAAAATTATCAATAACACAATCCACACACAATTCATAACACTCTTCCTTTTCTATGGCCAGTATTGCAAGTGAGGAAAGTCTTTCTTGGCCCATACTATTACGCAAAAATGTCTTGATTCTCTTCAAACAGCTAAAACTCCTCTCACACGATGCTGATGTCACAGGAATTGTCACTGCAATTTGCAACATTCTGCATAAGTTCGGAAACATGTCATTTGGAATGGCGTTCATTAAATGTACTATGGATGCGATGGTGTATGTCAAGTTATTTAGGTAATATTTTGCAACCATGATTTCAGTGATCGGCACTTGTGATTGAAAATAGTCACAAAAACCACTCAAGAATTGAGGGTTCAAAACAAGTCAAAATTTGTTGTAAGCAAAGAAGGTGACATATGCTGAATTCCAACCAGAACACTGGAAGTTGCTTTATCTTTGAAACGACTTTCCAGCTCATTTATCATTCGATCAATGATAGTGTAAAAAAAGTCCGCAGAATGGAGGTTTATCGGTATCAGTTTTGTGCCCCAGGGTTTCATATACAACGTGGTCTTTCAGTGATGATGGTAATGTGTGAACACGTTTGTGAACTTTTGAATAATATTCAACACTTGTTTCATTGAGAGTTACCTTATGTTTCGCAAATGACTCTGCCTCTTTGTATACAGAGTTAAAATATTCTTCATTTCGCATACCGCGTAAAGTGTCAAGCACTGCATTAACACCTACAATTGCCTCCGCAATATCAAGGCTTGGTGACTGCAACTTGTTATTGAGAATTTCTGTTATGGACAGAAGCTCAATGAAAATAAACAGAGACGTCATGGTTGAGAATTTTCTCAAAAATTCATAAAGGCCTTGGGCTCTACATTTATCTGCTGAATCTGATGGTTTCCTCAGATATTTCAAAAGAGCATCATAAGTTTTTTCTCACCGCAAGTAGAGACCTTATTTGGCAAGCCCATCTAGTTCCGCACGAACATTTGACTCTGTCTGTATTTCTACAAACCGTGTATGAGCTATTCCGGACGTAGAAAAGTGGGTATACAAGCACTTGAGGATATCAAAAAAATTTCCAACTTCAGGAATATCTGTACAAATGTTAACTAGAACCAAATTTAACCTGTGAGCATAGCAATGAACATATAATGCAAAGGGATGTTCTTCCCTAAATAGCCGTTGAACACCACTATTTTGGCCACTCGTGTCAGCGGCACCATCATACCCCTGACCAACACATATTGCATTTTTTATATCATATTCAGACAGCTTTTCACAAAGTCGTGCCTTTAGTCCCATTGAACTTAAATCTTTAACATTCAAAAAACACAAAAACCTCTCATTATGTTTGTTATAAATAAAATAGCGAAGACACACACTCATTTGTTCAACCTTACCTATATCCCTTGTATCGTCTGCAATAACTGCAAAATAGCCACTTTCATTTACCTCCGTTAATATTTTTTTCTCAGCAAAGCTGCACTACATTCCAGCAGAACGTTCTGGGAGTCTGAAGAAAGATACGTGGCATTCCTTGGCATAACGTTTTGAAATGTTACGCTAAAATCAGTATCAAACTTCCCTAATGTCTTCAGAATTTCACGCACATTTCCTTGATTGAAACTTTCTTCACTTTCATCATGGCCTCTTTGTGCTGTGCACTGCCTACCTGTGAGCAATAACACTTCAACAACGCGATGAAGATAAGAACGGCGTTTTTTTATTTCATTCACACTGGTATTTGTCAAACGATTAACTACTGTCCCAATTTATTCTGTACTTTGGAACGTCAGCCATTTTTCAGTTGCTATTACATGAGAAGCACATTTCTCGTGATCTTTAAATTTGTCTATAGCCTTTTTCCAGTTACGAACACCAATACTGGTAAATGCAGGATCTGCCTTACCTGTCTGGCCTACGAAATGTCTACAGAGAAAACAAAAGGCTGCATCGTGATTAACACTGCACTCAATCCACCGGAAACTTTTGTACCATACTACATTAAAACACCTATTCTGGTTACCGAAAACACTACCTGGAAATCTGGAAGGAAACGGTTGTTTAGGCCCTTCGCTTTTACTGCCTAAATCTAAAGTGATGAAACTCTCTACTTCTTTTGTAGATGAACTTGAAGTGGGAGGACATGTTTCCGATTCAGCTGGTGCAGTTGAAGCAGGTACCTTATCTTCATCGAGACAATCTGTGGCTGTGCTGCATTCACTTAAAGCTTCCGATTTCAGGCGCTTACTTCGAATAATCAATTTGTCCATTGTTGTACGAACAACAGTAAATGTCACAAAAAACTTTGATAACAAACACACAATATCACAAACTCCGTAACACAAAACGCACCACTACCGTTTTCACGCGTAGCAACCGTTGTGAAAATAGAACAAATGACGGCGATCATTTGCACTGTTGCCAGCTAAAGACATGACGTGTCAGATGTAAGATCATGGTTTTAAAAAAAAACTATGTCACAACGAAACGATTCTTTCCCAGAATATGTATCTAGAGGTATGTTCCTGCATTAACAATTGTTCAAATATGTTTTCTCGAAATACTGTATGTAATAATAGCTAAAAATTGGGGGGGCTTATCGAGGGATTGGGGGCTGAAGGCCCCCCAAAAGGGCCTAGCGACGCCACTGGACTGAACTGCCACAAATGAAAGTGAAATAAACGAATTTACGGTTCCGCGCGCACTACGGTCCATACAGGTTCATACTGTACATAAAGTGGACTTAATACACCAACCAAACAAGCAAAACAAATACAGATTGAATGATTTTTAGACCTCCATGTGGAGTGGTCAGTGGATGTGAGTAAATTTCTGAAGGGAACGAATAGAAAGTGGGGTCTCCCTTGTGATGTAATGGTAACGTCCCCGGATTCTAATCAAGGTGTCTCGAGTTCGATATGCGGTGGAAGCACAAAGTTGTTCGGGTCCCACTTTAAACTGCCAGCCTCGATTAGATTAGCTGTGCAAGAAGTGGACTTAAACACTAAGAAACAAAAACAAAAAAACCCTCAAGAATAGAAAGTGAACTTACAGATTTAAATAACCCGTTCTACATAAACAATATGGTGTGTTGCGTATCATAGATTTGTGACTGATTGATTGATTGATTAATTGATTGGAATTAAAAGTCTGTTGTGCCAATATGCAGGCAAGAACAAGTCTCGAGAGTTTATGGAACGTTTTTTTGGCTTTAATATAACGTCACGGAGATTAACTCATCGATACGTGTATGCAGAATCAAATCAAATATATCTGACATCTAAAATCTACATCAATAATGAAGACACCCAGTAGACACAAGAACACTATACAGAATCTCTCGGAGGATTATTCTGGTTGTGGGTCCAAACGCCAGAGCCTCGTTAGTCTGCGAAATGCAGGCCAAGATGTACTACGTGGAATGAGGTTGACATTTGGATATAGTGTGTGGAACCCCAAGAGATGTTATTATTTGAGTGAAAATTTGCTTTTTACCATATACGTACTATATACCATATATAATACTAGGTCATTCAAATATGACCGGGACTGATTTTTTTTTACCAAATCCTTTATTGTCAAATACTTATTTGCACATGTCACCCTTCAAAGTACTCCCCTCCAGAGTCCATACATTTTTTCCAAAGTTCTGGAAGCATCTTAATGCCCCTTTCATAAAAGTTTTTTTTTTCTGTTGGCTGCATATCCACTCCCGAACACTGCCGATGCGGCGTCGTTACCCGCAAACCGCATGCCTTCCAAGTCTGATTTGAGCCTTCCAAGCAGGTAGAAATCACTTGGGGCCAAATTGGTACTGTATGGCGGGTGTGGCAGAAGACCCCATTTCAATTTTCTGAAGGTTGCCATAGTTGTTTTGGCTGTATGAGGCCGTGCATTGTCTAGAAGGAAGGCTACCCGCTTTCCACCTCTCTTCCGCTTGGATCGGATCTTTTCCTTCACTTCTGTTGTCAGAAGTTCTGAGTAATAAGCTGCACTGATTATTCTGGCATCTGTAAGAAAGTCTACATGGATAACCGCCTGCCAGTTCCAAAAAAACGTTGCCATCGCTTCCCTACCGAACGGGCCCTGCGCGCTTTCTTGGGTCTGGGTGACGGATGTTCGCAGCCGACGATCATCCGGTTCATTCTGCACACGCTCTCTTCCCTCTCTGAAGTACTTACACCACTCAAACACACGGGTTCGTGAGACACACTCTTCCCCATACTGTTGTTTGAGTCTCTGCAAAATTTCAGATGGCTGGACTTTTTTTCCAGCGAGAAATTTGATCAGAATGCGTTGTTCCACGCTCCGCAGCACTTTCTGTTTGCTCATCACTCTAGCAACACTCAGACACGACTGAGCAGGTTCTAACCTGCGCGGGAGGGAGGGTGGCTTTATTCTCCCAAGGACGCACAACTGGTCTAAGAGCCCTGCTGTTTCCACCATATCGGATATCTCTCGTCCCATTTACCATTGTCATTATCCGTCATAGTGAGTATGCAACACGCCAGTTTATTATCTGATGCGGGTTACATCACTGCCATAGATTCGAGTTTAAAGTACTCTTTGCAAACCCGCTTGTATTGCTGGCGAGTACATAACTAGCAGAGAGTAAGTGGTCATTTCCCCAAACTCTAAAAAATATTCAACTGAGTTGGGACCAAAAGTGGTTGCAACAGGACGCTCCTTTTGGTGTTAATGCGGAATTGGCATTGTTTAACACCATTTTGGCGTTTTGTTACCTCATTTGTTGTCCAACCAAGTTTACAGAAACAACACATGTTTCTGCCCTCAAAACCTACTATACAATGTGCGTTGTCCCTATTCTTGAATATGGTTCCTGTTTGTGGTCAATGGCATGTGAAAGCAATATAAAGGAAAATACAAAGTAATAAATTTATTCGTCAGAATAGTCAAACATAGGTGACCAGCCCTTGCATACTTTTCCAAGCACAAAATTCTATCCACTATACAAATTCATGACCTTCCTCTTCGCCGTCAACTTTCAGATTTAACATTTCTTTTCAGAATCATTAATGTTCAACTTTTCACCAACGAACTCTTGCCACTTCTTAATACCAGAATTTTACGTACCAACAGTAAATGCAACAACTTCTTTTACATTAAGTCTTCAAGGCTATCTTTACAACAAAGATTGCTTCTCTACAGGCTACAAACCATTTACAACTCATTAAAAGACCATCCGGGCTTCCATTTTTAGAAACAGACTTATAGAACGTCGTACATCAAACAGCTGAAGAGTAAATAATGTTGTTTTCACCCTACTTGTTATTATTCTTGTTATATATGTACATGTGTGTGTGTTTGTGTGTGTCCATCTTATTATTTTGTTTAATTCTCTTCCGGTTGATATCCTGATGTAAAATGGATTTTTCTGTATTCAGTATTTTCCAAATAAAAAAAATAGAGGCCTTTAACACTCGATTAGGTGCTATGTTACACCAATTACGGTGTTACGCCACTTTTGGTGGTAGCTCAGTTACAAGCGCCCAAATGCCATCATCGACTTGACGTAGTACGTCCTGAACTGTATTCTTGAAGACTAGGTTCTGGCGTCTGGTCTCACAGTCAGTATAACCATCTGTGCGACTTTTGTTCCGTCTTTTCCATGTGTTCAGAAAAGCGAAATAATATATGTGTGTGTGTGTCTATATATATATACCGGGTGGTCCAAAAGTCCCGGAACTGTCACAGAGGTGGAGCGGGGGGTAACTGTGAAATTTTAAATGGAAACCCCCATTTTGTATTGTAGAATCGGAAAGAGGACTTCATTCCGAGTCCAACGAGCTATAACCATCCTTCTGTGGCGAGAGATGAAACGCCTCGTATACGAAACACCTGTCGTGTCAGCCGAGGATCTCGTTGCACGCATTAATGTCGCCGCAGCGACGATAGCAGACACCGCGGGGTTGTTTGCTCGCACTAGACAATCGTTGATTCGGCATTGTCATCTCTGCGTGGAAGTTAATGGCAGACAGTTTGAACATCGTCTGTGATGTGGTTCCCTCGGCACCTCCACTCTGCACACAGTGAACATGTCGACACATATGCAACCTAGCGCAGCATCACCACCATCTTTGTTTTTCTACGTAATGGTGATGTCCACTACGGATATTCGCTTTCTCCTTAGTTGTCAGTCTCCACATGTCACTTTCCGTGGATAACACATCTCGCTAAACCCTTCCCTACCCCCATGACTTCAACAGACCCATTCGCTTCCTTTGGGGAATCCCTTGCGCATCAACTTCACACATCTGCCATGTGCTTTTTTGAATAGAGAATGCCGCATTTCTTTGTGGAACGCCCTTCGTCGCGGTCATATGGTTGGCCGTTGCGCCACTATTTCCTTGTAAACATAATTTTCCCACTTTTTCCCATTTCAATAACTCCGAATGGGTGCCGTTTTCGGCATTTCGTTACATGAACTTTTGTGTTTTTATTCACTTGTAGAATCACCTCCTAAGCGTTGGAAACGAACTTTGGTAACACCCTGTACACACACACACACACACACACACACACACACATATATATATATATATATATATATATATATATATATATATATATATATATATATATATATATATATATATATATATATATATATATATATATATATATATATATTTTGAGCCGATAGCACTTTGAACCAATACCGACGCCGATACGCTCACCGATACCAATGCTTCAAAATTGTAACATTGAAAAGTTGTTCCAAATATTGAATAATATTAGTGTGAGAGTATTTCACTATAATTCTATGAATAAATTTACTAAGAGATTTGCTTTAGAATATTAAATTGCATCAGAATATCAAATTACATATTTGTAACAAAATTCAGTTTTTTGACACAAAACCGGTGCAAATTGAAGAAAAGGATTGAAATATTTCAAAATATTATTAACGTCAACAAGCTTAAGAGACTTCTCATGTTCGAACAATCACTCCCATTTTTCACTGTATTTTTAAAACAGCTCCTATTCATTAGCTATTAAATTATGCACAGTTCTGTATTACCGTTTCATTTCGAAGATCTGTTTTGTTCTGCCGCTAGGCTTATATTTCACTCTGTTCCTTGCACGGTTCAGTGGAGATTAAGCCTCGAACGTGGAACCACAATTCTTGATACGCGAGAATTATTAAAAGACGCTTTTCCAGTTTCTAAGATAGCCGAGTGAGGAAAAAATGGCGTCGGAGCTAGGGGAAGGCCCGTCCCCATTCTTTTTTGTTTCTGCCGTGCCCCCCCTTTGGCATACGCGGGGGGCAAGAACGAATGTAAGCATCCTCCGGCGACCGGGGACTGATTCTGATCCCAAAGAGATCTTAATTTTTGCTCCGCGGAGTATGAATTATGTTATTGACTGCGCTTGTAATTCCTCGCCCTTTACGGGTTTAATGTACTTGAACGCGTCTAAGAACGTAGATTATTTTCCCTCGGAACAAACCGCTTGCATAATGCACAAAGGAGCCTTCCAAAGGAGTTGGGCTCCAGCCTGGCCTTGTTAAAGAAGAAGAAGCTACTATCACACTTAAAGGAATGGGACACGCATTAAACTACGAATGCGGATAAAATATATGCTTCTGAGTCTACCGAAATTTCTTGGAGAAAAAATACTTTATTTGTATTAATCAAATAGTAATGATAATTTTAACTTTTGGGTTTTAGCGAAATTTGATATACAAATGAGTGCCACATGCTGTCACGTTATGTTATTCCACCAATCCATTACACCTAACTGCAGTGGCAGCTACATGGCGGCGGGGGATGGGGTGGGGGAGGGGCAGGAATTAAGATTGGTCAACTGCCGGCCGACCGACTTTCGATCGGTTCAAATCCCGGTGTGGGCATGGAGTGTCACTTCAACAATTTCATATAATCACCTCTTATACTTGCAGAGCTAGCTTCTTTTGTAAGATGCCATCTTCTTCCGAAGGAAAATCTGAGAATCGGCGCGATTAGCCAAAAGTGGCAGAAAAACGACGCTAAATAAAAAGAACACATACAGGGTAAATTCGTTTTGGTAATAAATATTTCGATGCTTATGAAATAGTATGAATTTCTGTAACCGCGTTTTACTTGTGAACTATCTGCGAATCTACGCAATGAATGAAAAAATGGTTTCTACAAAAGTTGTTTATTTTTGTAAGAGGAATACAAATATTAAACAAAAAATATGTTTCCATTAAAAACATTAAGTGACCTTTAAGTGCCCTTCAAAATGGTCGCCTACTAAAATATACATGGAATTCTATTTTCGCCTGAATGCTGGTTGTCGTATCTCCACTTTCCGAGTTGACGACGTTAATGATCCTTACATATCAATGCGTCGTTCCGAAAAGACGTATCTGGCTGTGAAGTGGCGTGAGTTATCACCATTAATAAAATGTTTGCTCAAGTCTTGTAGTGTATTCGAAATCCACTAACTTTAAACGTTTATCAGTTCTCCAGCAAAGTCAGTGCAGATGGATATAGGTACGACAAATTAGTATTCAGACGGCGAATATGTTCGTTGTGATTATATATACGCCCCTAAATATATTTTCTCCATGTAAGGGCGAAATAGGATTTAATTTTAATAAATAATGTTAAAACAGAAACAATCACAGTAAAGTAGGTAGAACAATAAAAAAATGCATTTGAAAAATAAGTTCTGTGAACGTCTAAATTCACAGAGACTGTCTACTAAATAAACAGACGCTCTAGAGACTTACATTAACAATGTTTTTTTTGTGATATACATGATTCAATAGCAATTTAAAATTAAAAAAAATGACAACTGTGTGTAAGAGAGTGGATATTATGAGGAAAGATATTTTATACAAGTTTGAGATATTTAGAGGACAAAAAGCCTTCCTTCTCCCAAAAGGAGTAACGATACCTCACTGAATAACACCCTGAATAAAAATTTAGTACACTTTACATTAAAACACTTTTGTGGGTGTAAGGTGCCATTCACGCGCTTGATAGTCATGGACGTCCGCATGATTTTTCCAAGGAGGGGCAAAGGAGGAATAATTTTCCCCCTAAAAACGTTTCAGTCTGAAATTATGATATTCCTTCAACGCCCTTGTAATAATTAACATATATTACTGTGACAAATTAAATTATGTGTAAAATATATACTTTTTAGTGGGCATTCATTTTAAAGGGGGGCGTGGTCCCCTTGCCCCCCTTCCCTTCCGGAAGTTCATGTTGATAGCTATTGTAAACTGAACTGTTTCCGATCAACGAAGCTTCTAGTGTTGCTCACGATGTAGGAATCAGCAACACATATATACTAGTACAGTCAACGGCAAAGATAATGGTAGGCAAATTGTCCACCGCTATTTTCATTGTTTCTTTATTCTACATCCTGTGTTGTTTTAAGGAATGAAACTATATTGGTTCGAAGCAGGCAGTTCTCTGCTTATTGACGTCATTATTTCAATTCATTGTCATCACTTTGTGTAATTCAGACCGAATGAAAATGATGGTGGACAATTCGCATACTGTTTCTTTCCCCGTTGGGTGTACTGTACAATCAGAAACATCACCGGATGTACCCAAGCATAAAATTAATACTTTCAGAATTTACTTCCTCTACGTAGACACCATGCAATTAAACAAATGTAAGTGATTGGTGGACTTCACATAGAATTAAAATCTATGGCACATCACTGTAAAAACTGTGTATCGCGTTACAAAAATGCGTAGGAGTAAAAGCTAAAGCATATATGGTAACACGATTAAGCCTTGTTTCCATGTTAGAAAAACACTAAAGATGCTGATCAAGGCAGTCTTTATTTACGTAAAAAACACTTCAAGTAACGTTTCAGAGTAAGAATTATAATTTTTTGTTCGGTTCTTAGTCTGCAGAAGACTCTGCTATAGGGTTGAAACGTTACATGTAGCGTTTTTAGATAAATAAATACTGCCTTTGTCAGCACCTTTAGTGTTTTATAGCAATATGGGACTCTCGACGTTTCATGTGTTCTGCATAAATTGTTCTCAATCATGTTATGTGTCACTTTCCATTACTAAAAGTACGTTCTATGTTATATATTTTACGGAAATGTTCTTAATCCTTTCAAAAGATTTAAAGAAGTTAAAACTTATCTGCACTCTAAAAAGTATGCAAGTGTGTTGCCACCAAAAGTGGTGTAACACCATAATTGGTGTAGCACAACATCTAATCGAGTGTGAGAGGCGTCCATACTTGGTGTGGTGTGACGACAAATGGTTTAATAATACACCAAAATGATGCTAAACAACGCCAATTCCGCAATAACACCAAAAGGTTCTGCTACCACCACTTTTTGTGGTAACCCTGTTGCAATTTTGTGTAATTGTTTATCGTATCGTGTTTTCTTAGATAAATAAATTCAGATTATTATTATTATTATTATTATTATTATTATTATTATTATTATATAACTCTCAAGTCAAAAAGCCCTGGCAATAGAGTCATCATGCCCTAGCAAAGGATTCAACAGGTACTAGCAAAGAAGTCAACAGGCCCTAGCAAAGGAGTCAACAGGCCCTAGCAAAGGAGTCAACAGATCCTAGCAAAGGAGTCAACAGATCCTAGCAAAGGAGTCAACAGGCCCTAGCAAATGAGTCAACAGGCCCTAGCAAATGAGTCAACTCTCCATAGCAACGGAATCCTATGAATAGAGTGATAAGGCTGCACTAGGCTGTCCATCCATCGGCTGAGGCTCAGACGGCAACACAAAGAAAAAAATTAAGGAAACCTTATTGGATAATAAACCTGTTTCGAAGATAATTTTTGTACTTCAGATTAAAAAAAAAAAAACTACCTGCAAAGGTTTATATAGGGTGTCCCAATAAAAGTGGCGGATTAAATGTGCTCAGGAATATAATGTATATTTAAAAAATGGTAAATATTTTTACATCATTACAACGGGAGATGTTTCTATTTAAGGCGATGGGGGACAATTAAAAACTCGCCGAGGTTTACACTCGTTGGAAACACTGCGGAAGGGAACACTGCACAAGAGGCGGGTCGTTCGAAGAGCAGGCAAGTCCACAGCTGCCTCCCTCGTCCACTTAGCGGCAATATAATTTATGACTGTTGATGGGAGCGAGGGACACCCAAACAAGACCTCGGTCAACTTTCTTGCAATATGAGAGTTTTAAAGCTGTGACGTCTGGAAAGAAGCCACCAGATTGGAGCGAACTTCTCCCCCTGAGATATCTGGAACAAGTTCATGAAATTTAAATTTTGAATTTGTATTGACATTTCTAGACTTTCGTTTTCGGGATCTAGAAAGTGCAGAAATCATTTACGGAAGTCGGAAACTGACATTGACAATACACGCGACGGTATTTTCAATTACTTTTTTTTTTCTGCAGAATCTTTCGGCGCGTAAAATCATGCATCAGGGATACCATGAAGGAGAGCAGAGAAAGTGATCTCTATATGTTTTTATTTTCTCGATTATTTTATAATGATAGTGGACTCAAATATGAACTTGTCAACAATGCCAAAGTATTATGAATTCAATTAGAATTTTATGATCTGTAAAATAATTAGGGCTGAGCCGATACCACTTTGAACCGATACCGATGCTGATACCCTCACCGATACCGATACTCTCACCGATACCGATACTTGAAAATTGCAATAATTAAAATTTGTTCAAAATATTGATCAATATTGGTGTGTAAATATTCTTCTCCAATTATATGTATCGATTTACCAAGAAATTTGCTTTATAATATTCAAGAATTGCATCAGAATATTAAAATATATATTATGTCATAAAGAAATATAGTTTGTCTTGCAAAATTGGTGCAAAAATTGGTGAAAAGAAAGTTTGACTTTTGCATAATTTCCAGGATAATTAGACTCTACGAAAGGGTTGCGCGGCATTTTTGCGGAGCTCGTGAAGGACCAAAATGCCGGGAAAGTGTCGGCTGATATCGGTGGAAGAATTCCAACCGATACTTTCTGATACCGATATCACTGGTATCGGCCGATACCGATACATCGGCATCGCTATCAGCTCAGCCCTAATAATAATAATAATATTAATATAGGTAATATATATTTTCCTAATGACTAAAGATGAAGACATGCCTCACCTTCCTGCAGACAAAAATTCTTCGGGCGCCCTAGGTCTTCAGAGGAATGAAATGAATTAACTTTACTCTCATTTTTATGTGATAAATTAAATAATAATGTATTTATGTTTTTGGGTATTTTTCAAACACCATAGCCTACATTACAGTTTACCAAAGTCTCCAACGGGGGGACATTATCGAACAGTAGGTCTCTGTCTCGTCTCGATTTTACAAAGTTTGTCTTGTTCTCGGCCCTGTCATTACAATTGCTAACTTACGCTGTACTGCAATTTGAACTTGGAATCTTTAAAATTTCGTACATGCAAACTTAAAGAAAACGACAATACTACAGCAAAATATCACAGTCGCCAGGCTGAATTTTTTAGTCGCCATGGCGACCTGGCGACAGGGATTTTTCGAGCCCTGTATATATATATAAAATAACCCATGGCTTAACAGCCCTCGAAGGGCCTTGGCCCTCTCTCCCATACATATATACTATATACAGTATATTAATAATTACTTACAGATTAGGGGTTAATTAAGTAATAACATAAGAAAATTGGGTTTAATTTTGTAAACGCATTGGAAATTGAAACTGATTATCTTTTGTTACAGTCACAGAAGTTAGGAAACAAAAATACTGATATGTATCATCTATCAGTGTAAACGTTAGATTCTGGAGAATGCCTGGATAATTTGTCCATTCTTCGCAAATGAGGAGTTTATGAATAAATGATGCAAGGAAACCGGATATTTTTCAGAAAAGGATTGATACACACACATACATACATACATACATGGAGAATGAACTTCGATGGAAAACATACCACTTACAAGTTTTCTGAAGTGCAATTTAGATCCACTTTATGCTCAGGTAGGCAAATCGGGACTAGACCTACAGCTTGAAATAGGATCGAAACCACTGTGTCATGTGCCTCCAGCAGGAATCGAACCTGGAGCCAGGTCACTGGCACTGTCACGCTTAGCCAGTCCATTGTTCCTCAAGGACTCATCGGTTATGACGCACAAGCGGCTACAATCAGTACTCCTTGAAAAGCATAATGTATGAAAAATACACGAAAAAATCTGACAAAATTTGTCTATTTGTGGATCACTGTATGAATCTGTTTGAAATAGTTCCCTTGTACGAAGAAAAAGTAAACATAGTATTCGATGGAATTCTGATCATTTCCAAAGCATTTCCATGATGGAAAGTAAATTCGGCAAAATACAGAGCATTCCCTGACATTCGCTATGAGACTCGGCGGAAAGCGGCCCGGCATCGGCGCTTGTCTTTCCCGGTGAATGGATCCGCGACAGTCGCTTACATTAAACCTCGTAAAAAAGTTTAGAGTAACAGGGTCAGTTCTGAATAAAAGTGGAAAGAAAAATGGGAAAATAAAGTATACAAAGACAATCCGCACACCATCCGTGAGTTAAAAGATAGTATTGTACAAAAAATCGGGAGAATGACAGTAGACGAACTTGCACGTGTAAATGTCAATTTCCTTCGGAGATGCCAGGAATGTGTTGCAGCAGAGGGACATCATTTTCAACACCTTCTGTAGTCAAGGTTAGTACACAATATGAAAACTGTAATTTTAATAGCCGATTCTAGCGACTGTCGCTGACCCGTTCACCGGGAAAGACAAGCTGCCGGGCAGCTTTGCGCCGAGTCTCGTAGCGAATGTCAGGGAATGCTCTGTAGTAGTATGCTTGAAAGTAGGAAATGTAAAGTATATATTTTTTTCGTTTTAAACATACGTTCAGTGTGAAATTCACATTCAGTAAAAGCAAAATAAACATTCAATACACAAGAACCTGTCTATTTATCGTCCGAAGTCACAGAGCATCCCAAAATTATCCGGACAATTTGTTCATGGAAATTAAAAAAAAGCCCTGTGAACAAAATAACACAGTTTTATTTCCCACCCCAGCACTAATAAATCATCGTTCTTGAAGCAGAGATGTCCCATAGTTTAATATATAATGTGCGGAAACGAAAAATTGCAATGAGGAGAGGTACAAGTTACACTAAAACAATAGTTAAACAATGGTAAACCAAATAAATATGGATATAATGTAAATATGTACTGTATTTGTTCGGTTACATATACATTGAGACAAATCCATGAAGAATTACATAATTATTATAATAACTCCATGCCTCTCCTGCATTCTGCCCGTAATTTTCCAGGCTTGTTCAAGTACGTTACTGCATATTACAAGAAACTGTATAATATGTTTCCTGATTTTCTACCTGAAATCTATTCCCTGTTGTCTGCTTTGTTTTTCTACCGTCTCTACTTTTCAGAGCTTCCAGGGCCTTCTTGCCTGTCGCGAATCCCACCCTGCAAGCTTGTTTACTCTGGAGGACCCTTCAGAAATATTTTTCCTCTAAAACGAACATGTGTTTCTCGTTCGGTGACCAGTAGACAGACCTCTTCTCGCCCCTCCCCCTTTGCCCTCCGCGACGAGCCTCGAGGGGTGAAGCGTGTGGCGGGGGTAGCTAGCAGACAGGCAGAAATTTAACATTACGCATATGGGAGAATTACTTTACTGGTACTCTTGGGAATATCAAACTTCCGATGGCGGAAAAAAACATATGATGGGGTAGAGGATCCATTGAAGATTATATTTTCAGAAGGAAAATACAAAACTCCCATTGGTTTAGCCGTAACTTGAATTTAAAGTTGCTCCTCCATAAGGAATACATGGGATTCTGTAAATACTAATTCATCATATTTTTCAAAGACCGCATAAGGCGTAATAATCAACTTAAGAAACCGCTTCCACTTGCCAAATGGGGAGAAATTCATACTCTTCATTTCTGGCGGAGATCTTTGTAGTAGCATTGCTCATTCCGACGATATTGGAATAAATGCATGCCTGGTGCGTTATTGTCCCTCTTCGCCTTAAGAATGAAAGATGACATCCGGGATATGGCCCCCCAGCTAGATCGAGAGAGCGGTGTTTTAATGTCTGCTGTCGAACCTGATTCCCCTAATGTTTTGATCAACTTGCGAACTGTACTCTCACTTGGTGCACTTTCACGTCCAAGGATTGCATGAAGCTTCCTAACAGTCTATTCATAGAACTCGCAATTCTTGTAATGAGTGTTACACTATCAAAACTCGTTGTTCCTTTATTGTGTCAATTAAGCTGCAACAAGCACTGATAAAGGAACTTGTAAGAACAGTATTACCAACCCAACCACAAGACATGTAGTGGAAAAGAATCAAACTTGGCATTCTTAAATCGGAACATTTACCCGTTGTAATGATGTAAAAATATTTGTCATTATTTTTTAAAACAGTTTTCTATTAAGCATATTAAATTCGTCGCTTTTGTTGGGACACCCTATAGTAGCCTAATTCAAGTCTGAAGGGACGTCAAAGGACCATGAACACTAATTATGATAAAGTAGCACCGACAAGCGGAAAAAGTAACCACTTTTTGGGAGAGAAAGTAATGAAGAACCGTGACTCATTATAATTAATTCATAAACTTGGTAGCTTCTTTTATTGGCGACTTCTTCCTGAATCAGAACAGAGAAGTATCCTACCGTAGAGCACACTGCGGATGATCATGTCTGCAAGAGAATAGAAAAAGAAACGAAGAGAAGGAAAAAAGTGGATTGAAGAAGAAGAGAAACTTCCGTCGCCGGGATAAATGGGTATCAAAGGGTACATTCTGCCCGCTTGTCTATCCGTCTGTTCCCCTCCTCCTCTCCGCAGCGTATTAACATGTAAAGTCGCCCCGCGCTTTTCCTCCTTCCCTGTCCGGCCGCATTGATTGGAGATGTAGCTATCTTCCCCGCCGCTACTTATCTCCCATAAAATGTCACGTTTTTAGCCATTACACTCTGATTCATGGTCGGGTGTGACAAGGCTCCATCAGCCGGGCGACCATTTCTATGCAAATCCGCTCCCATTCCATAACACACTTCCATACAAACCTTCCTTTAGCAGTACCCCTCAAGACCCAAGGTGCACGCAGCAGCGCGCGCGCTTCTTCTTTCCCTTTTTCTGTGGATTTTGGAAGGAAAAGAATGGAAGAAGACTGCGAGGATAGAAAAGATGAAGATCGGGGATTGTGGGCGGTTGGGAGGCTTTTAGCCATCCGAAAAAGGGGGAGGGAAATGTAGTGTCTTTTTGTCTTGACAAATTTAATGTACGGCGTGGGGAGGGAAGGACGAGTTCCAGCGAGCCCTCCATATTGGACAGAATGAATCTATTTGGGAAATATTTGAGGAGTTCAACGATAAATCTCTTTAATTACATCTGGCGTAGCCCCTGCAGCTGTCAGATCATCCCACTTGACAGTTTTATGTCAATTTATGAGCGGCTCTGTCCCGGTAATGTCGCCTTGACTGACAGACAGCATGCATTCAAATGGCTTGCTTTCAGCGTCGACGGAGGGAGGGCGGCCGTTGCGGCTCACGTTCGCCACCCCCCTCACCCCCGTAAACCTCCCTCCCCCCACCTACATCCTCCAGTCTGTCTCGCCCTTTCCAGCTCCAGTCATGAGGCTTCTGGAACGAGACAAAAGAAAATCCCAGAGGCAGACGGAAGGTGCGAGCGTAAGTTGTTGCTGCGGACAATTGAAATCGGTTTCCTGCCGCCGAATTTAAATGGGTGTTAAATGGGTCATGTACTTTTAAGGGTGCAGAGTGAAAGTACATTCGTCAGCATTACGATGCAGTGCTCTTTCCGCGAGATGAATCATATTCCTGACAGGCTGTTTCCCATCTTATGCCATTTCCGTGTTTCTACAGGGTCACCGCGGACAAAAATCTCGAAAACATTCAACATATACAGGTACAAATTCCACATATATATATAACTAGAAATTTTCTCAAATTTATACTAGGGCAATTCAAAAAGTAAGTTACACCTCCCTGTATAAAAACAAACAAGACACATTAGAAAGAAAATAATTATTGGAGAAAAATGTATGAACATTTAACTTTTTTAGATATAGTCACCAAGGTATTCCAAGCACTTTTTGAATCGTGTGACCAGTTTTTTTTATTTCTTGTGTGTAAAAGATCCGTCCAATTTCAATTGAGTTGACTTTTGTGCTATCGGTTAACAATCGCGGCACCCAATGCGAGCACAGTTTACTATACACCCGACTGGTCATGAATCAGGATAGAGACACTAGCGTAGAATATGTTCAGTTCACTTCCAATCTTTCTTAATTTTCACATTGCGGATGGCAAGGATGATTGCATTAACACGCTCCGTTTTGTCGATAGTGTTCCAGTTGCAGGCTGCCCGACACACTGTTCGTCGTTCACGTTCGTTCTTTCCTCTTCGAACATCTGGCACCATTTCCTGATCATGGGGTGTGACATTGCATTCTCACCATATACCTTGACAATTTGGCGATGGATTTCACTCTGATTATGCCTTCGTGTCCACAAAAATCGGACGACTGAGCGAAACTCAATGTTGGACGTCACCTCAGTACAAAACGCCATACTGACACGGTGACTACTCTCATATTAAAGCAGCTGCAGCATGGCTGCTTCGGGTATGGGGAGAAAACATTCTGGACAGTGCTGCCACCAAGCGTGATTACTTTCTCTCTTTTAGTACAAGAACACGGTTCGGGTGTGACTTACTTTTTGATTCGCCCACATATATACCGAACACGAACACAGCATCTGCTAGTCTCGTTGAATGCAGGGCTGAAAACACCTCCCTACTTTCATTACCAAGCACCAACATTTTATGTGCATCTAATATTTTCTGATATTTACATCCCACAAATTATCAAATGAGGAAACTAAATTAAAACTCATTAAAAACAATATCGGTTATATTTAATGTTTCGGAGTTTGCATTTCTTATATAAAAAAAAAAGTCTAGCATATTTTAAAATCTCTCGATTATGTCTTAGCGTCTGAATAAGGGCTGCGGAAGATCAGTTGGTACCACGCGGAAGTTCTGGTCCAGGAATTTTTCCAGATATTTTATTGTTTCTGCATGGCTCTGAGATCCACCTAGCCTCGTATCAATGGGTACCTGGGGGTAAAGGTGACCGGGCGTGACGCTGATCACATCATCCCAACAATGGCCGAGATCAAGAATATATGAAGCTCTACGTCCACATCACCCCATATGCCTTCATGACATTTCCACATGCACAGGGGTGCCTTTAACTTTGCCTTAATATCTAAATAATATCTTTAAAAACATAGTCTTTGGGAAAGAGAAAATTCCAGCAGTGTGTTACCAGAATATAAGCCTGCAAGTAGCCTAAAAGAAGGAAAAAGGTTAGGAATAATAAATAAAATTTAAAAAATACATTGCGCAGTATGTTCACAGTGGAAATTTAAAATTATTCAACTCTGCTTGAAAAACATAGTTTTAACGATGTATTACGCATTATTCTAAGTAAAATTTACAAAATATTTATAAAACCATACTGATATCTCGGAAAGAAAAATTATCAGAATTTAACTTTCCTTGCTTTCAATGAGGAAAGATCGTTAATTTTCTTTACAAAATTGACCGTTTTTCGAATTTCTTTATCAATTGACAATATTGAAACATTATTTAGCGCCCTCTGTGAATGGCGCCCAGGGCTTTAGCTCCCATAGCTGGTTTGAAAGTAACAGTTATTATTTACTCAACTGTACCACAGTTCTACTTTGCAATAGAAGTAGCGTTATCAACAGTTACTTCTGTAGTTACTTTACGACACTTAAATTTCTAACCTGAATATTTGTAACCAAGGGGAAGAGCTAAATATGGCAACTCTGTTCCTACCTATGTGTCTTCTCTGGATGTTAAGGTAAAAGGATTTTCATGGAATGGCCTGAAGCAAGGAAGCTAAGCTTCGTTGCACGCTAAATTTAGAAAGTCCAAGCTTCACTTAATTCGTCACTTCTATGTCCTGTTCCATCATTCTTTTATTTGTTATAATAATATTAATATACAATGAAGACATATTATGTACCAGAGACATAGACTCAGAAATAATACACAATGCACTTAAAAATCATCTGCATTAATCTTAAAATGAATAACTATAACTCATTTATTTTTAAAAGTAACTTTCCAAACACTTTTTTTCATTCATTGAATTAGACACACACAGGAGATGTACTACGTACAGTAGAACTGTTAGCGAAAAATAAAGGCTCGACCAGGACTCGAACCCTAGTCTCTGCCATTCCGTGCCATGCTCTACCACTTTTTTCATTGGATGTCTATTCTATGCTGGGTCATGATATATGAATATAATTACAGCAAAACCTCGTTAATGCGGACCCCGATAAGCCGGACTTCGCTTAATCCAGACAGGCGAAAGGCAAAAATATTACATGTATTATTAAATGCATCCAAACTGTCTGAACAGAACATAGACAAGTACCTTCAAACTAACATCTACAGCAAGAGTTTCGAGTGATGCAGAGGCAGGTCCATCGAGTATAGATCGACCACAAGGAAAAAAACCTTGGGACGAAAAGTCCCCGCGCAACTTTCCTTTCTTCCCTCCACCTCGGGCCATAAGGAAGCATGGTGAACTCTTCCCCTCCCCTACTCGCGGGGGTACGGTGCACATGACTCGCGGGTCTGCTCAGGTTGTTTTGCTCGTGGTTCCACTATACATCATCATAATACGAGTATCGCGCATATACGTACTGCATCGTATGTACAGTATTGCTTTACATTTTGCTGTAAGTGTACTGTATAGTGTATTTAGGCCTAAGCCCTTTAAATACATAAACGGAGTTTTAATGCACTTTCTACTGTTCTTTTAGGATATTTCAGTTAATCCTGACTTTCGTTAAACCTGTCAACTTATCCCCCCACATTAGTCCGGATTAACGAGGTTTTACTGTACATATTTTCCTAGTCAGGTTTCAAAAATCTCAAGGTAAACATATTATGGTCTATCATATTATTCAATTCAGAAGTTCTCCTGCTACAAAATCAGCAACACATTATAATAATTAAAGACATTATTTAAACTAGGTGTTAGTCGAATTCTTAAACATTTGCCATCACTTCCAAACTAACTAACGTCTTTTTTTTTTAATGTTAGAGGGGCACATAAACTCAAATAAGCTACTCAAGACTGGATGAAAATGAATCGAACCCGACCTCCCTGGACAACAAGGCAAAAGAGTTAGTAAAAAAGTAAGAGGCAAGAGCATATTTAATTGTTAAGGCGCCTTAGTGCCTATTGCCACTCCTGCAGTGCCATGACAGTGTCAGGGAGGAATGGGGGGCTAAGGCAATTAACGGTCAGCCAGTGCCCCTCGCCCCACTCAGCAAACACGAAAACCTCTTTAGCCAAAATATGCATGTTTGTATGGTATTGACGGATTTTTCAATATGACTGCTCCAAGAAAATATTCCTGCCCCTCCCGCTAATTTCTTCTATCGTCTTCAGCAGTCATTTACGCACACACATTTCCAATACTCACTATACTATCAACAGCACTCTGAATTTGTTTTTTGCTTTTTTTTGTTTGCTTTTTTTTTTCAGAAAAAGATGAATTTGTTTTGCTTACTTTTTTATCCCTACATTTGCTGATGACATGGCATTATTCGCTGAGGATGAAATAACCATAAATAGTATGTTAGAAGAGTTAAACAGCAACTGTGAGCATTATGGGATGAAGATTAATGTAAAGAAGACAAAGGCAATGGTTATAGGACGGAAACCAAGGAATATTAATGTGAGAGCAAACAGTGAAAGAATCCAGAAAGTGGATAGCTTCAAGTACCTCGCATGCACTATAAGCAGTGACATGAGCTGCGAACAAGAAGTGCAAATGAGAATCGCAATAGCAAAAGAAGCTTTCAATAGAAGAAAAAATGTTTTTTGTGGACCCATGGACATAGGTCTAAGGAAGAGATTAGTGAAATGTTTTGTGTGGAGTGTAGCACTATATGGTGCAGAAACCTGGATGTTGAGAAGAAATGAAGAGAAACGATTCGAAGCTTTTGAAATGTGGACATGGCGAAAAATGGAGCGTGTAAAATGGACGGACAAGGTAAGAAACGAAGCCGTACTGAAAAGAGTTGGTGAAAAAATATCTATACTGGAGACCATCAAGAAGAGGAAAAGAAACTGGTTAGGACACTGTCTAAGAACGAACTGCCTGCTAAGGGATGCCTTGGAGGGAATGGTTGAAGGAGGAAAAGTTCGTGGAAGAAAGAGATATCAGCTTATGGATGATATTAAATTAACTGGGTCGTATGCTATTACGAAGCGTAAGGCGGAGAATAGGGAAAGCTGGAGATTGCAGTGAAAAACCTGCCAATTAGGCAGAAAACAATGAATGAATGAATGAACTACTAAACACGAACTTACACCTGTCGTCACTGCTTCAGTTGATTTTCATAATTGCACTCTCTCATTAAACTCTCGCTACGACGTCAGGGGTCCTGGGTTCGAATCCCGGCCTGGGCGTGGATGTTTGTGAGTGTCCATGCATTCATCAATTTTCATCATGTCATCACTCATCTCCATCTTCGCAAATTAGCCAAAATTGGCACAAAAAGCGAAGCAAAATAAAGCAAATCAAATAAAGCAAATTTCATTAAACTCTTGTCTTTAATTATTTTTATTCGCTATTTTTTTACTATTGTAGTGCACATTTCGGCTCATGTTCGAAATTTCACTTTCTAGAATCCACTGCTGTACCGTACCTGTAACTTGCTTTCTCCGTTATCTATATATTAGCAATCAGTGGCGGCAATAGGGTTCCAAAACCGGGGGGGGGGGGCAAGGTACCAAAACTGGGAGGGGGAGGGGCAAAGGCAGTATATTTCCCTTTGTAGATAAGGTTTAGCATAGTGCGGGGGCAAAGTAGCGAAAAATGCCCCCCCCCCTAATCGCCGAAACTGTTACCAATAGTTAATAGAACTGCGTAGTCACGGAACTATGAGAATATTTAGGCAAGAGCGAAAGCAAACAACATGAAGATTCAGGTAAATGCTCTAGAATTCTAAGCGGTTTTTCGAAAGGAGAAAAACATTCGGAAAAAGAAAACTGCCCTGGCGACGGCCAAAGATGCAGCCGAGCCTTAAGTGTTCGACACATCTTTCTCGAATGTGCCGATTTCAATATCCACAGACGCACTTTAAACCTTACCGAAGATTAATCATCCATGTTGAGCAGTGGCGGCGATTGGGTTCCAAAACTTGGGTGGTAAGGTGACAAAACTAGTGGGGGGCGGGTGGGCAAAGACAGTTTACTTTCCCTTGGTAGATAAGGTTTAGCATAGTGCAGGAGCAAAAAGTAGGGGGGCAACTGCCCCCCCTAATCGCGGCGACTGATGTTGAGAGATTGTAGTGTTTTAACTCGTTTATAGCTTTTTTATATAAGCACGGGCCTTTGACACTGTTTATGAGGGAGTTTTTAGTACCCTTTTAACAGTTGCGTATACTGAGTCCAAGATCTCATAATGTCACGTGGTCCTAGGCTATGAATAGAAATAAATTTACCAAACTCCTAAGAAATCAGGTTGCCAACTTATAGGAAATTAGATTGCCAACTCATAAGAAATCAGGTTACCAACTCCTAAGAAATCAGGTTGCCAACTCATAGGAAATCAGGTTGCCAACTCATCGGAAATCAGGTTGCCAACTCATAGAAAATCAGGTTGCCAACTCATAGGAAATCAGGTTGCCAACACATAAGAAATCAGGTTGCCAACTTCAGAATCAGCATCATCATCTCACTGATATGAATAATATTATTTACAATTTCTGATAGATTTTTCTCCTGTATTTTATTCTCTAGACTTCAGGCTTCGAAGATAGCCTAGAATATACGCTCCTGCCTTTTAACGTGTTGTGATTGTCTTGACCTTTAACCTTTCACAAGGCTATTTTTACACCCCTTTCAGATAAGGATTTTAAATAAGGGGAATTTACCTCGTATACTTTGAAGAGTGCAAAATGGCCTTACTGCCGACGCATCCAAACATTTGTAACTGAATCATTCATACATTCACAACTTTAGTGCCTTTTTCTTAATGTAGAACGACCCATTCCAACTCTTCCTACAAGGAAAGCGAGAGAAATTTCCCGACCACCGTCGCATACAACACGATCCCTACCCGTCGTGCTGGCAAAGTGACCAGAAATGCAGAGCGCATATCATTCTCGCACGCAAAAACCACCTTATATAAGCCCCCTCCCCCTTTCCCCGTCTCATTGCCACATCCTCTCTCGCCTCCCCTTCTTTGTCCTATCGCATCCCAACTTCCATCGCGATCGCCACCGGCCTAGTAATGAGAGGTATTAGGATGAGTAGTGTCCAGGCGCAACCTTCGCTTTACGACCGTCTCCTTTCGAACAGCTTGCGACCTCCGACCCCGGCGTCCTTACGTGGGGAATCGGAAGGGAAGGGAGGGAGGGGGTGGATTAGCGGCTTACATGCCTGGCTCGAAATTTAACGAGAATTCAAGAACAGATGTTGGAGAAAAGAGCCTGTTATAACCCGCCATTTCGCCTAGCCAATACATACGTAGCATGTGGCCGAGGTGCTGGTCTTGACTTACCTTCAAGCACACACACAGACACACGCACACACGCTCGCCGATAGGGAGCGCAGCCATCAGGTCGGGTGGGCATTCCACTGCAGTCAGGTGAGAGGCAGATCAATTTAAAGACATGGAAACGTACGGAAGACGGAAGTTCCATTCGCGTCCCGCACTAGAATGTTGATTTCGTGCCCTACCGGACCGAGATTCTAAGGGTGACTGTAATCCTCGGTCTCGAAAAAATAGTGCACATTTGCAGTTATTTTCTAGAGTAACTGACTTGGGAGGCGCCAGGGTGGTGCGAAGGAGTGCTTGCGCACCCCTTTTTTGGAACTTACGAGGGCTATTTTTTTCAACCTCCGATAGGGCATGAAATCAAAACCACAGTGAATAGCAATATGGGTTTATTGACAAAAGTTACGTACACGTATAATATACTTTTGAACGTAATCAACAAGAAGATTCAGACATTTATCGTACCGATGAACCAGCTTTATAATACCCTCTGGAAAAAAGGTGCCGCCTGTCTGTTGAGCCAGGTCTGCACTGTGTCCCGAAACTCCTCATTGGTGTGGAAGCGCCGTCCTCCCAACCACTTCTTCATCGCCGGGAAAAGGTTGAAGTCACTCGGCGCCAAGTCTGGGCTGTAGGGAGGGTGATCAAACACTTCCCAGTGGAATTATTGAAGAAGGTCTTGAGTTGACGCAGCAACATGCGGTCGGGGCTAGATCCACACGCTGCACGAGTTATCCGAGCTCGCCATAGACTTCCGTCCCTGACCATCTTCATCATGAACGTCCGTTCGGCCATTTTGAAATTTCCTGCATCATTCGCGAACCACGCCGTCACTCAGGAAGTTTTCACCTTACACGCGGATCATTCGACGGTGAATTTTCGCTGCATTGTGCCCCTCTGCCTGCAGAAATCGTATCACACTACGCACCTCTCACTTGGCTGGAGAGTTGATTGTAGCAGACATTTCGACGAGCCCTTCGCTCAGCTTCAACTGAAGCGTTGGTCTTGGCTGTGGTGGTGGTAGTGGCAAGAGAGACACCAATCACGCTGCGTGACGCCCCGCTTCCTAGCGCTTCACGGGCCACCTGGCGGATCCATCGGAAGTTTATAAAAAATAGTCCTCGTATTTTCAACACATAACTTTTGTACTGTCACATTACTTCATGTGTTACAACATTAAGTTAAAAGGTTAGGTATTGAAATGAGACCTCCATTTGTCTCTACGAAGATCAGCGGATGTTGTCTTCCTTCATCATCGTTGTTACAAATTGTTTCTACATTAGTTCATCATGTATTTATGTATCATATATTTGAGATGTGTTGATAACAAACGTTTTTATTTTGTGCCTACATGTTCCTCCTTTTTTCTTCATGCTGCAAGTCAACAAAAATATCAGTTCATGCTTCGGAAATTAATTAAGGAAAGTTGTATCCTGAAAGATAGTTCATTCGTTAATATACGACATATCAAGGGGTCCTTTGAAGTTGAGTTTTAAGTCCACTTTATGCACAGAAAGGCTAATCGAGACTGGGCGAACAGTTTAAAGTGCGATCCAAACCACTTGCGCAGGTATCAAACTGGGGACAATGATATTGTGGGGGGAAATATGTCACTTTTGCGTTCCCTTGGAAAACTCCTGTGGACGTCCATGAGTATACCTTTATGCCTGGAATCTGTTTTGTGCTGTTTATATAGATTCTGATTGTTCCTTCATATTTTTCATCTCATCGCTAATCATCCTCGTCTTCGCGATTAGCCAATAGTAGCAGAAAAGCGAAGCAAAATTTTAAAAATCAATCAAAAGTGATTATTTTCATTTTACCACATATATACTCTGTCCCAGCTAACTGTGGAGCAGGCGAACGAAAACAACTCTCTGCGCAAGTACTGACGCAAGACTGCTCCACCAATGAAAAAGAGGGAACGGTGTTGCGTGAAGGAGGGGAAAGTGACTGCAGTTACCAGCCTGTGAGCAGCTTGTACAGCTTCGATCTAGCCACTCGATTTCCCCCGCTACTCTGATACTATGCGCGGCCTTGCTCCACAGTTAGCTGGGACAGGGTATAGTAAAATTCGACTGTAACTTATAATGTTTGTATGTTTACACTCTACGACCACTTTATTGAAGTGTTAAGGCCTCCCCGATGGAGCAGTGGTAGCGTCGTCGCCTTGTAATCAAGGGGTCCCGGGTTCGATACCGGGTGAAGGCACATAGTGGATCGAATCTCACTTTAAACTGTAGGTCCAGTCTAGATTAACCTTTCTGTGCACAAAGTGGACTTAAAACAATAATTGAACTAATTCAACATCTTGAAGTGTAACACTTCTGACTTGATGCCCTTTTGTTAACACAGCTCTGGTGTTCATAGAGTCCGATTATTGTCACAAAATCTACATCGTGAGCCTACTTTCTGTGTACAACGTGAGCAGGATGGCAAGGGACATGCCAAGGTCGAGATGACGTCGGGGACTGGAACTCACGCTACGTGATTGGGGCCTTGGACTTGCTTAACTCGCTCCGAGTCTGAAGCTGGCAATGCAAAATAGTGCTACGAAATCGCTCTTTACAGCAATAACACGTGTCATTTTGCTTTTCCCTTCACTTCAAGATTCTAAGGAAAACGCTGGAGGCCCCCATTAGGTGGAGATATGCGACTCTTCATGTATGCTGAGAGACTAGGGTGAATTATGCGATGGTGCTGCAATCTACTGGAGGAATCTAAAGATGCCGTTTCTATCTCGAAGTTAATTTCGTCGCGTGCGTGTTTGACGCCATTTCGGGGGTGAATTTGTGTCCGTGGAAAGTGCCTTATGTCCTCCGGGTCGTAGGGTTATCTCTCAACAGCAAGAAACACGCTTGAAGGAGCCTCGTCTCCATCCATCACGTCCCTTCCATGCGTCGCACGGCCAAGCTGCGAGGGAATTAATGCTGGGAAGGTCAAGGCACTTCGGAACTATTGTCGGAGTTTTCATCGGAAAAATTATTTAACAAATGTGAAGTAATCTTCAAAATAAGCGAAGTATTCGAACTCGGAGCTAAAAAACTACAGGACGATCAACCAAAACACATTAAATCGTGCTTTGGAATGAGCGATTTAAAGTTCCAAACTGAGAATGCCTTATAGAATGTAGTGTAAGAAATAAGAAACATTTTCTTGATGTTTTTAAAGTTCCAGGAGGCGAGAGCCTTACTTGTACTGTCACGGACATTTCAATGAGGTTGTTACAAGCCAGAAGTGTCCGTAACTGTACAACAAATGCCCGGTATTAAATTACCTTCACAAATATTTACAGTTAAGATAATTCACTGCATACAGTCATGACAAACAAAATAGTCCAATACTGAGGCAGTTGTGGGAAGGATATCTAGAGATGCGATTAATTTAACACAATATATCATTTAAAAATATTAGACAACTCTCAGTCAGAATCAAATTAAAGGGAGCGACACTAACTTTTAGACAAGACCCGATATGATAAGACCGACCGCATTGTTGTCATTCATTGTCAAGGTTAAAAGGATAACGCTGTAGTAGTTCAGAGATCGAATTTTGGCGAGAGACGGGAGTAAGATAAAGTGCATATTACTGAAGTAAGTGACACCAGGAAGAGGCGTGTGACTTACAGATTAGCGTAGACGGGAAATGTGTTTTGAAGGAGTAATGCAAATAACCTCTAATACCCAGGAATATGAATTTTGTAATCTCTGGATTTCCGGACGACAGAATGGAAGCTGGAATTCCTTTACATGTCTACGGCCGTGGTATGACCTTCTGTAAATAAGAACAGTTCGTGGTATGAAAAACACGCAAACTACACAATAATTATATTACAGTCGAGAGTGTGTGCCCGTCTGAAATCCATTTTATTCTCAGGCTAATCGGGACCGGACCTACAGTCTAAATTTGGATGCAATGTACTTCAGCTGGAATAAACTCCGAACCTCTTGATTACAAGGCGACAACATTATCACTACGCCATTGGGGAGGTTTTACTGAACAACCTGGGCGCCAGTATTGTTGTAATAAAAAATTATCGAATACTCTTGTGGTAATGTAAAAACTATTTATTGTATTCATACCTCAATACCAAATTGTTGTGGAATATATACGTTTATGCCAGCATCGTAGCGAGGGATAGACCGGGGGCGGGGGGGGGGGGGGCGAAGCTTCTTTTTTTAAAGAAAAAAGTCAGAATTTTCTGTTCCAAGGTAGTTACGTTTGTAAATATGTTCTTCAGACACTAATATATGACCGCAATATTTCTAAATATGACTACTTTTTTAAAATCATAAATGCACGCTATAAAATATATCCTATGTTATTTTTAATGAGTTTCTCTTTCTTTTCTATTTTCAAAATTTTTAGGATGTAAATATCACAAAGCATAGTATTAGATGAACATATCGAAGGACGTTCAAAATGTCGGTGCTTGATAGTGCTGGGCGGGAGAGGGCGGGGGGAGCCTATCCACACTCTTGCGTAGGTTCCCAAAATATCTAGTTACGGGACTGGTTTTTGAAGCTAATAAATAATGTACGTCACACGAGTGGCGCAATTCCAAGGACTGGAAGGATGAAGTACAGAAGGTGCAAGTGTCACCAGATCTAAAGCAAAGCATCATGCTTCACAAGAAATCCAACTTTGGCGTGAAAGAGTAAGTATAGGAATCCAAGGATTTTTGTTAAGTATGATAACGCTGAAAGATAGGGAAGTGGAGTCAGAGTTCATTCCTTAGCATTATCCTAATGATGAAAATAATTTGTATAGAACAGCTGCTATTGATATCAGAACCACTCTGGAAAGCCAGAACGGAATCCACTGTGACTCCGAGATTATGCATGCCTGTCTCTCTGCCCGAGGAACGTTGTTGAAAATGTTATTAAAAATGTTATTAATACTGTCCTAACATGTAAACATAAGAGTCGAAAACAGAAACCGTACAATAATGGAAAATGTTATATTTACACTATACACAAATGGTTAAAAAAATGTACATGTAATGTAATGTCACTCACGAAAGAGAGAAAGGAGGAAAGAACGAAAGAAGGAGAGAAAGAATGAATAAGAGAAGGAGAGAGAAAAGGGAATAGAGGAAGAGATGACGAAAGAGAAAGGGCAGAGAGAGAGAGAGAGAGAGAGAGAGAGAGAGAGACAAAGATAGAAAGGAAATTCGCTTTCTTCTTTTTCTCTTTGTTTTCCTTCCTTCTTTGTTTCTTCCTTTCTTTCCCCCTCTCTCTCTCTCTCATGGGGAGAAAAGATTGAGGAGGGAGGGGGACAAGAGAGAGAGAGAGAGAGGGAGAAAGAGAGTATTCCTCTCTCTCTCTCTCTCTCTCTCTCTCTCTCTCCCTCTTTTTCATAGAAAAGAGATAATTTCTTCTACTTCTTCTCTCTCTCGCTCTCGATCTCTCTCTCCCTCTAATAGAGAAAGAAAGGAGGAAGGAAAGAAAAGAAGGGGAGAAAGAAAAAGAGAGAGAGAGGGAGAAGAGTTCTCCTCTTCCTCTTTATAGGGAAGAAAAAGTAGGTTTCCTTTCTTTTCTTTCTCTCTCTCTCTCTCTCTCTCTCTCTCTCTCTCTCTCTTTCTCTCTCTCTCTCTCTAAGGAAGAAAAAGAAGAAAGAACAAGAAAAAGAAGCTAAGTGTGAGGAAGAAGTAGAGGAAGAATGGGGGCGTCTTCGGTGGATTTCCTTTTCTTCTCTTCCCATAAAAGAGAGAAGAGAGAGAGAGAGAGAGAGAGAGATCTTCCTTTTTTAAGAAAGAAAGAAAGAAAGAAGGAAGGAAAGAAAGAAAATGAGAGGAGAAAAGAGAGAGCGAAAGGGATTCTCTCCCTCTCCCTCTGAGGTTCATGACCTCATAAGTATTGTATACACCAATTATGTCATATTCTTAAGTATAGCATTGTAATTTATTAATATACCTATTATAAAATGCAATCAAATTGTAATAAAAGAGAAAATAATGTCGGGGGAACCGTCAAATTCCGATCAACTGACGTCCTGGTATATTTTTAGGAACCAGGACAATAAGCGCATACCCCCAAATGTATGCGGGTGGAGGCGGGCTTACTTCGGGGGTTCCTCCTCTTAAAGAAATAGCATCATCCTTTTAATTGTCACTCCCCTCGAAAGGCCGCGAAACTTTTGTACTTTATGCATTTGCTGCTTACACTCAATTGGGCAATGACGAGGTTCCATCCCCCAGAGGCAAAAACCTTCAATTCGCGATGTGCCGAGTGAGACTTTATAAACTTGAAGTTTCAATCGGTTTTAGGTGAAACGCTGCACTTTTATTAGACCCATGCTCTGTACGGGAAGCAAAGAATCCTTCATTATGCAGCTAAACTCCTTAACAGAGAGCTGGAGATTACCTGCAAGAAGATTTTCTTCTATTCTCCGCACTTTTATTCTTCCAAATCCGATTCCCTCTCCCTCGTTTCTTTCGCATCGAGAACAATTTGCAACACTTTTTACGACGTCTTTTTCAAGAGACCCGGAAATCAAAGCTAGCGTGTTCCCTCGGATATTTAACACGCTATTATCAACATTTTAAACGACAGAGGGAAAATCGCAAATATTTCATCTTCAGTAGTACAGGAAGCTATTGAGATCTGAGTAAGCCGTGATCATCCAAATCAAATCCTCTTTACTAAGAGCACGCGGGAGTCTCCCTTCATTGCCCATATTCGGTTCAAATTGCCCGTAAAATAGGTTGAAATGTTCGCTCGTCGTTTGGGAGGACATCTTTAAAACCTGGCTTTATACTTTTTCTCTTGTGTTGCTCTAACTGAATAAAATAGCGAAAGGGAAGATGAAAAGGTCCCGTGATTTAGGGAAGGGGAAGGGGGTGCATAAACATGCTTTTTGATTCCGTAGCACCTGTACCTCTTCATTTCCAATCCATGGTGATGCTGGGAACAGGGTGATCTGAAGCTGAACTGAAGTTTTGTTGCTGTTCTACCCTCCTATACCCCGCGACAGGTTAAGTTTGCAGCAGGTTTTATGTATCAATCCACTCTAGAGCGGCACTTGGCATTCCCGTGCCAGTCTCACCTTAACCGCTGAGCTGTTCATATCACAGATAATGAGAAAATCCGCAGTATTGCAGCGGAACTATTTTCTGCGCCCATGTTTGGGTCTATATATGCGAAAAGTTGCTGCAAGGTTAACCTGTCACTGGCTTAGTGTGTTTTGTCTTCAGAAGTTTCTTATTTGTCACGAATTTACCCAATAACTGTTTGATTTATTGATTGCTTTTGTTATTTTATGCAGTTCTTCTGTCGCTTTTAGCTAATCGCGACGCTGGAGATGAATGAAGGGACAAACACAGGACACGATACAAGCCCTGCATAGGATTATCCTGGCTGTAGGGTCCAGACACCTGAGCCAGGAAGGGAGTTTAACATTTGAGAACCATCAGCGAAGGTCATCCCTACCTAACAGCCAGACTTCGCATTTAGGTTATTTGGTAGGGGAGGCCTATACTCTGTCCCGGATATCTTTGGAACGAGGCCGCGCGCAGCGACACAGAACTAGGGGCGGGGGGGATCGAATCTGTGGAACGAAGCAGCCGAAGCTGCTGCGAAGGCTGGTAACTGCAGTCGTTTCCCCCTTCACGCAATCCCTTTCCCTCTCGCGTGTTCATTGGTGGAGCCCTCTAGCGTCACTACTTGCGCAGAGACTTCTTTTCATTCGCTTGCTCCTGAGATAAACAGGAAAGAGTATAGTTAGTGTAAGATTTTATTTAGTGCTTTATCTCAGTAATTTTTTACAAAACTTATTCTACTCTTCTGACGTCTTCTGAATGATGTCTTACCGCAATCGGAAAGGTTCCCACAATTTTAGCTCCTTTTATACATGAAATCTGTTCACAATTGAAGAGTACAGGGGGAAACCCCGATAAGTCTAATCTTATCGATATGCTGTTGTCGATGGCATCAAATCGTATAACGCCGAAGGCGTGACTCGAACCCGGGACCCCTGGCGTCATAGCACAATAGTCTAATCCCTTCATCAAGGGGTCCGGCTGAAGCGCTGGAAGTAGCTTCTTACAAGCATATTACACCGGCGACCTTCAGCGGATCTTTAAAACTCCGCTGACACGGGAATCGGCAGGAAATCAGTCAAAATAACGTAACGTCAGCCTTGTGCAAAAAGCACGGTTAACGACAGAACGGAACTCGCCCAACGGCTTTAACGATCGGAAATTTGAACCCTCCTTAAATAGATCGATAGACCAGATCTCACGGCGAGTTGTAATCAGAAAGCTATCGAGCGAACAGTTGTTGCCTCCGATTTATAGTCGGGTTACCAGTTGATACGATAGGAATTACAGCAAGGAGTGGTGTGCTATGAGTATCTTAGTTTCGTTTCAGGACCGTGCCTTGTCTGCTAGATCAGCAAGACGAAGATCTCTACAAGACGCCAGAGGTAAACGAACATTCCATTGTTCCTTTTCTATTGTTCTCATGACCCTGCCAGACCAGTCAATCGAAGTGTAAATATCGAATGTCAAAGTGTTCTCCTTATTTCACAGGGGCGAGCCCCCCTTATTTGTATAAAGGTACATCTCGCACAAGCGAGTGGTCCTAGGCTTACACAGCCTAAGTTCGATCCCAATATAAACCCGTGTGGGTTTTTATACGAAATAGCTCCGTAACTGTAGTTTTGTATGGTGTAACTGTGCACATGAAAACTATGAAGTCCTGAGAAATGTGAAAGTTTAAAAATTGTATAGAATGGGAAATTAATGAGTCTTGAAAGTTTGAATATATTGTCCTGTAAAAACCATAAAATGTGACTTATCAAGTATTTCCTATGGACTCTTCAATTGTAAGAAATAATGACGTGTTATTTACTAATTTACACAGTAACATTTACACCGTACAAGGTTTTACATTAATTTAAATTACTTTTAAAAAGGCTAATATAATTTATCTTATTTTAAAAACCCTTCAGAAAATATGTCAGTTATAACGTGTTAATATTTTTAAAAAAATCTGTAACTGCGTGTGAGTTTCCATGGATCAATACAGGTACAAGACGAATCACTTCAACAAGAGAGCGTGACATAGTCGGGCACCTCCCTCGGGCGACATACGCGACACCTTCCTTACTACAGAAATATATCTTGGGGTGAGATAAAATACAACCATTTGAAAATAGTAATATATTAACAATACTAGGACCAGGGGCGTCGCCACTGGGTGGGCGAGGGTGGGCTCTAGGCCACCATAAAATATGCTCAGCCCACGTGACTGCCCACCCAAATACGTAGAATAAATACATGCAAGCTGGTAAATAATTATAGTAAAAGGACACAAAGCACCCTTAACAATTGACTAACATAACTCAGTTTCACTTAAAAATGAAGAACGTTTCTAGATTATCCATCTCAGTTGGTTGAAATATAAACATGTAAAGAAAACGCCATTGTCTCGCGGTTAGGATGTGCCGCAGTTCTTTTCGTCAATCGGTTTCAATTCTTGACGATTGTTGTTTTGTTCTCTTTTACATTACGTTGACCGTAATGTTAACTCTGGCTTTGGGTGGAGCAAGCGGAGCGAACGCGCTGGGAGTTGTCTCCTGGGGCTCCAAAATGATCAAACAAAACTTTTAACACACATAAAGACAATGAGAAAACCTACAAAAATAAGAAAAAGAAATGAATAAATTTCATTAAAATGGTTATTCCAGAATTTTCTAACTAAATGGATTTTGTTAACTTATTTATTTTACAGTAGAAATTTATTTTCACATTACAAGCTTCGTTTGTCTTGTAAACGCACAGAGAAACTTTTCTTTAACTGATGAAAGCTTATTTCGCTTTATTTTTATATTCCCCCTTTTTTACAAAATACAGGAAATTTATATGCCTAATTTTTTAATACAAAAGAAATTGCACACAAAATATTTGTAATAATTTAATTATAGATATGAATTTAAGTCACGAACAAGAATGTTCCAGTACAGCACAACGTTGATTGGAGGGACACACTCACAAAACGTCGCTCCACCTTGACAAAATCCTAGCGCCTGCCCTGACCATGACCACCGAAGCAGAGCCCATCCTGAGAAAAATTTCGAAAAGTGTATGCATTAATTTGAGAACTTTGTAGTTAAATACTCTGGACATACTTCTTATTAAAATGATTGATTCATATATTGATTTGCTATATTTTACTTCGCCTTTTGTGCCACTTTTGGCTAATTTGCGAAGATGGGGATGAGTGATGTGATGATAGTGATGAATGGACACTCACAAACATCCAAGCCCAGACCGGGATCTCTGGCGTCGTAGCGCGATGTGATAACCACTCCGCCCCGGAGTTCGGCTTTTATTGAAATGAGTCATCAAATAATACATAGTAAAAAATAAACGTAAAGTAAAGTGCTCCCCTGTACATAGCACCACGCTATGAAGGCGAATAGGGGGTGTGGGGGTAACGCCCCACACTTTCTTGATCCGGTCGTGAGTGGGTGTGATGTGATCAGCATCACGCCCCTGACCGCCTTTACCCCCCAGGGTTTCCCCCAGGTACCCATGTTATTCGACGCTGGGTAGACGCCGGGGCCGCTTCCACCGTTAGAGAAGTTCCCGGATTTGAACCGGCTGGGGATCGAACCCGGGACCTTGAGCATGGTAGTCAGACGCGTTACCGACTGAGCCACCGCGACCAACGAAGTAAAAATTCAGAAATTCCAGTGAAGTAGTTCTCATTACGGAAGGTGCTGCTGCATATCATAATACGTACATTGCAAAATCATGTAGCAATTTAAGCTAAGAGATTACTGTTATTTTGAAATCATTATGGAGGTACTTAATAAATGCATACCCACAATAAACGTATTCTTTAACTAATAACTTGTCAAGGTTTTATTTAGAGTGGACCATGGCGAATAGTATGGTGGGGGGGGGGGGGCAAGAATTCACCTCACCCGGGTGAACATTTTATCTTGAGCCGCCTCTGAGCATTTGGCATAATTTCACAGTTCAAACAGCTCTTAACGAACTGGTCTTGCTAGATGTAGCTATAGTGGGTGTTTATCACTCTTACACACCCACAGGTCAAATACTAAAGGTGCGAAATACAATATTCCGAGCAAAGGAGAAACATCGCAGTTGAACAGGTTGGCAACTGGGACCCTACTGCTTCCATGGCCGAAAGATTTTTCAAAGACTCACCACGCAGAGCGACTTTTCCTCCACTCTCTTATGACTCTATGTTTATTTTATGGGCCACCTGTTGCTCGCTTATCTGCCAGTTGTTCGGGCTCTCTCTCCCTGCTCAGGAATTCGAACTGAGGAGCTCTTGTGGCGGCGGACGGACTACAAATCCACTCGCTCTCCCCTCCGCACACTCAATGTCCTTCAATCTACGCTCTTTGGCCTTGAGTTCAACTGCAAACGTCACGTTCATCATAATCTAAACTTTTATTTAATTTTGTACCCTAGTTTCTAAAGAGCTGTAATTTATAAAACAAATCGAGAAGTGTTTTTTTGTTTTATTTTATTTCGCATTTCTTCCACTTTTGACTAATCGCGAAGCTGAGGATGAATGGGGATCAGATGAGATGGGCTGCAAGACTGCAGTTATCAGGATGTAATACGTGGAAGTGATGCAAACGTTGGTTGAGTATTTTGATGAGAGCAAATCAACACTTCGTTTACAAGAATTAAGATAACATTGAGGTGTCTTTCAAGAAAGTCGCTCCTTATACACCCATGATCTACTCTTAAAGTTATATTTCATTCTTACGGGTGTGTTGAGATTACTTTTAAGTCCACTTTATGCACAGAAAGACTAATCGGTAGTGTATCTACAGTTTAAAGTGGAATCCGAACCATTATGTACCTCCACACGGTATCGAATTCCAGCGTCGAATAACATGGGTACCTGGGGGAAACCCTGGAGGGTAAAGGCGGTCAGGGGCGTGATGCTGATCACATCACCCCCACTGACGACCGGATCAAGAAAGTGTGGGGCGTTACCCCCACACCCCCTATACGCCTTCATAGCGTGGTGCTATGTACAGGGGAGCACTTTACCTTTTACCTTTTTTTAAGAATAGAGATATTCTTTACGTAGCTTACCTGTAGTTAAGATCGGAATAACTTACATAAAAACAAGTGCCCTGGCAATGAAATTAATGTCAAATAGATGAATACTTGAATATTTATCGAATAACAAAAATTATGTTATATGTAGTTGGAGAAAAGTAATTTTTTGATTAAAATATTATGCATATTATTTTGAGTGGTAGTGTACATATATCTTCTTTCTAATGTCATTCAAAGTCGTATGATCCCAATATAATCCTTGCCTTCTAAAAAGTTCAGAGGAAATTAATAACCATCGATTATGCAACAATGCTAATATTTTCGTTACTTAATTTTAGTACTTAGCAAGTCTTTCGGGGAGTCCGGATTCTTGGACCCCCCCTAAATACGTCCTTCCTGTCCTTCAAAGCCGTATGATCCGAATGTAATTCTTGTCTTCCAATACGTTCAGAGTAAATTATACAACAAATCTTAATTAATATATTTTCATTATTTAATTTTCGTACTTAAGTCTTTCGGGTGTATGTGTGTGTGTGTGGGGGGGGGGGTCCTTCAAAGCCGTAATCCCAAATTCTTGTCTTACTTCATAAATTATACAACAAATGCTAAACGAGTATCTTTTCATTATTTAATTTACATTCTTCATAAGTCTTTCGGGTGGGGGGGGGGGGGTCGGACAACCTAAGTACATCCTTTCCGTTCTTCAAAGCAGTATGATTCCAATATAATCCTTGTCTTCCAATAAGTTCAGAGGAAATTATATAACAACGACTAAACGAATAAATTTTTCATTATTTAAGTTTACAGAGACCTCCTGGACTCTCCCCCTAAATACGTCCTTTGTCGAAATTGCATGTAAACACATTCCTGTAAAGTTGAAAGTGTCCAATCGTACTCAGTCAAACAGAAAATTCTTTGTGGTCACAGTACACGTCATTGCTATAACCACAAAACGACAAGTACAATACGAAATTTTCCTTTACACCAGTATACGTATATCAGAACGTTATTGTTGCATTTTGCCCAACATTGTCCAATACTGCAGCTGTTCACCCAGTCGAAGAATTAAAGTTGTGCGAGAGGTATGACGTGCCTGTGAGGTCATGACTGTAGCCGCGTTGAGCCGATAAGCACCTTTCGAGTCTATTTTCTAGAGTGAGAGCAACTGTTTTTCTTTTGTTTCTTTTTTGCTTTTGCGGAAGTACGTGAGCCAAAACTGCGAGACACCTGGAGGGCGTGCGCGAAGTTAACTAAACAAACGAGGCATAATAGACGCAGTGGCGGAGAGAAAATACGAAGTTGTGACGATTCCTTGCGCGAACATTTGGCAAATTAATCGTATTTTTTCGTATCTCAAGAATCCGTCACACCTTAGCTGCACCTGCAGGTGTCCACAGCAAGTTATTCGATGTTGTAAGTATCGTAAAGAAGTGAGGACAATTGTCATTTTCTGGGATTACAAACGGCTAGATTGTCCAGCAGCCAACGATTGATTGATTCATTGAGTTGGTGTTTTAAGTCCATTTTATGCACAGGAAGGATAATCGGGACTGGACCTACAGTTTAAAGTGGGATCCGAACCACTATGTGCCTCCACCGGGTATCGAACCCGAACAGTCGACGAGAAAAAGGAAACACTGCCACAATCTGCATTGTAGTTTGGGGGAAAGGGACAATTTCATATATTTATTTATTTATTTAAGTCTTGGATTATACTGCTGAAAAACAGCAAATGCCTAATATAGCAGTATATGATTGATTGATTGATGTAGTTTATTTTACTTCGCGTTTTTGTGCCTCTTGGCTAATTTGCGAAGATGGGGATGAATGATGAAATGATGAAATTGATGAATGGACATTCACAAACAACCAAGCCCGAGCGAGATTCGAACCCGGGACCCTTGCCGTTGCAGGGCGGTGTTCTAACCACTTGGCCTCAGTGTCCGGCTATAGCAGTATATGATGATATGTGACATTTACACAATATATACATTAAAAAATGAGTGTACAACATGCTAACATATAGTGAGAAGACCAATTTCGTTAAAATAAAAGAATCACAAATTTAAGAAGTACAATAAAAGTAAAGAAAAAAAGGTAAAGTGTTCCCCTGTGCTTAGCACCACGCCATGAAGGCGTATAGGGGGTATGGGGGTAACGCCCCACACTTTCTTGATCCGGTCGTGAGTGGGGGTGATGTGATCAGCACCACGCCGCTGACCGCCTTTACCCCCCAGGGTTTCCCCCAGGTACCCATGTTATTCGACGCTGGGTGGCCGCCGGAGCCGCTTTCAACGTTAGAAAAGTTCCCGGATTTGAACCGGCCGGGGATCGAACCCGGGACCTTTAGCATGGTAGTCAGACGCGTTACCGACTTTTTTTTTTTTTTTTTTTTTTTATTTACAATATAACTATTACATTCTACTACTTTTTAACAAGGTTTAACCATACTTCATTTGTGGTTACATTCACAAATGTTACATTATTGTTGAGTCATACAGTGTGTGTTGAATATAGTTTGCATATAACCTTTTTTGTTTACTAGGTAAAATTTTCCCATATTCACTTCGGTAATAGTCCCTCATATTGTTTCCTGTTTGTCCATTGAAAAAAATATATATCATGTACGTACCTATAATCCACTGTATCGCTCGATGCTTTGTAGCAGGGAAAAAATTAAATTCCGGAAAAATTATTACTTTCGGAGTAATACACTGAACTGATGATCGACTTATATGAGCTATCATTTTTTGGAGTACCGGCCAGCCTTGTTTTGCCTTTCCACAGTACGTCATCCTGTGTGCTATTGTATCTTCTAATAAACACTGCTCACAATTAGGGTCTGAACTAAACCCCAACCGATGTCGTTTTGCTTTATTATCAATTAGTTCGTGAACAACTTGGTACCATTGACTGCATTGTATATTGGATAAATGTTTTGCCGAGATATTGGTAAAAATTCTGTTCCAATTATATTGTGGGTGTTTCTTCACTATGTGCGGCGTATCCATGTTTTGAGTAAGGTATTGATTATACAAATCTTTCACTGTTAGCTGATTATAGTCTATTTTCTTTATAAGTCCATATAAATATTCCATTATAGCTTCTTGATATACTTTTTGGGAAGTGGGAATTTTGATCTCATTCACTGGCGCTTCTAATGGAATATCTCTTATATATGTATACCCTGGAATGTCCTCGACATTTTCTTTAGATTGAATCATTGAAAAATATCGATGATTAAACAAAGCTTTTGTTTTTTTACCAACGTCCACCAAACTCATTCCTCCTTGCTGTTTTTGTAAGCTAAGTGTCTGCTGATTCACTCGGAAAACTTTTCCTGCCCAAAGGAACCGGTTTAAACTTTTCTTTATTCGTGCTAAGTTACGATTATCACATGGCCAAATTTGGGCTCCATACCACAGTTTTGATAAGATATATACATTTGCTATTTTGACTCGCGTACATAAAGTGAAGGGTCGTTGTATAAATTTGTGTATGGTATAATTAATATTCTGATATATATTATCATAACTAAGTTTTATGCTTTTTGTAGTGTCATTTGTAAAAAACACTCCTAGGATTTTAACTTGATCCACTTTTTTAAACGACACGTCAGGTGGCTGTTCGTGTTGTTTTCCTAATGTTAAGTAACACGTTTTAGTCTTATTCACTAAGGCACCAGATTCTATTTCATATTGTCGTATACATTCCATTAAGTTCTTAATCGCTGCCTGATTTTGACATATGACTGTGACATCGTCGATATAAGCTCCAATCGTAAATTCTGTTCCTGTAATGTTATTATTTACGGTCGTGCGACAGTGTTGAAGGAAAGGTGCCAAGGCCATTACAAAAAGGGGTAAGCTTAATGGGCTTCCTTGCGGAAGTCCTCTTTTGACTATGCATTTATTAGTTAAAAACCCATTGATTTTTGCCTTTAAGCTTATATTTGTCACTAATGTTTTAATATTTTCATACATTTGTCCATGAATACCCATCTTTTGTATTGTTTTTAACAAAAAACTATGTCCCACTCTATCAAATGCCTGTGAATAATCAATCGCTACGAGGTATTTATTTTGTTGGGAGTCTTGAGATTTTATTATTTCATCTCGTAATAGTGTCAATAAATGGTATATTTTTTTTTCTCCAACTACTCCATATTGATATGGTGTAGCCAGTTTTGTCAAAATCAACTTTAATCGATTTGCTACACATCTAGTCAGTATTTTATAGTCTGTGTTAAATAAAGTTATTGGTCTGTAATCTTTCATATCCTTGGGTTGACTATTTTTTGGTATTAAAATTATTATTCCCGTTGTCTCATAATTTACTAAATTATTTTTGTTTAATACTGTATTAACCCATTTTGTTAAAGTATTACCCATTGTTGGCCATAAAACTTTATATGCATTAGTCGCTATTCCATCTTCCCCAGGTGCTGTTCCCCGTACCCCCTGTACTATTGCTTTATACACTTCTTCATTTGTGTATGGTTGGTTTAATCCAACCATTTCTTCTGATTTCAGGATTGGTATGTATTTGTCTAAAAATTGACTAGCCTTCTCATTATTTTGATATGCGTTTGAATATTTATTTTCCAAATATTTATACACTATTTGTTGTATTTGGTTCCCCTCATTATGGCCTACTCCATGATTATCCTGCATTTCTGTTATCAGACTCTGTTTTTGTCGCTGATATATATTTGTTACGTGAACTAAATTTATTTCTTCTTCAATATCTATATTGGGGAGCGCACTGTGTATACGTATTCCTTCTACTTTTGTTGCCTGTAGGCGCAGTAGTTGTGCTTTAACTTTTTTAATTTTCGTTTGCGTGTCACTGTCATTGTTCTTTTTCTTATATAGGTCGTGTAATACTGCATAATGGAAATTAAATTTATTATACCATTCGTGTTGTTTTTCCCAGGAGTATTGTTTACAATATCTTTGGAAATTTGGCTTAAAAATTTCTGTCCACCATCTATGAATATTTTGTTCATATAATGATCTCTTAGTCCATTTTTCCCACTGTTTGTCAAAGCCAAATCTAAAATCTTCTTCAATTAAATGTGATGTATTCATTTTCCAAGTTCCCCTCCCTATTCTAGTTAACCTTACCGGTGATTTCATTGTTGTAATTACAGCATGGTGATCACTAAAAACCACCGGTTCCATATGAACAGAGGTAATGTTTGATTTTAGTTCACTTGAAACATATCCCCTATCTATTCTCGAGGCACTAGTTGCAGTGACGTATGTGTATCCGAGTTCATTGCCTCTTTTTTCTTGCCACACGTCCTTTAACTGCAAGTTGTGCACCAATTTTTGCAAAGCATTTGAAAAATTATAACCCGGTGTTTGGTCCACATTACATAATACGCAATTAAAATCTCCTGCTAAATACATTGAACCTGCACTACCTGCAATGTATTGTGGTACTGTATATGTATAAAAATTACTTCTTTCGTTCCGGTATCTTGATCCCGACGGGGCATAAACGTTAATTAATGTCAATGTTCCCAATTTCCCCATGATTAGTCTTCCACTGGATTCTTTTTGTACTTGGATAAATGATAGTCCTTTACGAACTAAAATTGCAGTTCCTGTACCACTTGAATTATAATTATTATATTCTATGTAATTTTGATTACATTCTAGCGAATTTCGGCCTACTTCTTGCAACATCGCAACATCTATACTTTTTTGATGCAAGAAACTACGTAGTGATTTTAACTTTGTTTCATTTTGTATATTATTTATATTTATATTTGCAACTCGTATTACTGATGTTTCCATATTCCTATATAATACTATTAATAGTATTAAAATAATCCACACTTTTGTATAATACATATTTTCCATATAAATAAATTACTCTAAATACTATGTTCTTGAGCTGCCTTTTCGCTTTCTTTACTTCGATTACCAGTCCCCATCTTCACTACTGGAGAATTTAATCCAATAATTGGAGCACTATTTGAAAAGTTATTTCCTAATCGTCTGGTAGAACGCCGTTTTGCTATAGAGTTTTTTGTTTTTGTTTTTCGTTTAAGCTTAGTTTCACTTACCTTCATTTGATTACTATTCTCACTCCCACAAGTGGAAATGAGATCACTGTCTTCTTCTGATTCTTGTTTGTCACTCAGTGATTTAGTGGCGGATGCAGTTTGCTCTGGTGATAAGGAAGTGGGGGGGAGGGATGTGTCCATGAATTCTTCCTTTTTCTTCTCACTCTTCATTGATTCTCTTGATTCTTTTTCTTCCTTCGAGTGTTTTTTATCTTGAGGTTCTGACGTTTTTTTATTTGCTCCCTCCTCTTGTGTTCTTCCTATTTGTTTTCCCATCTCATTATTACTGGTTGGCTTCATTTGTGAGGTAACCTCATTTTTCTTCTGATTTGATGCACTAGCTAAACCCTCTGAGCTTACTATGTCGGTCTCACTGGGCAAAGCTGCCTTACTGTAGGTTGCCTTGACTTTCGGTGGGACCCGTAGGGTAGTCATTTGCCGCTGGTTACAACTGTATCTTAAATGTTCATCCGAACCACAGAACTCACACGTTGGAGTTTGTCCCGTATATATCACGTGTGCCTTATATTTGCCAATAGTTACAAATGATGGTATTGGCTTCTTTAATGACATTTTTACCGTACGTACGCCACTGGGCACGGGGTAACGAAACTTTTCACTCCACATTTCTTCTGTCACTTCATCCACTGTTCCATATTCACTGAATTTCCCGTGCACTTGTCTTAATTCAACTTCCATAGGTAAATTAAATACACGTACGTATTTCACTGTTCGACTTGCGTCGCTAATTTTTACTTTCACTACGTTCCCATTATCATACTTAAATTCTAATTCACCTGGGTACAGTTCTAGCAATTTTAACATAGTACGTTGTCGCACTAATTTCAAATAAACACCGCGCGCAGTTGTCGGTATTTGTATTGCTAAAATTTCATCAATACTGAGTTTAAACTTACTGTAAATGAACTCATGCACGTCCATTGCACTGGGTTTTGCTGCTCCATATGCGAAATTTATCAAAATGGTATTTTCACGTTCCATTTCTATCCTTTTTGTTCTTATTAACTATTGTCAAATACTATTACCGATCAGAGTCCTATTTTCCACTTGGCTCAACACTCGCACTCGGTTTTCCGCGTCACGCGTTATCTAAGCCCGCACGACTGCTTAGCTTCGACCTGCCTCTCCCGTGGCCAAGCACGGACTGACGACTGAGCCACCGCGGCCAGCTAAGAAGTACATTGCAATCACTTATACTAAAAGACACTTTAAAAGTAAAATTACACATGTTATTTTCATAATAAAAGGTTACTAAACTCCATTGGATTATGACCGTATTGGGGTATAAGAAAATTAAAATACCTATTATATCTAAAATAAGAAATGATAGAAATTGCAGAACAGTTATTTCGGAGTGCATAGTGACGAGTCTTTAGTGTAATTTTAGAAAATATATATGGTACGTACATCAAGTTGATTAATTTGCAAATAAAATTGCAATCGTTAATATTTCTTGAGCATTTAAGCATTCGGAGACGAGCTTTTCTCGCAGAATTTGCTTTGTAACTGTGTTGCTGTGTTCTTTATCTCCCTGTAGAGAAGGCGTTTGCTGCACGACACAGAGAAGGGAGATATATCTCCTGTTCTTTCTTTCTTTCTTTCTCTCTCTCTCTCTCTCTCTCTCTTCTTTCCTCTGTCCTCTCTCACTAGCTTATTCTCTTTCCCTCTCTTTTTTCGATCTTATTTTCTCTCCTCTTTTTTTCTCTCTCTCTCTCTCTCTCCTTTTTCCTCTCTCACTAGCTTATTGTCCTTTCCTCTCTTTTTCCGGGCTTATTTTCTGTCCTATCTTTTCTCTCTCTATCTCAAGAAGGGAAGAGAATGAACGGATCATCAAGACTGGTTTGACGGACAAAAAAGTCCCTTCCTCAAATTAAATGTTATGTGACATGTGACGTAGTAGGCATATTTGTGGTCTTATTTTCTTCACATCCGTTTTGTTGCAGTTTTTCACACTTTCTTGTATTGATTGATTGATTTGCTTTATTTACTTCACTTTTTGTGCCACTTTTGGCTAATTTGCGAAGATGAGGATGATTGATGATATGGTATCCATGCCCAGGCCGGGATTCGAACCCGGGACCGCTGGCGTCGTGGCGCGATGCGTTAACCACTCCGTCACGGGGCCGGATACTTTCTTGTAGACAGCATTTTTCTTTTCCATAACCATAACTGTCATTTCAAGTTACAAAGTAAAATGTGCCATCCTTCAATTTCCGAGTGAAATTGCCATGTCATACAATTTGCATAGGACTCAGTGAAGCCTTGTGAAATTGGTAAAGGCAACACGAAAACAATTTATCTACAGTATAGCTTCTAATAACCTTTTTTCTTATTAAACTCAGAAATGACCGAAATGTCACTTACCATGTTTTACACCCGACCCCTTCAATTTATTCCAATCCTGACGGGTTCGCATATTTGCATTTTTGTTACACAGCGTTGTTTTTCTACTGATTTCGGCTAATCGCGACGATGAGGATGACTGATGATTCTCCGAATCTTGGGAAGTTCGGTGGCGAGATAGAAAGTCGACCACTTGCGTGATTGGTTGCAGGGGCAGCGCCAGAAATTTTCGACCGGGTGGGCAGAAGCTCCATATTGATAGATTAGGGTGGGCAGTGTAAATGTAAGACCATATACTTACATATAGTACCCCTCTCTCTTACACTCCCGATTTTCCTTTACTTCTTTTCCCTTTCCTTTCTTGTTTTCCTCTTTATTCTTTTCTAATCTATTCTCACATCTTGTTCCATTTCCTTTCGCTTTGTCTCTGATGGACACAATTATTTCAAGGAAGTGTTTAATCATGCGCAGCCATACATTCTAATCACATTCTTTCATGCATGTTAATACAGTGAAATAAATGTGAATTAGGTTTAAGCTTGTGTTGTAAATACGAGGCACATACTTGATTTTATGTATTCGGCGACAATAATAGAAAGTGCGATGGTAGCCAATCGTGAAGTACCTCGTATTTTAAATGCATGTTCCTGAGCATAGTATTTTCATCGTATGCGTTTTTGACTGAAAGAGTTTTCTTACTCCTTGGGGGTCACTTTTCTTAACTTACAAGGTTTGTACAACTGACAAATCTATCTGAATATTTGTAGTAGCGGCGATTGGGTGCCAACATTTTAGGGGAAAGGACAATATACGTTTTCTTGGTAGCATAAAGGCCATAGTGCGAGGGCAAAAAGTGACAAAATGTGGCGGGGGAACTGCATTCCCCACTTCCCGCTCCTCCTAATCGCCGCCACTGAATGTTTGGATTAAAATGAACGTCTTATTAGGAATGATTTAAAACACACACAGCAAACCAATTCTTTGATCATTGTCCATGAAGTATTCCTAGGCTAATGAAAGGCTATTTTGACAAAATATCACTCATAAGTAATAAACAAGTATGATTGAAAATTCTGTTCAGAATTGAAGAGATTATTAGCTAAGTTGCTATTCGTTTCCTGAACTGTCATGTTACTAATGCGGGAGAAGCAAGCAATACACGTATGGTTACATGAACATATTTTTTGAGGTAACAAAATGATTTAGGACACAAGGAATTCATCGAAGTTGATCACCGTGCCAGGAATAATTCATCTATTTTTCATAGATGACTTGGGTTGTATGGCGTGACCATTTCGAACACACTAGAATGTCAACCTCTAACCTGTGCAGCATACCCTGGAAACTTTATTCTTTCAGGGCAACGAGTCCCTGGCGCCTGGAACCACTGTCAAAGTAATAATTTACGAGGGTTTGTATTTTGAGTGTCAGCATGTGTTTGTTTTCGCCCCTGCGTTACTTTCATCTAATCACCATTGAACCTTATTGTCATCATTATCAAAATTAGCAGAGAAATTACTTAAAATAAAACAAATCAACCACAACTTACTCTTCCAAAAATGGAGTTTAATTAGTTCATACCTCTTAGAAAGTTGAGGTGGTAGTTTCAATGCACAGCGTTTCATTAGTGGATCAAGGCAGCTAATTCCGTGAACAATGACGTTGTTTTCCGAAAGTCTCAAATATTTGTCTCAGGCAATCACCCTCTTAAAATGGACGCATCTTCTGTGGTGATAAAATGACACGTTTGGTGCGACTTCTTTCTGTATATTTTTCCCCAATGGCATAACGCTGTCGCATTATAATGAAGAGGTCCTGTGTTCGACTCCCCCCCCCTTTTGGTGGAAGCACAATGCACACTGGTTCGGACTACACGTTAAACTGTAGGTTTAGTCCCGATTAGCCTATCTGAGCATAAAAGTGGGCTTAAAAACAAGCTAAGAAAATCGTCTTCTGGGTACTTCCTGACATTACTTTATTTTTCTTTACTTCAGCTGCATCTACAGATTCTGTTGACATTTTCGGCTGATTCATGTGGCAAAATGTATGTGTCGAACGAGGATTTCTAAATATGATAAGCCACTCATTAGCAATTGAATAATTCTGTAACTTTTTCCATACATAACTGGTTTATTAAAATTTATTCACTTTGGTATTGTAGTGATTATTGTGATTCCTTCTTATTAATAGAACGAATATAAAGTTGATATTTCGCATACCATATTGATATTTGAAGATGACAGGTATATAAAAATTGTAATGAAATAAAAAAGGGACACTTCTGGAATTTCAATGCAGAGCTAATTAAAATTATATTATACTCTCTAGCATACTTAAACTCGAAGGTTTATGGCTACAGCAACACAGGCCTTCCATCTGTCCCTATCTGGGACAAGATTAATCCAATCTTTCCCATCCCTACCGATTTCTTTTAGGTCCATCTCAACGTTATCCCTCTATCCTCGTCTTATTCTTTCTACTGATCTCTTACCATCAGGTTTCCCAACAAGAATCCTGTAAACTATTCTTTCCTCTGCCACTCGTGTCACATGGCCTGCCCATCTAAGTCTTCTTGATTAAATTATTCTAATAATAATAATAATTAAAAGGTCGAAATAATTTATTGTGTTGCTGGAGGAAGTAGCGCTAAGATGATATTTTGATCTGTTTATTTGGAGATTATTTTAACCATACTAAGGCCGGGATATGTGGAGACCCGGAGCTACAGTCCTCAAGTTCACCCTAAATTCTAATCTAATCTTGATCATACCCTGTATAATTTTGAGCCTCCTAAGCCTACTAGCTGCTTTTAATCATGGAAGTATTCATTTGATCACAGTTTTTGTTTCAATAGCTCTAGTAATTACTTTCACCTTCTAATGACAAAATTGGCTTTTTATGTGTTGATAATATGTGAATATTTGTAGCATAGATAACATTCACAAGTTAAATAGGTATACATGTTATGAACACCAGAATACACTTATATATTGAATCATTCATATATCCCCAAGTATATGTACTTATTGAATTTGATTGGTGGGCAATCGGGTGGGCACATGAATTTTTGGGTGGGCGCTTGCCCACCCGTGCCCACCCCTGTCGCCGTCCCTGATTGGTTGGTAGTTAGCCTATCTGTGCGTAAAGTGGACTGAAAAAACCGAAGCATCACGGTGTAGCAACCACTTCAGAGAACAACTTTTCAAAGCCCGGCCATAAAAGGACTTCGCTCTCTTATTGCCGCTAGTGCGTGCGACGATGCAGATAGAGGGTCCCTATTGTAAATAGGAGAGGAGAAAACGCCCCTGTTTTATGCCATGTCAGGCAACGCGAAGCAAGAGTAATCAGAACCAGGCGGCAATTATCAGAATTTCTCCTGCTGCAGAGGCGGCTGCGTCGGTGAAGTTTAATCCATAAAACGGACAAGATCCCCGACCACAGAATGGCCCTTGTTGCTCACAATTGGAATTTATCTGCCCATTTGTAGGTTACGAAAAGGGGGTGCGAGCGGCGGTGTTAATTTCTTGACAGACCACCTCATCTTCTTTCTTTGCAGTTAGGAACGCCAAAAAAAAGGAATTTTTAGTAAAAAAGAGAAAACCAAACAGCCGAGAACGACTCAGAAGGGAGCAGGAGAACTCTTATTAGCTTCAATTATCCCATGGCTCCGTGTCATTTATACGTGGAACCATAGGATATATGACATTCATTTATTCCCTCAGCCAAATTGCTTCCGAAATAGGTTTCGTGGGGAGTTTAAAAAAAAAGACTGAGTAACAGAAGGGAAAAGAAAGTTCCCCGAGGTGGTGGATGAGGGATGGCCTGGTGGTTTGACGATTTCCAGGTTGATGCTGCGATGATTTTAATCGCATTAAGTGCTTGACGAAAGCCGAGGAGACACAAGATGTTAACGCGCTTGGTTATTATTGCGCCAGATACCCTGAATAATTCCCAGCTTCAAACTGCGAAGCCATGCTTGGGGACTTTATTCTTCTTTCCCCATCAAACCTGGGGAGTTTAAGATGAGTACGCAAGGCTATTCAAGGTTATGTTTGCTGGAAGTTTGAAGATTAATGTCTAACGTGGATACAATAAACTCTTGCTCATTTGAAGGCTCTCAACTCTCTCTGAAAAGCTATCAAAAATTAACCATTTATTTTATGGCTGAGACAATACTATTTGAACCGATACCCATACCAATACAGATACTCTAACCGATTCCCACAGACATCGATGCTTCAAAATTGTAACAATCAAAAGTTTTCAAAATATCGATGAATATTAATGGTTGAACATTCACACTACAGCTTTAACCTTTACTCTGCTGAGGGGGTCGTCAAAAAGATACCCCAGTTTCGTTGACTTATTTGACAAAAAATGTTACAACTCGTAGACTATTTGACCAATCTACTTCGGGTAACTTTTGGTTTTCAGTTAAAACATCAGGGCATGCAACCGTGCAGAAATCAAAACGCCAAAGCCAATAAGAGGGGTTTGGAGTGCCGCGGCCCTAACTTTCAATGAAGAAAATCATACAAATGGGAAGTTTGTTTCACATATTCGATAATGTAATGCACACAGGAACATGAAATGACTTTTATTCGGTTGAAAAAGGACCATTCTTTGAAAATAAGGCTAAAGTTTGCGTCCCCTTCTCAAAATATTGGGGGAAGAGAGGGCAAACTCCCCATTTTTATGATTATTTTTTTTTAAAGTTGGGGACCACTGGCCACCCAAACCCTCTTATTAGCTTTGGCGTTTTGATTTCTACACAGGTGCATGCCCTGATGTTTTAGCTGCAAAAAAAAAAGTTACCCGAAGTAGATTGGTCAAATAGTCTACGAGTTATAACATTTTTTGACAAATAAGTGTACGAATTTAAAATTCGCGCCGTCTTCCATACGTAAATTTGGAGTCGGGTGGGTGCATCGACATGACGTGCCAAAGCTTCGCTTAACCCACTGTTCTGTTAGGTGTTTCCGACCTAACAGAACAGTATGAAGATAATAAAAGAACAGAAATTTTGTATAATTTTTTTCCACTGTGTGTTCCATACAACCAGAATTTTGTATTTTTTTATTCATTAAATATGTAATTAAAACTGAAGCTATTAATTAATTTGGATCACATTTATACGTCCTTTTTTCAGTTTTTAGGTCCTTTTTTTATATTTTTAGGCCTTTTTATAGGTCTTTTTTTGGCAAGCTTTGCGATCGCTCGCTACAGAGATTCCCGGGATAGAATATAGGTTCTTCTTGTTGCAGGCACATGAAGAAAAAAAAAGGTTTTATTCATGTTTGCTTCTGTTAGATTATGCTAGTTTAATATACGATAGAATACATTTGGAAAATGCCTTACTTTGTCAATGGGTTTTATGTGACGTCGGGATGCGCACAGCCGCCATGTTTGCGGCCAATTTTATTTGTCGTTTGCTAGGAAACATTCACCAAGTAGCGTTCGTTACATCTGCAGCAACTGCACGTTTGTTCAAATCACGAATGTCTCTGTTAGTATCTCCAGCCCGCGAGAACTAGCCTCAATCATGGCTGCTCGAAGCCACAAAGCAACAGTTTGTGACGTGTGAAACACAGTGTCGTGCGATGAGCGCACGTACATCGAGAGCACAAAGGAAATTTCGTACATCGAGCGCACAAAGGAAATTTCGTACATCGAGCGCACAGAGGAAATTTCGTACATCGAGCGCACAGAGGAAATTTCGTACATCGAGCGCACAATGAAATTTCGTACATCGAGCACACACTTCCTGAATTACCTTTAAACGACCGTATATCGAGCGCACACATATTCTTCTACCTTTATGATAAATGTCAACCTTCCCTCCCACTTTTTTCCAGACTTGGGACTGGACAATGTGTAATCTAATACACAATGGTGCTTTAAAAGTTGTTGTCTATTAGCAACGGCTTCATCAGATTTTTTAGGATTAATACTTTTCAATTTAGCAGTCAGCTTCGTCAAAACTTCGTCCATAATCCCGAACCAGGCTTCGTCGACTATTTCTGTCCGTATCACACCATTAGTCAGTCGCTGTTTTTAAAGTTGAATTCAATACACGTAATTGTAGCGAGTTACAAGTAAGGTAAATGTTTCAAAAGCACCTTGCTACTGACATTCAAAATCTCTTTCACACAGTTTTATATCAGTGCTTATGGATTGAAAGCAAAAAAACGGACGGCAATAAATTCTCTTTCGTTCTTTCGACGCACCTTCTTCGGATTCATTCTCTTCCTTTCATTTGGCTCCTTCTGTTTCTCTTTCGCGAATGAGTCCAGGACGCTCTGCGGACGCAATGAATTTCTCGCAAGTCCTCATTTGATCGCTTGCCAGTTGGAAGTCTGGAGGCTTGATAGGAGCCCCCATCCCCCCAAATCTCCTGGCCCCGGGGAAGGTCTTCCAGGGAAGAAGGAGAATTTGCTTCCGGTCACAACCCATCACGCTTCGATGTGCCCATCGGAATTTCAAATGCCTTCACTTGGGCATCTCTATGCTTATGGGATTGAAGGCCCAAAGTGTTGGTCCATGTCCCACGTTTTTTACTAGTCTTTTCTAGGGAGATGTTTTTCTTTCATTCATTATTTGAATTCAATTTGTTGCGTTCCTTTTCTTTATGTATATATGTTTATTATCGTTCTCTAAGGTAGTGAGCCGACCTACGTGCCAGAGTGGTTAGCACAGCAAACTACAACGGCAGGGGTGCCGGGTTCGAATACCGAAGTGGTCAATGCTGTTCTTTGCGACTGTTCCTTCATCAATTTCATCATATCATCACTCATCCTCATCTTTGAGATTAGCCAAAAGTGGTAGAAAAACGAAGTAAAATAAATTCAATCAATCAATCAATTGGCGAATACTCTGTCTCTCTCTCTCTCACACACACACACGCGCGCGCGCACACACATTCATTGCCGAATTGAATAAAGATACACAAAGGGGGACCTCCCTGATTGCGTAATGATAACGTCGCCGTGATGAAATCAAGGGATTCCGGGTTCGATACCCGGTGGAGGGACATTGCACAGTGGTTCGGATCTCACTTTATACTGTAGGTCCAGTCCCGATTATCCTATCTACGCATTATGTGGACGTTATAACCCTCTGGCCACAAATGTACTAAATGTGCTGGTAACATTGCAACTGATGTCATGCCTGGATTTGATTGGCTGTTATGCTCAGAGCCGCGAGGAGGAAAAGAGCACGTTTTGTCTTGAGGCATCGGTCACGTGGGAAAGAGCAGTGTAGCTCTAACAACGTGTATGGTAAGTGTGGCGATATGATGGGGAATTTATGTAGATTGATGTTCCTTTAAATTCTATAGTTTATTTTTTCATTTATTTGTCCTATATTAGGTTTTGGTTATTCTAACTTCTAATTAAATTAATATTATTTTGGATATTGAGGAACCTCTTCTTAGAATTCTCGGTCGTATGGTCGCATTCACTATACACGCATTGAACCCTAATTATGTCAATTTAAGTTGCATATCATACATTTGTCTGATTAAGGATATATAAAGAAAGGTAATATATTTACTTGTTCATTGTTACCATTCTATAAAAGTACTCTTGCACTGTTAAAATAAAAAAGAAAGATCTAAGTTTCTCGTTTAGAATTCGTAACAAATTTCCTAGAATAATGGACTCTGATAACAGCCTGCTTTCTGTTGTCCCTCTGTATGGTAGATCCTGCTTTATGCAGTTGAGGTTGAGCGTGTCGAATATGAGTAAATGGGCCTTTTTTACAGTTAAGGTGTAACTTAACAATTAAAATTACGGGAAGCAGGACTTTGGAAATGCCACTTTCCACATTGGATTTACATATTTACATGTGATAACCTACTTAATGGAGAACATTTCAAAGTTTAGCATTGCAAAAATACAGACAAAGCAGTTATTTAAAGTACTATATTCATTCATTAAAATCTGCCTACCTTCTTTCCCTTTTCAATACGTAGATACCATAATGTTTAGGTATTATTTATATTTCCAGTATTCATAAGTGGTACGCACGATTACTAGGCTTCCATGATGGTGTTGTGGCTATTGTTATCATCTTATTGATTTTTTAATTTTGATATTTAGCGTCGCTTATCTTCCACTTTTTGGCTAATCGCGACGATATTATATTATTATATAACCAAAAAGTCCCGAGTTCTTGTTGTATGCACATTGCACAATGGTTCAGACTCACTTTCATCTGCAGGTTCAGTCCCGATTAGCTTATCTGTACACAAAAGAAACGTTGACTTTAGTATAGTTATCGCTTATCTAATTTAAAAAGCCCAAACACCATAAACATTTAGAAATAGACCTGGAGCATGGGAAGAAACTCCAGAGGTAGAAGACGTCCATGGCTTCCTTCCCCCTTCCAACATGCACACACACACGTACGCACGCACGCGCACAAAGCATATCGAGAAAATAGAGTACCCAGCATGTAAGTACCGTAATTGCCTGCCTATAAAACTCACTTCTGTCTTTGAAAATAGGTCTGAAAAAAAAAAGTTCGCCTTAAACGCCAATATTCAGTTTTTTATTACATTAATATCTGGAACTGTTCTGAGTTAGACGATTTCCTTGCTGTATGTGACGAAGAAGATTAGAATAAGGCACGAATCTATTCGGGGGGGGGGTCCGAACTAAGTGTCTCAAAATAATAATTAATATAATAATAATAATAATGTTTAAACTAAAATAATTATAATTATATTAAATTAATTAAAATAGTATTAATTAAAATATTCAAATTCATTAATATATTTTTATTACATGAATAGGTAAATGGAAGGGTATATGATACAGTTGACGAAAGGTAAATTTCCTTGTGATATTTTATGATTGTTACGTTGCAAGTAGTAATAAATTCTGCATAAATCTTACACTGTCATTCAAAGTCGTATGATCACAATCCTTGTCTTCCAATGAGTTTGGAGGAAATTAATAATCCTAGATTAAACAACAAGTATATTTTCAATATTTGATTTTAGTTATTTTAATATTCCATTATTTTCATTATTTAATTATATATATATTTCATAATTTAATTTCTTCATTGTAAATCTTTCGGGGAGTCCTGACCCCCTGGACCCCTTTAAATACGTCCTTGATTAAAATGTATTCTTTCCTAGTTAGATTAGGTAAGTTATTTGTTGAAAGTAGACCTATAAATTACTTATATTTGAAATACTGTAAAATTAATTATAAATTCAGTGATAAAGAATTTTCGTCAAAAATTTGCCTTATACGCCGGCAAAAACGGTAGACACGCTCTCCACTCATCTCGAACATTTTTTTTTTAAATTACAAAATTGAAAATATTTGTAGATCTACCAAATTTCATACACGCGTGTACTTTAAATAATGATCACAATCTCGCCAAAAATATATATAAATCATATCTAGGATTATTTGTACTTTTTAAATTAGTGGAGAAAAATTGCTAACGTCTGGTCTTAGTTTTAAAAATAAGAGTGGAAACAAGAAGTGTTACTACAGCGCGCTACGATGCCAATGATCACGTATTCTATTCCCAGCCTGGGCATGGGTGTTCATTGTAGTGTCCCTTCATCAATTTAATCATATTATCACTCATCCTCATCGTCGCGATTAGCCCAAAATGGCAGGAAAATGACGCTAAATAACAAATCAATCAATCAAGAAATTGTACGATAAGACAAGTAAAAGGAGAAGAAATAATTAGGTGCATTTCAGATATAGTTTTGTGGGGACAAAATTCACATAAGCGATTACTATTGTTGTGATATCATTGTGTAGGTGTTAAACAAACGCATACCTACTAACAGTAACGCTTAAAGTATTTAGACTAAAATGCTATAATTTTTCGTCAGTAAAACCGCAAATAAATAATAGCATGCAATGTTCTTTTTATTTGAGGAAGGTGGAAATTATGGGAACCAGGGTAGAAAGATTGGGGAGGGGGGCACACTGCCCAGGTGAAAATTTTACCTTGAGCCGTCCCTATTCGTCAGACTATTATTACCACCTTCCTATTCATATTCCTTGATGAACTTATTTTGCCTTCCTTTGTTCCAAGACCAGGTTACTTGTGGGCCATCCATATTAATTTCAGATAAATACACAGGAGTAAGAAAAGCACTAAACGCATTATGTCAAACAAAGAAAGTCAGTGAAGAAGTACAGCTTTCATTTTCACGTCCATTTGAACAGGGATAAATGTTTACATGAGGGTTCGTCTGGTTTCTCACTCCGTGTCTATGCTCTGCGACAAGTAGTTGCCGGGCAGGGCGAGAGATGGCAGCACCATTCAATATAACTGCCTTCTTTCCATGAATCGGGCAGATTGCATATGGATTCATTATATCCTATTTAATACAATAAGATGAACAAAATAACTATATAATAAAAGTGAATTGTTCAACTGGTATAATTATTATTTACCTAAAAATTGTCCGACACACAACAGAATTGCAACTTTATAACCAGATCTTGACTCCAAACTTACATGTACAATAGTTGTTCGTAAGAGGATCGATTTCCCACGTGGAACGTGAACATGTATTGTATTTGGAACGAATACACAGAAATTATGCATTGCGATAGTTAATCTAAAAAAAATCTGTTGAACATGTAATGTGGATATGTGTACAATTGAATGTAATATTGTTATTATGTTTTGCTGTGTTATATGTATGCAATATGTTTTTCATGCCTTTACCTTATGTAATCTGTTTTTGAAGGCAATAAATAAATAATCCATAGGTGGCGGACATCACTGGCTGTAGCCTGGATGACGTTGCCAGAACAAAATGAGTGGAGGGACAGAGAGGGGACATATCTCTACATACATCTAAATAGAATACAAAAAGGTATATTACAATATATGAGCACTTCTTTCTCTGGAAAGGAACCAATAATAATCCCGCAACATATTAAGTACAATACTTTATGTCACGAGCACATAAGAACGTGTTCCCTTTCGACCCGGTGTCACGAATTTATCCCAAGAGTCCTTCTTTAAAAAATCTGTGGTTGACGGATCTTATTCAGTTTTATTTGTAGTGGTAGAGGTCAATCCATGAAATATTTTTGACCATTTTGTACCATGATATTTGCAATACTGATGGCGATTTTTTTTTTCGGTGCTTCTTCCACGAGTCTTACAAAAAGTCATCAACACCGCGGAGCAAATTTTCGTCCCTTGCTTCCATCACCCCAAAATACTGGAAGCACTAAACCTTACAAAAAAATCACGTCTTCAAGTATATATATATATATGAAACCAAACAACTTGCAAGGAAGCCGTCATATCGATTTTTCTGCAAGTCTCTCCGCTCAAAAACAAAGAATTGCTAGGTTTTATTGTTATAAAACTTTCGAAACATGTAGTACTATCCAACCTCCAAACATATATTCTCAGATTTAACAAGGATGAAAGAATTATTTGTCTACCTCAATTAATTTCATATCATATCTAACGGTACCTGACGCGGGCATGCGATTTGAGTAACTCCTTACTTTTGAAGTAAATTATACATCATTGTAATTATTTTATTAAAACATATGCATGTGAATTATGGTACTCTACAGTAAATCATCACAAGGAGAATTGCAGTAATACTTCATTGCAACTTTTGTGCATGAAATCGGATAAAATATATATATTTGAAAGTCATAATTACAGATAAAATACCTATGGTATAACCTAGAATCGATAGAATTCGTGGATTGTTATTTCGTTTTGAAAATATAAGCCTGAAATTATACGTGAAATAACAGATACAAAAACACATACACAGCATATATTAACATAAATATATGAGATTAGTCACCGTTCTGAAAAATAAAGCGCCGCCTGTTGAGTACTTTAGTTTATGTAATATTATTTTTATGTTTCTATATCTAGAGGTTTGGGCCGTAAACTTATAAAAATGAAGAAATATATTAACACCTCCTTTTCACTATTATGGTTTTGGAAAATCCATCCTTACACAGAAAAAAAGGATTTGTTTGAATTAACAAAACACTTTTGGTTACATTATTTGGTAACCGTAAACAAAACTTTTGCTGCCTTTTACTAAATTTTGCTAATTTTGGCCAAATCTTTTGGTAACTAAACAAATTTGCATCATTACCAAAATAATTTGGCAGGTGAACAATCATTTGTTTGTCGCCTATTTAAACAAATGTTTGGTTGACGGCCCTGGCGTACGCATTGTGAGCTGATGGGGCTGCAACCCAACCGGAAATTTTTAGAAAAATTTAAAACATTTATTTAAAGACACGACATGTATTTAAAGACATGACACTACATGCAAATGCCCATTTAAAGTGTCGTGTATTATCACATTGTTTGTTACACAGAATATGCAATCAATAGAATCGATAAGGTACAACAAATAATATGATAAAATGTGGTAAAATGATATAAAAAAATTATAAAAATTAATATGAAAGAGTAATATGAAAAAGGAATAGAAAGTAGCAACTTGAGTTGGTGTTTGGTTTGAGTTGCTGTTTTAAGTCCACTTTATGCACAGTAAGGCTAATCGGGACTGGACCTACGGTTTAAAGTGGGATCCGAACGACTGTGCCACGTGCCTCCACCGGGTATCGAACCCGTTACTCCTTGATTACAAGGCGGTGACACTACCAATAGCAACTTGACAAGTGAGGTTAATCCTTACTCAGGATATGACAAGAATAGTAGCAGAGAAAAACAAAACAACCAAGGAAAAATATATGAACCACGAATTACATATAAATGATGAGGTATAGAAATAATGATAGTAACTAGCAAAATCTGGTCCTTAGCATTAATTCTTTCACCTGAACAAAGCAAGTATGTACAATGAAAAAATGACTGAACTGCTAAATAACGTCAAATCTTGTTTTGAAAGTAAGTTTCAATTTCCCTTTTGAACTTCCGTAAGCTTTGTAAGATGTCTACCTTATCATATGATTTTGCAATCTCATTATGCGAGTGGGTGCCGCATTGGCTGTCTTTGTTAGAGCTCTCGGTACTTGAAATAGCTCTCTCCGCGGTCTTACCTTACTATATGGTATATAAAAAGGAATTTCTGAGAGCAGTTGAGAGGAGTCTAATGAGTTGTTTAGAAATTTATGTCAAAATAGTAACTGATGTATATTTCTTCTATCATATAGGGATTGTACGCGAAAGTGTTATTTTAGGGTGTCATAAGAAGTATACTTGGGATAAACGTCGTCTTTTTCAGTTTTGGGAGTCGAAGGAACTTGTCTTGTACATTCTGAATTCTGTTGGTTTCATTTAGTGTTTGTGGGGACCAGACGATAGACTCGTATTCCAGTTTCGGCCTTACGTAGGTACTCTACAGCATTTGGAATGTTTCTGTCTTCTTAAAGTCGTTTCCCATTCTCATTATAAACCCAAGGTTTTCGTAGCCTTATGCCACAATGAGGTCGATGCGCCTTCGGAAACTGTTGTGTAAGTGTGCATATAGTTCTTTTTTTTTTTTTTTTCGAGTGAAAGTTATAATTTTACATTTGCTAAAATTGAGTTATAGTTTGTTTTGAGTGCACCATTCTATGAGGTTTCCAATGTCCTTTCCAATGTCCTTTTGGTTTGGTTTGGTTTGAGTTGGTGTTTTAAGTCCACTTTATGCAAAGTAAGGCTAATCGGGACTGGACCTACAGTTTAAAGTGGGATCCGAACCACTTGTGCCTCCACCGGGTATCGAACCCGGGACCCCTTGATTACAAGGCAATGACGCTACCACTGCACCATGGAGGAGGCCCTCCAATGTCCTTTTGAAGTTTCAAGGTATCGTTATCGTTCGTTATAGACTTAAATATTTTCAGGTCGTCTGCGTACAGGAGATTTTTGGAATGCAGCAGGCATTCTGGGAAATCAAGTTTTCATGTAAAATTCAGTAGAGAACTCGAAAAAAAAAATAGGTTAAAATGCAAACATCCCCTTAAAATGATCCCTTATTACCATTTCTTGTTCCGAATTCAATTTTAATAGACTGAAAAGCTCCAAATATAAGAAATATTTTATTGTGAATCCCGCTCCAATAGAACGCTATCCACCTTTACAAACCCAGCCGATCCCGGAAAAAAATTCTGGGTACGCCAATGGTTGCCGGAAACTACTTTTTGGTTATTCCAAACAAACTTTTTTTTTCTGTGTAGTGGGCGCTTACGTCATACACTTTCTGTTTTCTGTATTCTGGGGCTTGGACGGTGCGTTGATTAGACAAAGCTGCCCATAGAATTTTCTCGGAAGGGGTAGTAGTGCTCAAAGTTGGGAAATATAGAGCATGCTTGTGCTTTTACTTAGGAAAATTCTCGTGAAACATCCCCTCAGTAGGAAAATTTGCACAGACCGCCCGACCTGCTGCATTTTCTCCATGTTGATCCATATAGGTACAAACATCTGCCCCCTTTCCCAAAACTAGGCAAAGCATCCCTTCCTATGCTAGGAATTTTCACATCGAGCACTGGGGGCAGAGTAAGATTTCATATCTTGCCCTTCAGTTATAAAAACTCATATTTTACATTTTTATTATGATTTTTTACAAATCGTAACAATGAAATTAAATTTAAATTACCTTGGCGTTGTTCTCAAGTTTAGACTTGACTCCAATATATAAATAGAAACTGGATTTGACTTACTTCTTTTCCATAAAATCAATTACTTTATTGATTAACAGTCTTTCTGTACTTTTTACGATGAACAGAGACCATTTATCCTGCTGTCTTTCATCCATTTTTTCACGCTACAAATTTCACCATTTGATCTTATATCAAGTTTATCATGATATCTAAGGAAGAGCAAGTGCCCCTGGTCCCCACTGCGGGTGCCTTTAATATTAGATATTGCTGTAAGAAACATTTTATATTGATATTGTTTTCTGACCATTCAGGAACACCAATGACAACGTTACCTCGAACCTATTCACTGACAAGCTCATTTGTTCGACAGCATTAACCAATGTCCAGGAGTTCCTCGTATGATTGATTGATTTGCTTTATTTTACTTCGCTTCTTGTGCCACTTTCGGCTAATTTGCGAAAATGGGGATGAGTGATGATATGATGAATCTGATGAATTGACACTCACAAACATCCATGCCAAGGCCGGGATTCGAACCCGGGACCCCTGGCGTCGTAGACCTAGAGAGGCCTAGTCTGCAGGGCGTCTGACTGCGACAAGGGAGAGCCGCGTTCGATTTCCGAGGTGGGTGATCTAAGGTGGGAATTTTTCCAGCATAAAGCGGCTTCTGGGGCTCACCAAGCCTCAAATCAATGGATACCTGGATCGGGGGGGGGGGGGGGGTAACATCACCTCAAAAATGGCAGAGCTCGAGAACGTGTAAGGGAATGGTATTCATCTACCTTGCCGAGTCTATCACTTGAGGATCTTTCGTTGTTTCGATTCTCCCTCGAAAAGAAACTTTCCGCTGCTTCCAAACTCATTTTTTATGCAGTTGGAGGCTGAAAGGACGAAGACGAAAGGACACGCGCATTCGGAATCATGGTTACGGCGTCCGCATGTAGGTCGCCCCGGCTATGGCCCAGCAGGGCGTCGTCCACTCAACTTTTAGAAGTTCCCAGCGCCTCGTTCCAAGGCAGCGATAACTCGGAGCATTTCGGCTTTTCAAATAGAACGGCTCCTTGTCCAGATCTCGCGAAAGATAAAGAGTGGGATTCCTTCTGGTTTCGAAGGAGCAGTTAGAAATGCGCAGTTAGCCCCATCCATTGTCTGTTGTTATGTGCGCCGAGCCCTTTTACTTCCGTGGCCCTTTTGTTCCCTGATGCGGAATGTTTCTGCCGGAATTGCCTGATTTCTGGGGAAAGGAATTATAAACCGGGCCGAGTACTTGTTCTAAGACATGACAAGATCTTTAACAAGGGCCCGGTTACTCGTCCTTATGGATCACCAGCGTTGGATCTTGCGAAAAGGGCTCTTTTGGGGAAGAGGTCGTCGCATGCTATTGTGGCCGGTACGAAGTGTACTTACGAGGAAATCAAATGTGGCAAAAAAAACAAAACAAAAAGTAGGGCTAAGCCGATACCGGTATAGGCCAATACCAGTGGTATTGGTTGGAATTTATTTATCGATACCACCGATACTCTACTGTCAATTTGGTATTTTACTAGCTCCACAAATGTGCCTCCCGATACTTTCGCAGAGTATAATTATCCTGGAAATTATGCAAAATTCAAGGTTTCTTTCCATTTTGAACCAGTTTTGTGTGAAAAAACTTACTTGACCAAGAGTTTAGGTTTTTAACCTATGTTTTTCCTTTGCAGGTAAAAAACGCAAAAACTGATGTAGTTTTATAGTGCCTAAAATAACCTATTTTTCTTGATAGAACCTATTTTAGGTTTATGTGCCTAAATCAAACCTTTTTTTTAGGTTTTTCAGGGTTTTTATATCACTCAGAGGTATTTCTGTTTGGTGACGAAAAATTCAACGACTAACATGTTTGAAACATACTCTCTGTCGACTTCGAAGATTGATAAAATTCTTAATTATTTCCCACACAGTTTTCTTTTACGTCTTCTTGAATAACTTGCTTCAGCATTTATAAATATGTATAAAATCAATTGGATTTGGATTAATAAAAGTTGCGCTTCTTCACATGTATGGAGAATAATTCACGCATAATTCCCAGAGCTAATAATTCATGCATAATTCCCAGAATTCAAGGAATTCCCAGTGAGTAGTCACCCTGGTATTGTGCAGCAAATTACACACACGTAATTCATTTTTCACGTAATCACGTAACTTTTGCTAACAGCACAAGTATAGTATTACAATAACTTGTGGATAATTTTGAAAATGATGATGAATACAAATGAAAATTTGATTAGAAAATTAATATTTACTTATTTTGTATACGGACACCTATTAAAATTTCTTACAGTTCTTTCAAAATTTTGTTTTTAAAGATTGTATGTAATCAGTGTATTTCAGGAAACTTAAATGATTTTAAGTTTCTTGGAACCTACTTCAGGATTTTTTGAGCCTTATTTAATATTTTGAGAACCTATTTGAAGGTTTTTAGAACCTATTTTATGATATTTAGAACCTATTTTAGGATTTTTAGTGCCTTTTCTAGAAACCTAAAAGCACACTTTTAAGGACCTAATAATCCGAGATCTAGTGATGAGATAACATATAATTTAACATTCTGATGTATATTTAAATTAAAAATTACATTTTTAAAAAATATTTATGTTAAAAATATTCTTGGTAAATTGATGCATATAATTAGAGTGAAATATACTAACATACTAATGTTATCAATATTTTGAACAAGTCTTAATTAATACAATTTTCAAGCATCGGTATCGGTGGGAATCGGTGAGAGGATCGGCATCGGTTCAAAGTGGTATCGTCTCAGCCCTACAAAAGAGACTTCGCATGCTAAGGTAATAGAACGCCCTATCAACTGGAAGTTCTAACCATCTCGGTGGGGATTAAATGGCAGACTCACAATTACAAGATCGAATGTTCCAGGTTTGAGTTCTGGCATGGCATTCAGTTATCATACATCGTAATCGCGACGATGTGAAGATGTTATAAAATTGAAAATAACAGACGGCCAGCAAAGTTTTCCATACACTGCAGCTGCCTCGCCTTCATACCGCTAGAAACAGAAGAAAATGATTGGCGCTTGTGTGACACTTCAATTAAGTAGGCTATAGATGTGCCAAAGTTCAATTGAATTACTTTGAAATTTCCGGAATCTTAACCCACTGTTGCCGAAATAACCGTTTAAAAAAACTTATATTTTTTTAACGACAAAGAATGGTAATTCGGCAATATCCTTCAGTTGTTCTAACAATTTCACAACAATAATACCTATTCGTGGTTATATAAGACTTGCGTTTTAATTATTTCTTCTGTTTTTCAACATTTATCCATTTTATGTGTACCAGTTTCTATTGAAAGATGTTACTATTAATTTATTTATTTCAAACGGCATTTATAGTGCGGTACACAGAAAATTCCAAGTATAGCGCTTTTACCCATACATTCGTAATAACATGTCACAAAATAAAATAAGAAATTTAACAAATAAAATGAACATAAGAATTTTAAACAAAAGATTTTTGACAAGGACAGAAAAGATGTAAAAATTTCAACAGTAATATATTTTTTTCAATGCTCAAGACATACGTTAAAGAACAGAAAATCGAAACACACGTCTGCATTCAGTTATTTTTAGTGACATATGGAATTGTTACATTATATACAAATGATTTATTCCCATTATATTTACAGGTAATGGACAAAATAATATGAACACCTTGGTTTGCAAAGGCCTATATACGCCGTCGTGGAAAAGGAACAACACTCAGCAGAGATTTCAACCATCTAGTGGCGATGAAAGCAAACATATCAGTCTATCAGAAGCTGGTGTGAGAGTTGCATGCGAGCGGTCAACTATTCCGTCGAATGCAGGTATGTCCGACCTTTCAGACTTCAAAAGAGGCATGATCATAGGAGCCCGCCTGGTTGGAGCATCTGTGACAAAAACAGCTACACTTGTTGGTGTAGCACGGAGCACAGTGTCAACTGTTCTGTCAGCCTACAGACAACATGGAGAGACAACGTCTGCAAAGGAGAATAGTGGGCGAAAAACAAAGTTATCCAACAGGGATCGACGTGTGTTGAAGCGAATAGTGACTCGAAAGCACAAGACAACACTGTCCCAGATAACCGCAGAGATGAACAATCACCTCCAGGACCCTGTATCAACGAAAACCATTCAAAGGGAGCTGCATTCTGTGAACATTCATGGCAGAGTTGCCATCCACAAACCGTTGGTGACTCCACGTAATGCAGTGACACGAAGAAGGTGGTGCCAAGAGCACAAGAATTGGACACAGCAGCAATGGGAACATGTGATATGGTCAGACGAATTGTCTTTCACATTATTTCAGACCACAGGACGTGTTTATTTGTGGAGAACTCCTGCTGAAGCATTTGATATTGACTGCTTAGTGCCTACCGTGAAACATGGTGGGGGGTCTGTGATGGTTTGGGGGGCTATATCTTGGAATGGTGTTGGCCCACTTGTCGTCCTGCGTGGGAGAATCAACGCAGAGAAGTACTGCACCATCCTGGGTGACCACCTCCATCCCATGGTTCAGACTTTGTTTCCCGATGCATGCCCCATCTTCCAAGATGATAACGCCCCTATTCACACTGCTAGGTGCGTTGATGCATGGTTTGATGAGCACAGTGATGAGTAGAGCCCGGAAGTTCAGGCATTTATTTTCGTTAAAATAGGCAGGCAAAAAGGCATTTATAATGTGGAAAATAAGCACTAAAAATGAAAAAAAGGCAAAATAAACCGAAAAAAGGCACATTTGGAAGTCGCTTACTTTTATCTATAATTTCTGGCCACATGTTAAAATCTACATTGGGAAGAGCATTTCAATTTTCTCCGTCTTGATTGCACATAACTACAAGGTGTTTTTTTAAGTTCTCAACATTCATTGGTAGTCGTCTGTCAGAGAGAATGTTTTTCATAATAGAAAATGATCTTTCTACTTCGACAGAAGTTACTGGAGCATACATAAAACAAGCTAATGTAGCTGGACTCATTTTGGTAACAGCATTTTCACCTTTTAGAATATCACAAATTGTTTTCAATTGTTTCAGGTCCTCATTTGCACTCACTACCCGTTTGCACTTTTCCGCAACAGCTGACCCCTTTCCTCCTGGCACTTCCATCATATGCTGCATAGATTCCTCGTAGATTTTCATGGATGCTAAAGGTAAAAAAAAAAGGTAAAGTGTTCCCCTGTGCATAGCACCAGGCCATGAAGGCGTATAGGGGGTGTGGGGTATAATTGTAATTGTCTCTGGCAATGCACCATAATGTGCAAAAATAAACTTGAATAGCACAGGAGTTTTTTCACTTCACGAATTGAAGCCGCTTCATTTTCTGGAAGATCATTGATCACCTCACTGATTTTTTGAAGGTTGTTAGCATAATATATAGCTACTGATATCCAGGTTCCCTATCTCGTCAAGACTGGTTGCGGAGGTAAACTAAGCTCAATCGCAACTTCCTGAAATTTTCGGGTTCGAGAGGGAGATTTCAGAAATATTTTCTTTGTGTTCGAAATCAACCACTCCACTTCAGCAGTCAATCATGCACAAGGAAATGTTAACCGAAAGGCAATATCCTAACTGAGCATGAAATACATTTTTCTCACACTTTCTCCTTCAGCAATGTTGAAACATGCATGAGTTCAATATTACTTAAATAAGGCGAAAATTATTCAGATAATAAACGGAAGAAAAATAAATGCCAGCAACGTTTTTTGGGAGAGAAATAATTTATATACACATTTTTATTAAAAAAATTTTCAAATTTCATTGAAAAAGGCAAAAAAAGGCATTATAATTAAAAATAGGCACTGGGGTCCCAAATAGGCAAAATGAAAAGGCTTCTAAAACATTCGAAACAACATAAGAAACGTATATCCGGAAAAATTTTATCAATATATGCAGTAGATAAAAAGAGGCATTTTGCCAAACTTCCGGGCTCTAGTGATGAGGTAGAACATCTCATCTGGTGTCCACAGTCCCCCGATCTTAACATCATTGAGCCTTTGTGGGGTATTTTGGAGGCCAAAGTTTCCACCTCCAATGACACTTTCGGAACTTGAGACTGTTTTGTGCGAGGAGTGGCTACGTATTCCAGTTCACACTGTACAGGACCTTTATTTGTCTATCCCACGTAGGATTCAAGCTGTCATTCAGGCAAGGGGGGGCCCAACCCCCTACTAATACAAGTTTTCTGCAATTGCATTGGTGTTCATATTATTTTGTCCATTACCTGTATGTATTACTGTTATTCTATACTCTCAAACACTATATACTGCGATTTTTTTGGATCCAATTTCATAAAAACAGCATATTAATATTAGCGATAAATTTGATTTCAAAGTTACTTCTCCTATCTGACAATGACCTAAGGTTAAATCAATGTAATACATTTTCATAGTCATAATAGAGACGAAATAATTTATTGGATATAATTAAACCTAACTTACGATTTATGTACACTCTCTAAGAGTAGTACAATTCCAGGTCCAAATATCAGTTGAACATTCTAATATTGTTATATCTTTTAATTTAAATAACATTACAATTAGGGACATACACTTTAGATGTGTAATATATTGCTCAAAATATCTCTAGCCACTTCCACCTCTACATCTAACTTTATATGTGCTCACTGAATGAAGAAGATAAAACTTATCTGAAAACACAGACATTATGGAAAAGTAATGGCACATTGTCCAAGTTTAGTATTCAATTTTGTATTGTTGATGTTTTATTATAAATTGTTTCTTGTTATTCCTGAAAATTGATTCTGTGGATAAAAATATGTAAAAGTCAAATTTTGTCTTCTTGGAACTTCATTGCCAAATGGTTAGAAATAGTTCGGTTACCACGGATTCTGTGTGCATATCCACGTCATACGCAGAGCATTTTAAAAACACACATTTGCGACTGTAATTCTGATATGATCCATGACCTATCACTGATGACGTTCTATTCTATGTAAACGATATTTGTATATAAGATGATGTTGCCATATCCACATGGGAAAAGTCAATAATAAATACCGGGTACTAAGGATATTGTGCAAATTTGTTTATAAATCTGACGCTAAAGTGTCATTTTAGGTTGGTAGAAATTTAGACGGGTTCATTGAATTTATTGAGAACTTTTGACACGGAAAATACCTCTGAGGGGTTTTGGTGTATGTGCATTATAAATGATAATATGTTATATATACTACAGAGGCTTACCATACTTTTGGGATTAGCCCGGACAGTCCTGGTTTTTTAGTGCTGTCCGGGATTGCAAAATGTCCGGGTTTTGAGAATCTGAACATGAAAATAGCTACCGGTATTGAATATTCACGACCAATTTTTAAGCTGTTTTAAAAGACTGATATTTCATGTACCAACATTTCTAAAATGGTTGAGTTTGCTATGCCTTAGCCTGGAACATCTGCTCCAGTTGAGAGAGTATTTTCAATTATGGGGAATATTTGGTCTGCAGAAAGAGGTAGACTTCTAGTATCCACTGTTAAACATCTTATACAGTGGACTAGTGTTTTGAAAGTACGATATTACGTAATGTGTATAATCTAAATTTATTTTATAAAATTATTTAATTTAAGAAATTATTCAACCGAATAAAATGTATATTCCAACAGCAATTTTTTCACCTTACATTTAAAGATCGTGGTTTTCTCAAAATGTTTGTAACTATTTGGTAAGGAATTGTATAACTGGATGCCTATGTAAAATGTATTGCCATTTGTATCTTCCGTATTAATATTATCCATTCATTGCCGTTCTTGTTCGCAGAAAGCAAGCAAACAGCTTTAGCTGCAGTTGCTGCGTAAACTTTGCAGTAGAAATCATTTGCTAAAGGTGAAAAATCCAGCAAGACTTTCATGCGTGCCAATGCATCCTGTAGCTGCTCAGCCATGCCCTTCTGCCGATCCGCTCCTCCCTTTCTTTCCTTCAAAAGGAGGGAGAAAAGGGCTTCGTGCAATATGGCCTCTGGGACCGAAGATGAGGTTTCTCCTTCTCCCGTGTTTTGTTTTTTCCTTCCTTTCTTTCCTCTCTCGCTTTTCCCTCTTTCTCTCTCATCAGCCACGGTCCGTTTTAATTTCTGATTCCTCTGTACAAAAGAGAGTATCTTTTGTAGTTTCCACGGGGGGCTCGCCCCCCCTCTATCTCCCTGGAGGAAAATCAAGTCAAAGGAGGAGAGCCATTTTGACTGACAGATCCTGGCGTGTTCAGATGGAAGGCCGCAGCTTGCATACAAATAGCCTACTTACCCCGGTCCGTATGCAGCTTCCTTCTCGAACCAAGTGATACGAACTGTCACAGTGGATATTTATTGTAAAGGCAGGCCTAGTTTGAAGCTCTCCTCTCATTGCTACACTGCTGTATGCAGATAAGCCGTATTAATTGGCCTAGGGAAGATCTAGATACGAGCCTCCGAGCCGTAGTTTTCCCTGTAACTTTCGATGTTAGGAGCTATCTACTGTGCGTGAAGGGGTGTAAATTTTATCCGCTATCACATTATATCGAACATTTCCCTAATTTACTGCTTGTAATTAAAGGGTTACCGCTCATGGATGCATTACAAGTTAAGGACATTTGTAACGGAAGTTGAGTCGGCCCTTTGATAGGTTGGTGTTTTCGGGTGGATAGCGCTCGTAGGGGTGTGGGTGGGGGGCGAGAGGGGGGGGTTGAAACCGTTTCTGGAGGGAGAAATCTCGAGGACCGTGAAGAAGAAAGAGAGGAAAGGAGGGGGGGATGGGGGGTCGATCCGTTTTTCGCGAGATCAGAAGCTGAGACGGCGCAGAACGTGGAGGGACCGGGATGGCAAAGGCCCAGAGAGATGTCCCTCGTGTTTCCAGTGAGGATTATAAAGGCTCGTCGTTTGATGCTTGCTAATGTGGCTTCACTGCAAATGGTGCTGCTGTTGGATTGTCAATACTTCGTTGTGCAGCTATTGCATATTTTTTTAAGGCTACCGTAATATTCCTTATTTAACAATTTCATTATTTCAGTTACTTTTCTATACACTCCCATCTATTTCAATAACACACGTGCGACGAAGGCAAAATAAAACATCAAGTACAATTATAAAAAATAACATTTACATTTATACGTAGATATAAAAATGCAACTTATTCATGTGTGAACTTATGTAAACAAGTCCTGTTCTGGCTACAAAAAGAAAGACTTGTAATCAAAATACACAAACCAAACAATGCGGAAACTTATTGCAATACATGTAATATCATTAATAAAGTACACATAATAGAAAAAACTGGGTAACCGGTAAATTTGAAGCAAAAGAGATCCTGGTTTATATTTAAGCCACCAGGACTTTAGAGCATATCCTCGAATGTGGATGGAGGAGGGCTGCTTCGGGGGGTTCCCTCCCCCCTTTATTTTTTAAGACGTTGTCCTGTAAAATTAATGTCAACATCGTGTCCAGATAGGTTAGCCGGGACTGGACGGACCTACAGTTCAAAGCGGGTTCCAAACCACTGTGTAATCCTGGAGTAACTTGAAAATATGATGACAGTTTACAACAACTCTATCTAGGAGGGCTGTTTGATTGATGGTTTGATTTTTGTTATTTAGCGTCGCTTTTCTGACCGTTTTGACTAATCGCATCGATGAGAATGAGTGATGATTTGATGATATTGATGAAGGAACACCCATGCCCAGCTCGGGATTCGAACCAAGGACTCCTGGCGTCGTAACGTGCTGTGCTAACCACGGAGGTTGACAGAGAGGCCTGCTCGCTTCCCTGTCTCTTTAGGTAGTCGCGATGATAGGATGAATATATGAATTTGATGAAGTAGCACTCCAAAAGCATGCTCATTCGAGGACTTGAACTGAGATTGTCAGTGGTGAGGTTGTGAGTCCAGCACTCAGCGCGCTCTTTCCATTTGGAAGTATATATATTTGAGAGTGTCGGAAGTACATATTTGTACTTTCACTTTATGCTCAAATACGCTAAGTTACGAAGCAATGTGTAATGCGCCTCAGTGAGATTGGAACCGGTGACACCTTGATTACAAGGTGGTTTATAAATGTGGGTGTCTCATTCCTATGGTGTTACTTTTACTATTTACAGGTCTTGGATGTAGCCTAATAAAGCGAAATGCATCTATTCCTACAGTAATATGTGATGTGCTCATACAATAAATCCTAGCAAACCAATTGCTATTATTGCATAAATTATTCCTAATACTCCGGACGTTTCTTTTTTACCTCTTTCTCAAGGGGCAGAAAATGATTCACAATCTTTACTTATTTGTAAAACCAAGTCGAAATTATCCTCACAACCAAGCGTTCCTGGCAAGTAAAGGGAGCAACCTGATAAGCGATGCTTCGTGATAGAATGCGAATTAACAATTTTGCTTTGTAAGGGACGCACAGCACACTCATCATTAAGCTCAAGTGTAAGATAAAAAAGGTAAAGTACTCCCCTGTGCTTAGCACCACGCCATGAAGGCGTATATGGAAGTACTTTAGTATAGGGGGTGTGGGGGTAACGCCCCACACTTTCTTGATCCGGTCGTGAGTGGGGGTGATGTGATCAGCATGACGCCCCTGACCGCCTTTACCCCCTAGGGTTTACCCCAGGTACCCATGTCTTTCGACGCTGGGTGGGCGCCGGGGCCGCTTCCTACGTTAGAAAAGTTCCAGGATTTGAACCGGCCGGGGATCGAACCCGGAACCTTTAGCATGGTAGTCAGACGCGTTACCGACTGAGCCACCGCGGCCACTCAAGTGTAAGAAGATGGTGAAATTGACTATGGCGCTTTACTACAAAATGAAAAACGTCTGAAAAGTACAATTAAAATATAAGTCAACAAGTGAAAATTAAACCAATGTAATTATTTTAATTTCTACAAGTCAATGTCGCAATTAGACAACAATGTTTAGGCTATGCTACATTTTCAGAGTTGCGTTCTTTACTTCCAGATGGTGGCGACAGCAGTCTGTTCATAGGATCAACATTAGTGGAGATATGTAGCTTTGTGGGACTACGTCAGTCCCCAGCGTTTAATTGACGTTTCAATAAAATACCGACTCATTTTTTACCTTCTCTAAGTCATATCCGCTGTCCTTTTTCATCTTTCGTTTAGTTAGTGGTAAACACGTAAAATCACCAGCAACGAAATTTCATATCACCTCGGAAGGAACATGGAGGAAAGGTTCTAGCCGAACAAGTCGAGTTGTTGATTCAACAACGTGCTACGGAAGTTCCTGGTTCGAGTCCCGACTTCAGAATGAGTGTTCATAAATTTAATCTTGTCACCAACCATCCTTATTGCGATTAGCCTAAAGGGGTAAAAAAGCAACGCAAAATAAGGAAAGACAAATCAGCGAAGATTTCAATTACTGATATTATTTACTCCAAAAAGCCAGTATCGTAGCATAAGAACCAGAGGAACGAAACTCCAAAAATGCCGTTTTCAGTTTTGTACGTTAAACTACTCTGAAAAACTCTACTTGGAGTCAGATCCTTAGCAGTAAGGTGGAGTCACGTATCTTGGATCTACTTACTCATTTTAAGAGTCAGGCATATTCTTAAGAATTCATTATTTCCTCTCTCCTGTAAATTTCATAAATTGGAGTTACATCCCTCTGGTTCTTATACGACGGTACATCCAGCACCAATACTACAAATTGCAGATTATTTGTTCAGTGATAAGAAACTCAAGAATGCAGAACGTGCGGAAAAGAAACGCAGAAGGGAATAATTCGAGCAAAAATTTATATTTCTTTCTCTCCTAAGATAGGTGAGTTGTGCCCAAGCCCATTCACTCAGAGAACTAAATGCATCATATCGATTGATGCACCAGAATGCATCGATTGGTGCACTAAAGTGTGTTGTATGGCTTATTCAAAGAATCAGATTTACATTTGATAAATTTGGGTGCATTTTTGTATGTCCTGAATGAAACACCAAAGTGCATAATTTTATTCAAGTGAGGATTTCTTTCAGTCGAAATGCACTTCAATGCATCAGTTGATGTGTTTTGATGCACCTTGATGCGTTTTGATGCATCAGAATGCATCTTTTTTGTTGATGCAATTAAATGTTTTGTCTGAGCTACATAAACTCTGTAGCTCGGACCAAACGTTCAAGTGCATCATCAAAAAAGATGCAGGAAGGTGCACCAAGGAACATCAACTGATGCACTGAAGTGCATCTGGACTGAAAGAAATCCTCACTTGAATCAAATGATGCACTTTGGTGTTTCTTTTATGACATACAAAAATGCACCCAAATGCGTCAAATGTGAATCTGATTCTTTGACGAAGCCATAAAACACACATTAGTGCATCAATCGATGCATTCTGGTGCATCCATCGATATGATGCATTTAGTTTTCTGTGTGTTGCATGGTTGTGGACTTGGGTCATTTACTGTCGAGGAAGATAACATGATTCTCTTCACTTCTGGTTGAGAATTAAGCACTTCAAAATGTGATCCAATAGAGGCAACAGAAAAGGGTCTCAATTGCATTGTCCTTTCAGATTGATGCTAATTGCATTAATTAATGTTTAACGCTGCGACAGTTTTACAGCCGGCATCACCAGGGAACGAGGACAAGTGTTTTTCGTGAACACTTGAGAATCTGTCAGCCTTCTGGATTCCCATACTGCCCTGCTTGGGGGAAATTGTGTGAACTAGTTCTCGTCTGATGATAACTAATTTTATCAGCAAAGAGAGACAAGCATAAGGCCAAGAACTGCGATTGGAAACGTCCAAAATGCTGATGTCGTGCACAGGAGCAGCAAAAATATCAGCTCCTTTCTTCTTCACTAGTTAAAACATGGAATCCCTTTCCTCTACATTAGAATCTTTCCATTCCAGATACGGGGCTCCAAAAGGCTAGTATCAAGGTTTGTGGAGGCCCCTGAGCAATTTTTTTGTGCCCCCCCCCCCATTTTTTATATTTTTTACTAGGAGCTTTATTAGCTCAATATGTTAACCACCAATTTTCAGCAGTTGAAATGGTAGACCTGATTTTAGAATCAGTAGTCATTCACAATCGAACATATCGCAAATAGGTTTGCAGGGAGAATAGCGCAGTAAAATAAAGGGTAAATGTCTGTTATATCGGAGACACATTAAAATCGGTTATTTTGTGTTTCGGATGGTTCGTACTTATCAATTGTGTATTGCGGAATATACTTGAAGGTGCCATTATGTTTTTACAAGAAAATAACTTCGATTTTTCACATTACGAGTAATTCTTTTGGTTCCTTTCTTCCGTTGCGGAACATAAAATATGGCGTGCACAGCTGTGGATCATCGCGCGTCGTGCTTGTGTTTTGTCGATTTGGAGTGTGTATGCAGTGTTTCAACCTTCTTAACCGAAAAATACCTACTTTCGTGTTCATTATATCATCACAAACCATTGACGGATAGCCCCAAAAACCATTCACGATAGCCCCAAAAACTATTGACGGATAGCCCCAAAAACCATTCACGATAGCCCCACAAACTATTGACGGATAGCTCCAAAAATCATTCACGACAGCCCCACGAACCATTAATGATAGCCCCAAAAACCATTAATGGATAGCCTCAAAAACCATTAATGGATAGCCTCAAAAACCATTCACGATAGCCCCAAAAACCATTCACGATAGCCCCACGGACCATTTCCGGCAAGGTTAGGTTCGGTTGGGTTAGGTTAGGTAAGCATAGTCAAAAAAAATTCTCGTAAAAAAAGGCACGTTTGGAAACACTGGCGAGACCGCGTGACTTTCGACGCTCGCGCCATCTGCAGGTATATAATGGAAACAACGGCATAATGTTGAAGCTTTGCACAAAATGAAAAATTATTATATCAAAAGTGCTTATTTCTTGCTGTGCAGCATTCTACGGTGAGAAAATACCTCCACGAACTTTCAAAATGCTACAGAAACTCATTTCCGTAAGTAGTTTCTTCTGTAAAAATGAAGAAATCTGTCTCCGATATAACAGACATTTACCAAATAAAGTTACAGGACGAAAATTGTAGCGCTATAACAGCAGTAAAATTCTGCGTCTAAATGTCTACAGTATATTATGAAGAGTGAACACTGTAACTACAATATATAGTAAATACTAAGGGGGTTCAGACGGAAACAGAAAACTGAGCAGTAGACTGTACTTACGTACATAATTTATTATGAATGATATTATTTACAATTAAGAGTAAACATGTCACTACATATGCACGGTCCATCCACTGGACAATTACCAACAGGTTCATCGTGGAAAGTGTAGTAACCACACTTTCTTCAAGAAAATTCCCAAAGGCTTAACACTTGTAGTATACACACTTTTCTTGCCCTTTTCGCCGAAAATTCATCTACTATATCATCGAAGTCCAATTCACGAAAAGAAGTTCATGTTCAATGCTTAATAAATAAAGATTGGATAAGCGATCTTGCTTGCCTGTTTTTCACAAATTTCATTTTTGAGAAAGCGCTAGTATCTCCACAATTTTTTTCCCCTTGAAAAACTCACAGTTCTAATACGATGTTATTAACCAAAGAAAGTTATGTACTTCGTAGGATTATTTATTATCTTAATCGTATCTGAGAATTGATTGTTTGAATAAGTATGCCATATTTCCACACCACAGCCAAATCAATCCATGGTATAAAGTATACTGAGCTTCAGATATCTACAAACAGATAGACTGAGAGCTGTTCTACAAGTGGATCCAGAAGAGTGTAGACATACGACAATATTGAAGGTTTTATTTTTAAAATACAACTTGTTATGTAATTTTTCACAAGCATAGCCAGCTGGTTAATTTTTTTTTGGTGGAGGCCCTTCGCAGCTTCCTTTTGCTGGGGACCCCGGGGCAATTGCTCCAGTTGCCCATAGGTTAATCCGGCCCTGGGCTCCAGTGATGAATTCAAGGGGTGGGGAATCGCCCAGGAAATTAAAAAAAGTCCCTGCCCAAAATTTTGAGCAATGTGGCAGAGCATTCGGACAATAGCTAAGAAATTTGGCAACAATGTTCACTTTGGCTTTCTTTCATTCAATTTAATTTAACGGAAGTGTAATAAGCACTGATTCAGTCCTCTTGGAAATTAAAATCAAAATAACGAACGAATTTAAATTATCGTCCGTTTTGATAACTGCTAAATTAAGAAATAGAATGGATCAGGATACGCTTCAAGCTTGTGTGAAGGTGTCAACTGGGGGAGGAAGAAGAACCCACAGAAAATGTCATTGATGATGTCATCCAGAGATATACTGCAGAAAGCCTAGACGCCTAGTATGCTGTAAATATAAATTATTGCATGCTACTTTATTATTTTATTGATTTTCATAATCTCATTCTTAAAATTATAGTTAATTAAACCTAATTACACTTAATTTAACTTAATTACATGTCAGACGTAAGGGACAGTTTAAACATATTATTATTGTTATGTTGGTATTATAATTTAATGCCTATGACCCCCTCCCCCTTGAAGTTTGATGTCCCCCTAGGAGGGAAGTGACTGTTGCTCTACACACATCTTTCCAGAACTTTACTTACATGTCCTGGTCTCTGTGCTCCACAGAGAATGGTATAATACCAATCTATTTTCCATTTTAATAGTGAAATTTCAACAAGAACACTCCACAAATAGCGCACTTAGTGCACTTATGAAAAAGTCACCTCAGAAAGAAGCAGGTTATCTGCTCACACACACATCAATGCTCATCTTTAAAGCATCAAATTCAGTTTTTTCTGGATTCTGACAATCGCGCCCAAATCAGATGAAAGTGAAACATCCCCCGGACAATTGCAATCACCTAGGCCAATTAGACTGAGGGGACACTTCTGGAGACACTTACGCTTTCTATCAGTATTTTCAAAATAACTTCCAATATGTTTCTAAGAAGCGTGTATTCTTAAGTACCGCTTACATTTTCCTATTTCTTGTGTTTCAGCAATTTTTTTACATGTGAAATATCAATTTTAGTGGAAAATTATTACTACTCACTAGATATAGCTGAAGCAATGTATGTTTCTGTACAGTGCCGTATCTACAAATCTTGGGTCCCCCCGCAAAATATTACCAAAGGCCCCCTCTACCTACCTATCTTTACACACACACATACATACATACATACATCATACACATTAGCTACACATATTTAATGTGTGTGTGTGTAATTCATGTTGACAAAGTCACTTATAAGGGTCTAGAGGGTGATTCAAAAGTCCCTTAACACCCCCTGTAAAAAGTAAAGGTGTTAAGCTGGCTACAATAATTGGTCATGCTAGAAACATGTTAGACTTAGGGGGAACCACATTTGTGTGTTCCAAGCGGACGTCCGCCATGTTGAATTCAACTCAATTTTTTTAAAATGGGAAGTGGGTGCTGTGATATGTATATGACACTGTTTTCTCACACCTGGAAAAGTATACATTTGATACAATCATGCAGTCAAAACAATTTCCTGATTAAAGATAGGTTGAAGAATCCTTCAACACTGCATTTCTCGTAAAATTCTAGCCTGACTTGATTTTAGTCTGACTACCACGCAGGAAACCTGAGATGGGTCATCTAAGGTCGGAGTTTTCCGGCTTTATCCGCGCATTAAGCGGCTCTAGGCCCACCCAGCCTAAAATGAAATGGTACCCAGCATTGGGGAGGGGGGGGAGATAAAGGCGGCCGCAGCTTGGTGCTTGCTGATCACATCAGCTCCAAGATGGCCGGCATCGAAAATATGTTGGCCCTACCCCCAAATACCCTAAATGTGCCTTTATGGCACGGTGCTATATGAACAAGGAACTTTACCTTTACCTGTATATATTTTATTCGTTTCTGTACCCCCAAGTAACTAAGTTTATTTTTTACATACGCATATACGATCCCTCTACTGTTTCAATGGCTGAGGGCCCCTAAAGGCTTACTCGTTTCCGCCCCACCCCCCGCACTGCGTGGTTTTGCGGCTTGTAGATCCGGCACTGTTTCTGTATAATATGTAAACGTATAGATACAGACAATTATAGCTAATCATACAGCCATTTAAACCGCCATCTCAGAATTTCTTCGAATTTGCTCTATTCTTTTCCCCTTGTGTGATCCTTACAAAAATGCCATTTTTTTATATTCTTGGACATTTGGGTTAGGAGATACAGGGGTGTAAAGTTTGCGAAACACTCATCTGACAAAAAATTGAAATCATGCATTGCTCAAAGGCTACATTTCTTGCTTAGAAACATACAATTTTATGAAGTTTTAACACCTCTCCCCGAAATAAAACGTCTTTGGGCTAAAGAAAAAGTTTTCAAAAATTTAGAGGTAGGTTTAAAACTATTTTTTCACCATGATCCTCACTTCGAAAATGGATGAAAATTGCTATGGTGATAGCTTAATTTATGTATATTAACAATACCAAAATTCACAATGAATAAATGTGAATAAACAATACTACAGTGTGTTAACATCCTTTCTCCTGTGACAAGCGAATGATTTTATATGGAATGAGTCATATATGAGACACGTGAAAGTCGTACCATAGTAGTCGTATTGGAAGGTGTACTTACGTAGGTCCATTCCAAAGTAATCCTTGTTAGGATAATTAATAATTTGTTAGTGGTTGTGCAATTCGGCATGTTTTGATAGATATGGGTGGGCGCAAAGTCGCTTTCCCCAAAATTAGTATGATTGTATTTATTGGGGAAAGCAACTTTGTGCCCACCCTGTATGTCATAATTATCTGATGATTCTAGATTAGTATGCAGTGTTAATTGGGCATTATCCATTGCCTAGTGGCCTTCACTGTATTTATTCCAACACTATGTGTCGAGAGAGCAGAACACAAGTCTTCAGGTGAAAAAAAAAAATTAAACATATATATATATATATATATATATATATATATATATATATATATATATTAAAATTACTACTATTTATTAATAAAACTTGATATGGTCTACAAAATTTGTGTAAAAATTATTATGTAATTGTAATATAATTAAGCCTTGTTTCCATATTAAAAACAATAAGTTGCTGACCAAGGCAGTTTATTAAGATAAAAACACTTAACACGTAACGTTTCAACCCTGTATCAGGGTCTTCCTCAGACGAAGAACTAAACTAAAAATTTTTTTTTAGTTTAGTTCTTCGTCTGAGGAAGACCCTGATACAGGGTTGAAACGTTACGTGTTAAGTGTTTTTATCTTAATAAACTGCCTTGGTCAGCAACTTATTGTTTTTATTATGTAATGAATATTAATAATATATAATTTACATTTATAGATAAATTATGTAACTACATACACATATACGCATATATATACAGAACATTCCCTGACATCCGCTACGAGACTCGGCGGCAAGCGGCCCGGTGTCAGCGGTTGTCTTTCCCGGTGAACGGGGACAGTCGCTAGAGTCGGCTAACCTTGACTACAGAAGGTGTTGAAAATGATGTCCCTCTGCTGCAACACATTCCTGGCATCTCCGAAGGAAATTTGCTTTTACACGTGCAAGTTCGTCTACTGTAATTCTCCCGATTTCTTGTAATTTAAGAATTTTCGCGGCTCTAAATGCTGTGGTTTTTGAAACACCAGTTCCTTGTGAGAGGCAGCGGATAGATTTCCGAGGAGACTGTTCTAACCTTTGTCCTATCTCATCGAGTTTTTCCTCAGTAAGTACACGTGGGTTTTCTTTCCACTTAATCAGAACTGACCCTGTTACTCTAAACTTTTTACGAGGTTTAATATAGTGGTCCTATGTGGAACGGGAACACCAGGTAATTTCGTTGCAAAACGTCGTCGCACTTCTCCACAATTCCTCTTTCCGAAGTAACACTCGGCAAGATAAATATTTTGTTGTAATGTAAACTTTTGTGGTGCTATATTTAGCCACAATCTTCAACACACGGACACGACACAACTGGCGTCAGTCTGCAACGTCAACAGAAAGGGAAAGAGAGCGAAGGCAGGCAGAGCGAAAAAAATAGACTGTAGCGTGCGACTGTCGCGGACCCCGTTCACCGGGAAAGAAACTCGCTGATGCCGGACCGCTTGTCGCCGAGTCTCGTAGCGAATGTCAGGGAATGCTCTGTGTATATATTACAGGTATGTACAAATTACTCCCCACAAACACACGAGCTTATCCACGTCCCTGGACATGACCGTCGCATAAGTTAATTAATAAAAAGTAGCGTTAGTTTCCTATTTGAACAAATATTTATTCATGAAATCTATTTTTGAGTTATTGCAAACAAACGTTTCCTTTTCTGAACCAACTTGAATCATAGCTTATAATATCACATTTTCTCTGTTAACATTTTTCTGCACTCCTTCCTCCGAAGTGTTGCGCTCATAAATGAAATTAACAACTGTCAATAAAGGGAAATTAAGCCTTTGATTCTAAGCCTGCTTACAATTAATCCGGCCGGGTCAGTCGAAAGAGGAAGAAAAAAACTAAGACAAACACAGCTTCACGCGGGAACAGGAACGAATCCCTTTGCTCAGACGGGAGTTTGCACGCCAGCAGGCAAGTGTACAGAAGAAGGAAAGTGGTAATCCTTAGAAACATGAATTATTTGCATTTCCACTCTTTGACGGCGTCCTTTAAAAAACGCGCTCAATCAAACTCAACGTGAAGAGGAGGAGGTGAAAAGTATCTGATCAATTTTGCTTTCCGAGTTTGAGAAAGCTTAATCAACTGTATATCCCCCCCGGAACCCTCCCAGAGCCAACAGAGATGAAAAAGTTAACACGGAAGATTACGATTTTGATGTAAAAGCCTCTCTCTCTCTCTCTCAAACAACTTCTCCTCCTTGCCCCCAATAAACTTTCCTCCAGTGTTTCAACAGTAGCACTTCACTCTCTCTCTCTCTCTCTCTCTCTCGTTGAATATCTTCTGTTTGCTTTGGAACTTATCGCTAAACAATCTGAAACGAAGAAAGTGCTAAGAATACTTCGAAAGAAATCTCTGGCGATTTCCACGAAATTAACATGTCCCTCGCAGAAGCAGTCTTTGAAAGGATTAGAGAGATTCTTGAAACTTAAATACGCTGGGCATGAGCGTTTGCGGTTCCTATGCATCTATAGTAACCTTCACACGGTTTGGAGACTCTTAGATAGGGGATGTTGACTTGAGCCTCAGGAGAAAATTGATACGTTCATTGATTCACTGATTTTCATCATTTCACTTTTATGCCAGCAAGGATGATTGCTGATATGATGGAATTGATGAAGGTCTATCTCAAGCATAAGTGGACAGGAAACAACTTAAGTCCCACACATACGCCAGAGCCTCGTTAGTCTGCCAGTGCAGTCCAGCAGTGGCGGCGATTGGGTTATAAAAACTGGAGAGGCAAGGACAGATTTCTTTCCCTTGGTAGACAAGGGGGAGAAAGGGAATACTGCCCCCCCCCCCTAATCGCCGTTACTGCTTTGCGGAGGAGAAGCTGACATTTGGGTGCCAGCAGAAAGAGTTTGCATCTCACGAATGCTTACATGGTTTACAATGCTACAAATATACTTGGATCTTTGTTCTGCTTTGAAAACAGAGTTGCCAAATTTCATTGTTCCCGCACGCAACAAATTTTCAAGTTAACAATTTAAGCATAAGCGTGCGCACGGGGGAGCAAGGGGGGCCGACGTCTGCAGATTTTTTCAACAGAGGGTCAAGCAAAATATTTTTCCATTCCATTTTTCCGATAATAGTGCTGCCCCTCAAAAAACAACACTTGAATTTGAAATTATCGCATTAATGTGAATTACTATGACTGAAATCAAATTGTACGTGTGAAATATAAACTATTAGCTCGACATTGGATTTCTAAGGGGAAGGTGTGGCCATCCTTGCTCCCCCTTCCAGACGTCCATGTCCCTGCATTATTATACTTTCACCTAGAAGTTTAGTGTAGAGGAATCTTATCGCTGTGATTATACGATATTATACTCTTAAAGAAACTAAAGTATTTTCAAGCCGATTGAAGTTCAAAGCGACTATGGGAGAAAGGGGTGCAGTGGGGCATCCACAGGGTGGGCAATCAACACTGCCCCTCCCCAACCTTGGACGGAATTCAATTCTAGAGGGGCAAAGGGAGAAAACATTGAGATAAAAGAAAGCAAGACTAGTAGAATCTTAGAATAGCAGGACAAAAGCATACTCAAGATGGAATTAGTTTTCACGTCTTTCTTGCATTATTTCTTCCAGACGGCCAAGAGTACCTGCAGGGTGTCACAAAGGGAAATTGCACCCCTCGAAAACAAATTTTATACAAATAAAAATACATTTCGTAAAATTTTCTTGCTCGCTTCACGCGCAGTGTCTACTTTTCTTAGTTTTGTCAAGTTCAGAGCTGTAGCTAGGGGGCGGCGGAAGTTGGCCCTGGGCGCCGAACTATCTAAATGAAGAAAATTGTAAAAGAGAATGCCATGGTGCACATCAATCTTTTTGGCCATAATAAATCAATATTGTTTTCAGTTTACAAAACTTTGTATCTAAAAATTTTCTTGCTCGCTTTGCTCGCAATTTTCTAGTTTTCTGTAATGCATTGTAAATTACCAGAGAGAGAAGTTAAAACTACTAAGTACTTCAGACTCTTGCTCCTAAACAGTTTTGTCTTAAATGTATGAACACAAATGTTTCGAGGAAAAGAAGCGCCGCACATTTCAGAGACAATTTATTTATTTATTCGTTAAGGTGCCTCTATGTTGCTGAATATGGATATATATATGTGTGTGTGTGTGTGTGTGTGTGTGTGTGTGTGTGTGTGTGTGTGTTCATTCATTCATATCTTCATTTCAATGCAATGAAACTAAAAGAGTGACATAAAATGGAGGTTTTCTTTCCCGACTGAAAATTCATCAAGCCTTTTGCCCTCCCTAATCAGAGGGTCTGCGCACGCCTATGAATTTAAGTGTCGTAAACTGTAAAAGTAACTGTTGACAACGTTACTTCTATTGCAGAAAGTTACTCTGTTATAATAACAGTTAAAATTCCTGGAAAAGAAACTACTTGTTACTGAGGCTGTGTCCAAAAGGTACAAAGTACATACTTGAAGTACAGTCTTGACGGAAGTGACGTCACCTAGTGCAGTTCGAAAGCGCCAAGCAAACGAGTGTACAAGACCAGAGGACGCAGCACACGAGCGGTGCACACTTGCGATCTGTGCTTGCTTTTCATTTGTTAAAAAAATGGACGTCTGAAGTCAATCAGCTGGTAGTTGTAGTTCTTCCATTGTGTGGAAATGTAAGTAAACAAGTTTTTTAAAATACTATGTAATTTTATTTATTGGTTTTATTCATATATGCGTGGTTTCTTTCTTCTATAGTGAGAAGGTGTTTAAAAGTGGGAAAACAATTTCTTTTCCCGCGATCGTAAACCATGTTGCGGAATGTGTGAAAATTAATTTGAAAGATCAAATTTCTTTCATATTTCTATAATTAATAACGTGCTGTGTTATATAAACTGCACGCCGAGTCATGTGTGTGTTGTTCACGGAAAACAAGAGTGGCACATACAGTCGATGTTTGATAATTTTAGTTTCGAAGCAACTCTTGTTGCATTCCTCCCTTGTGTTGGCGCTGCAGTCGAAGTGCAGTTCGAAAGCTTTCCGCTTCCAGGCTTCAAGACCGCACTGCGAGTATGCTCTCGAAGTATGCTCGCTTCAAGTATGGTCTTGCAGCTTTCGGACACAGCCTGAGTATTCTAAAATACAGGATCAGAAAATTTGCAATCAGTAGAGTCTGTATATTTTGGTTCCAATATCATTATTAAAAGCTAACTTCAAATGATACTCTGCAATCATACTTGAATGCAGGCAGACGTTTCATGGATACATGGTTTCTTACCTCAATACATAGTGCAAGATATTTATCAGAAAACGTATTTATTGAATACAGAACGTCTGAGCTTTCGCATCTTGGATAAGGTAGCTTGGCGCGACACCATGGACGTTGCGTTAGTACAAGTCGTGCCATCTAGCGGATTCTTGCTCAACTACTTAATGCTCTGCAAGCAAGCTGAAGTGTAGAGGGGAAACAACGTTGTTTTTATATATACTGGGGATGAACTGTTTCTCTGAACTCAAAATGACATAAATATATAAAGATGGAATTTCTGCGTTTTGTTTTCTACTAGAAGAGGAGAAAAATGTGGAAGGAATGCCTAGAATTTTTGACTGCATTAAAATTAAACTTATATTTTTGATTGATTGGGTGTTTTAAGTCCACTTTATGCACAGTAGGGCTAATCGGGACTGGACCTGCAGTTTAAAGTGGGATCCGAAACACTACGAACCTTAATCGGCTATCGAACCGGGGACCCCTTGATTACAAGGCGACGACGTTACCACTACGCCATCGGGGAAGCCCCAAAATTTGTATTTTTGTTATTGATTGATTTGGTTTATTTTACTTCGCTCTTCTACCATTCTTGGCCAATCGCAAAGATGAGGATGAATGGTAATAAGAAGAAATTGATGGCTGTGAATTCAGGCGCCAGAGCCTCGTTCGTTTTCAAATTTCAGTCCTGGCCATTGGCGGAATTAGCGGAAGGGGCCTGCCCCCCTCCCAAATGGAGATGACTAAGTACTATAAAAAATATTGATAGCATGAAATTAAGAGCAGAAAATGCTCGAGCTATTTCCAGGGAGTAAAAGAATAAAGCAAAGTTAAGCTTACATAAATAGGGACTACTTTTACAAGACGCTTAAGTAAATCGACGCCGGCCGGAGTTGGTTAACGGATGAACACAAGCGAGAGTATTCTGCGTGAAATATTGCCCATGTTTGTGATAATTTCGACTGATAAAATGAATTCTTACATAGCCTATCCCCTTTTGTAATCATTTTTACTAATGCATGTTTAAACTTCAGTTCAGTGGAGTGAAAAAGTACGAGGTATGATTAGAAAGAAACAGTTAAATATTAATCTACTTGTCACCACGCAATGAACCAAACACTAAATAAAAATTCTGTGTAGTGGAAATCTGATAACTGCGTTTGTTTCAGATAACGATTTACATTTTACAATATCTGCTCCACTTGGATGACAGATCTCGCCACCAAAGTTTCCTGGATTAGGTCCTCGACTGTGCATGTATTTAGTTGTGTATCCCTTCGTTACTTTAATTGAACAATAATTTATCCTCCTCGTGGCAATTAATTATCTATATGTGGCAGAAAAGCGAAGCAAAATAAGAAATCACAACGCACATTATCACGATTCGACAAGGTGAGAGAATACCACGCAAATTAAGGAAAATATAACACAAGAATACAAACTGCAAGGAGCAAATACTGTCCACTCCGCTTATAATGAATCCATATACGGATTGAGGCAATTGGTTCACTATATCGTAATGATTGATTGATTTGCTTTGTTTTACTTCGTTCCTTTGTGCCACGAATTTGGCTAATTTGCGAAGATGGGGATGAGTGATGATATGATGAATGGACACTCACAAACATCCATGCCCAGGCCGGGATTCGAACGCGGGACCCCTGGCGTCGTAGCGCGATGTGCAAACCACTCCGCCAGCGAGCCGACTCACTATATCGTAAGATCACTAAAAACAGAAATTTCTTTCCTTAACTTGAATTAAGGTTATATAGTAACTGAGGAAATAACAGACGTGATACAGAAGTAGTTTCATTGACAATATCAAATACTGCAGAGTATCAAACACAAAATCTGCTTTTAGTACACTCTTAATTGACTGTACTCAGAAAAGACAGGTTGTCTGTCATTGCTTAAGGTGTACTGTTCATGTTCAGTGAACATGTTTTCTAGATTCTTCTCTAGGGTACTATTCTACACCCGATTCGACATTCTTCATACACTCTAAAATCTTTAGAACTGTCTTTTGTTTGTCTTGAAGCACTGTTCTCTACTTTATGACATCCCCACGTATTTTGCCTCTATATAGGAAGCAAATTACGTGAGAACATCGTACCACGCAGTGGATAGTTAGACTGGCCCCCAATTTCCTAGAGCCATACAACTACGCACCTAGTAGTGAGAGCAATAGATCATATCAAATAATTGTAAATTACAAGCAAAGGTATCTTTTCAATTTTATGTTTATTACAACCAAAGCATTGACAAGTAAATAGTAATTACTAACGACAAGATTTCTAATATATAGATAAACAGCCAGTAAACAACCTTGACTTCTTGGCACCTAAATTGAGTGTTCACCCCCCTGTTGTATAGTCATAGGAAATATTAATTGAAATATTTAACTGCAGTAGAACGTTTCCCCAGTGTGCGTGTGCGTAGCTTCGCTACCCGAGAACAAGTGGTCGAGCGATTCTCCTGGCTCAGACACGAGGCCTCGAGATTACGTAGCGTGACGTCAGAGCATGTGATGTAGCTTACCAAGTTTATCGTACAGCTATGAAATGGGGGGAGGGGGTGATAACTTAAAATAACTGGTGTAATTGTACGCCTTGTACCATTCGCGATTAAAATTATCCGATGTGGTATCTGGTAAGATTTTCCGGAACTACTGTATGTAAGATACTATGTTGTATTCAAGCACATGTATGTGTGTGTGTGTATGTATGTATATATATATATATATATATATATATATATATATATATATATATATATGTGTGTGTGTGTGTGTGTGTGTGTGTGTGTGTGTGTGTGTACAGGGTGGTCCAAAAGTGCGGAACGGGCCGAATAAAACCGAAATGCATGTGGTTATTGAAATGTTATATGTTACATGTAGTTTGGGGATGGGGAAAACCTATCGAACCGCTTTTGAAATATGGTCGCCATCTTGAAAGCCGCCATCTTGGATCGAGATAACTTTTTTTAAATGGGAACCAAGGCATTGCAACGTCCGACCCACTTACACACAATTACCACACTCTAAACACTTTAATTAGTAGGACGGCAAAAGTCTACCCATATGCGCTAACTTTTTGTCAGCCGCAGAACATGGACTCAGAAATATCTCAGGGCTTGCTGGGTGTAAGGAAAGACTATACCAGCTTAATATATGTATTTATATATGTTTATTATTGTCTCAACACAGGGGTGTCCGTTTGCACACTTACACACGTGTCTTTACCTGAAACCTTTACCACGCGCGTGCATTTACTTGTACCACACACGTGCTTTTACCTGTTCCACGCACGTTCACCAAGAGATAAGGGGGGGGGGCAGGGAACATCCAATTTATTCCTCGCTGTGAGGCGCCAGGGGGAGTATGGGGACCTAATTTTATTTAGGGCCTTGGTCGCCGCTGACGTCACGGGTTGCCCTGTAAAAGAGAGTAGGTTGTGCGTAGTACCCCAACCACAGCCGGGAATTGGCCGAAACCAATCGGTACTCCCGAATAACGGGCGCAGGGTAAAAGGATTAAAGGATGCCGCGACACCCCGGCGTTAGCTGGGAGTTGGCAAGCCAACCGGTGTCTCCTATGAAGGGACGGCAGGTTAGAAAAGGAAGGCCCGGGTGCTCCCAGACAAGCCGGGCAGGTAGAACCTGGGCACCTATCAGCCTAAGCGAGCGGACCAGGTAGGTAGGTTGCTGCTAGGCTCTTCTTCTTCTTTCTCCGTCCTTCCTTCTGGGATGGCTTCTAGTTCTCAGGCTGGGAGGTCAGTTAACCCTGGATGTTTGCCTGTTGACATCAGGGAGCCCAGGGGGTGCTCGTTCGGCGGCGCAGATCGTATGCGCAGTTGTCCGTGGATGCATGACGTCATCATCGAAACACTCGGCACGGAAAAGGCTGGTTCCTTATGCAAATATTGAGAAATTTGACAAGTAATATCTTCTAAAATATAGTAGCAAGGGAAAAGTTACAACTTTTACTGTTAAGATTCATCCTTTCTAATCAATTTATCACAAAGTTTATTCAAATGTGTAAAATGGTTTTCAAGAAATCGTGTTACGAAGGAACCCCTGTTTTGTTCTCTCCAGGCTTCCAATGTAAGGGAGTTTTAACTTAAGCGCGTTGGATTTCTTTTTGCTCTATATTTTGAAATAAGATTATTTTGTTCTTGTCAACTGAAATCATGCCTAAATGCTATGGAAAGCTGTGAAAACTATTATCAGAAAACTAACGGAAGAAATCTAAAATATCACAGCTTGATTGATATAAAAAAATGCGAGATTGCCCATTTTTGTGAAAAAGGCATTGTGCGAGATCTAAAAGCAGAACTTTATAATATTGTATGTAAATGTAAGGGTGTAATAAACGTGACTGTTTCCCAGGCACTTATCCAAGGGGGGGCTTAGGGGGGTCAAGGCCCCCCCCCGAAAGTTTTCGGTTTACACTAGATAAAATGAGATTTTTTGTTTCTTGTCGTGTCAAATAAAATAATGTGACGTTAATTTAAGGAGAGAAATAATTATCGAGGAAAGAAAGAGAATATTCTATAACCCTGTTATTGGTAACAGCTCGTATCCAAGGTGGGAAGCAGGGGGCTCAAGCCCCCCCCTTCAGAAAATTTTCAGTTTACGCTAGATAAAATTAGGTTTTTGGATTCTTGAATAATATGGTGATAATTTGAGAGAGATAATTATATAGGCAAGACGGAGAATGTTCTATAAGCCTGTTATTGTTAATAGCGCGTATCCAAGGTAGGGATCAGGTGGTTCGAGGCACCCCCCCCCCGCTCCCCAAGGAAATTTTTCAGTTTACACTGATAAAATTAGGTTTTTGACTTCTTGAATAATGTGACGATAATTTAAGGAGAGGAATAATTATCGAGACAAAACGGAGAATGTTCTATAACCCTGTTATTGTTAATAGTGCGTATCCAAGTTGGGCATCAGGTGTCTCGAGCCCCCTCCCCCCGGAAATTTTTCAGTTTACACGAGAAAAAATTAGGTTTTTGTCTTCTTCAATAATGTGACGATAATTTAAGGAGATAAATAATTATCGAGGTAAGACGGAGAATGTTCTACGGACCCTGTTATTGTTTATAGCGCGTATCCAAGGTGGAGATCGTAACTCGTGCCCCCCCCCCATCACCAGGAAAGTTTTCATTTTACACTAGATAAAATTAGGTTTTTGTCTTCTTGAATAATGTGGCGATAATTTTAGGAGAGAAATACTTATCAAGGCGAGACGGAGAACGTTCTATAACCCTGTTGTTGATAATATTGCACGTAAACTTTTCTTACGCTTTCGGTGTTGTCGTAGCGAACTTGAATGAACACTATGTAGAAGAGACTTGTCAGCATTTGGAAGGTGCACAACAAAGGTAGCGCCGCAGGTAGGGCGATTCGGATTCATTGTAATTTTTTAATCTCTGAAAAGCGCGAGAGGGAACGTTCTTGAAAAAGAGGAGTCGAACTACTGGTAATATTTACGAGTTCTAGAATATAATGAGGATATTAATATGCGGCTTCAATTTCCCGGTTGATCTGTACAACAGAATAGGTGCAGACTTCAGATGTAAGTGTGACAATTCATACAGTCGATTAGTGATCAGTCAGTGTCCATTGGTTGCTTTATAAGATCTAGTGATTCGAAAATGAAATGGACTAAATAACGTAAAGTAACGAAATCTACTACTAGTTCCAGTTCGGTCCCAAAGCTAAAGACATTGACGACAGCGGAACTTCGAGTAGTGCTACGAGTAGTTCGGGTCGAAAGACGAAGAGATCGAAGGTCTCTCTCTCCCTAAAGTGAATATTTCGGCAGTATCGGGCTGGGCATTGGCGCGATTTATTTAAAAAGAAAGCTGCACAGATCAACTGAAAATCAAAGTTTTGAGTGATGATTTGGTTGTGCCAGGACCAAATTTTGTGTATGCAGTCCGAGAATTTCATGGCATAAAAAATACTTTTGTTTAAGGCTACTGGGTTCGACACACACTCAACAGACAATTTTGGACACTTGCGAGTGCTTAGGCCTGAATATGAACAATTTGGTGGGTTTCGGCTTTTATAAGAGCTGCAAACATGGGAGGACAAGACACATTAGTAGTGTTCAGGCTCGAATGAGAGAGAAATATTCGTGAACTGTCTGATTCCAGTTCCCAGCACACAGTTTGAATCTTGTGTTGTCGAGTGAATTGTGCATTCCGTGCATGTGTAACACCTTCGTAAAAACACTTCTGGTACATAGATGTTTTGATGCCTGATGAGAAGAAATTGACAAACATACATACTGAGATGGTTCCGGCACACAATATTAATGCATGGAAACAGAGGAGTTGAGTGGTAGAAAATGTCCCGATTTCACGTTCTGATTAAAATGACAGCCTTAAACAGTGGCGACGATTTAGGAGATAGTTGCTCCCCATTCTTTTGCCTCCACACTATCACACTATGGCCTCTTAATGCTTGTCTCCTTGTCCACCCCCCCCCCCCTCATTTTGGAACCCAATTGCTACCACTGGCCTTAAACATACAATTGTGATACCCCTTTAAAAAATGATGTTCAGCCGCCGCCCCGAAAGGAATTCCTGGATACGTGCCTGCTGCTTCCCGTAAAATATCACTGCACTCTCCACATTCTTCTTCTTTTGTCTTTTCTTCGGCGCCGTCAATAGCTTCAACACGTTGTTTTTTATATATATTTGTCACATATTTGTTTTAATTAGTATTCTGCTCGTTCCGCCACCTGAACGCAGTAGCCACGGCTCAAAGGGCAGTGTAGTTACACCGGAAGAAGGCTCGGAAATGGCAGGCTTCCGAAGTTAACTCATCCAAATTAAATTAAACAAGTATGTGGTCTCTCTAAATTTAAATCATAGTTCACAAATAATTTGATTAAAAGTTTTAAAAGTATCTGTTTTAATTAATAGCGTATTAATTTGTGCATTCTTCTTCAGCATAGCCATAGGCAGTGACCACACTACGGGGGGGGGGGCAGGAACGCCCCCCAATTCTCGTTCGACAATTTCTCTCTCTCTCTTATCTGCCCCCAGTAAAACGACAAAATAAATAAATGAATGAATGCTCTTTTAGCCAAAATATGCATTTTTGTGTCGTATGTAACGGAATAATAAAAATGATTGCCCCGGGAAAATATGATTTACCCCTCCATCTTTACTATTGCGCTGTCACTAGCTACAACATATTTTGATTTCTATTGTTCCCACATATTTGTTTTAATTTTAGTATTGTGAATCATATTCCACTGTGTTACCTCACGTAGCCCCCTCACACACGTACGACTTCAGTTGTAAGTTTTAGACTAAGCTTGTCAAATATCCACTTATATCTTTGTATTCTTGCGCCATTAAAAAAAATCATTTCGTCCCTTCTTCTGGACTATTTCATAGGAATGTTTTCCCACTGGAAGCCCCTTTGCAGATCGAGATCCGGGGCTATAGCCTTCCCAAACCAGCTTCCCCTCCAAATACTCTCTTGGCCTCATGAAAGACAAATATATGTATTTCTACGAAATATTAATTTGACTTGGCAGTTTCTCTTTTCGAACAGGAATAAGTTTTAAATTTTAATAGCTTATAAATTTACACTAGCAATTTTGAGTAAAGGTTTTGCGTAACCCTAAAAGTACATTTAGAGACTGCAAGGTCAACTCTCGAAATTTCAGATATATTAATAATTTTCATCACAACGTCTTGTAATAATTATTTGTTACTTCAATAACCTCCTCGCAAATGTTTCTCGCATATTAAAACATAGATGCCAATTTCTGTTTATTTCCTTGTAATGCTGACCTCCGTGGCGAAGTGGTTAGCACAACGCTTTACGATGCCAAGTGCCCCCAGGTTCGAATCCCCGCTCGGGCATGGGTCTACTTTCCTTTCTTCAATTTCATCATATTATCACGCATCCTCATCTTTGCGATTAGCCATATGTGACAGATAAGCGAAGTAAAATAAACTAAGTCTATTAATCAATTATTTTTTTAAACTCTTTAATTCTTCTTTAGCATGCCACGTTTTTGTTAAAATTATATTACGATTTGTAAAATGACGAAATTCTAAAGGAGAACACGCAATTTTCTTTGCAGCGCATCGGTCAGAAAGTTTCAGGAATATGGATTTTCAAAATACATTTTTTCACATGTAGCAGCTACCTTTTAAAAGTAGCGCGTTTTCAATTATGTTACTAATCATTAAAAGGATGCCTCAATACCATCTTGGAGGATGACAATTATTATTTTTCCCCTCCTAAAAGTAATAATATACTTTCGCTCTCTGAATCTCCCATATAAATGCTAGGGGCCGTTTGCTTCAGCCGAGCTCACTGCTTCTCCGGTGACGTCACGCGTTCGTGCAAGATCGGAAATCTTCGGATGGCTTTACCTAATCTCTATATTCCTTGCAGGGAGCCAACTGAGCTCCGGTCTCGCTGCGCTGGGTTTTATACTCGCGGTGGCGCATGGGTGGTGAACATTTTAACTACAAGTACGCGTTGCTAACTCATTTTTTTACATATTGCAAACTACATACTGAGGAATATCAAGGTTTTGACATTGAGAAATCACTAGTGGGAAAATCACTAGATGCACGTGTTAATATATACTAAAACTGTGTGCATTCAGACAATACAATTAATAATGAGCCTCGCAGGACTCTGCTATTCTAAACAACACGTTGAACAATGTAAATGACAATAATTGATAACATTAAAAAGAATATAGCGACCACGCAGGGTCTAATAATGAGTGAAGCTAGTAAACGTAGAGGTGGAACCGTTAACGTTTACTGAATACATTTAAACTAAAAGCGTACGCCTCGCAGGGACATTCCGCTTAACTCTTTCATCAGATTAAAAATAATATAGTGACCACGCAAGGTCTAATAATAATTAAATGGCGACCAGGCAGGGTCGTTACATATGCCCCTTCCTTGGGCGAAAATTTTAAAGAAATTTAAATCTTACAATTTATGAAAAATTTTCATGAAACATTGATTTCAAATTCAATAGAGAAAATGACAGTAATAAGAGTCTGTTTCTCCTACACATTAGGCACTAGGTCATCTTCTTCCCCTACCACGTCTCTTCTTCGCTCCGATGAACACCTGTAGAGGCGAAGGTTGTCGAAGTTGACTCGGTCGACAGGTTGCCTGGTCCTGGGGTGAACTAACATTGCTGTGTTGTTCCGAAGATCAGTGGCTAAATAAGGTCCAATATACACTTCGAAGAGCTTAGCTATTGTTTTATTCTTCCTCGAACTAAGCTTATGATTTCGAACCAGAACCAAGTCGTCTTCGTGCAGCTCGAGCGCATGGCCTTTAGTCTTAAATCTTCGTTTGATATTTCTAGAGCGCTCTTTGGACTTGGCTAGAAACAGCTTTTGATTCCAGTTGGAGATTTGCGGGTCTACTTCGTTGATAGGCCAGTTGAAATGATCAAGGACTTCGTTAGGCATGAATACACGGATTAATGACCCAAGAATATTACATTGTAATATCTGACACAGAATGTAGAACAAAGTAACTAGCCAGCTGATAACCAATACACTCACAAATAGATACCGTGATGGTCGGATAATGTTCCAAGTCTTCCACAGATATAGTTCATTCTCCAGAACTTCAATCAGAAAAAGTGGCACAGAATACGGCGGGTAAAGAACAGTTTCGGAACACTGCAACATCTCACACTTATCTTCCTTCACTGGCACGAGTTTCTCAGGGATTCTCTTCAGAGTACAATCCAGCACACTTCTCGACTCCTGTGTTTGGGAACCAGTCAAAATATCTACTGACTCTACTTTCCGTCGTAGGTCCGCGGATTTATACATCTTAACATCCTCTTCCTGGGCCATGTGGATGTACCGCACTGCTTCAATATTCAGAGGATTCCCTTCCTCATGATCAGGAGTTCTCCAGAAAAATAACTTCACTGGGCTTCTTCCGAATCGCATCTCTACATCGTGCTTCTCGATGAATTTCATGACTAAAAGAAGATGTGTAACAATATATTTCACAATTCCGATCTCCAGTCCCACACGTCTACTTCCGATGACACGCTTCTTATGACTTCCAGAGAAATCTACCAATCGCACCTCTGGAACTTTCTGGATGTGTATGCCAGGTATCTTATCAACTAACTTAGTCCAGATTGAATAATTAAGGATCGAGCATTCACTTCCAGTATCAATCACACAGGTCACTGTAAAGTCCATTAATTTAGCTTGCACTACTGGAGATCTGTATCTAAATTTGGATTCCCTTGCAGACTTCAATTCCTTTTGTAAAATGGTCTCTTCAGTTTCTGTTAGCTGGAAATTTACTAGTAACTCTTGAACATCTTTATCTATTAATTTGGGCCGCTCCATCGAAGTCCCTTGCCTAAACAGGAACGAAGCATTTAGACAAGGTGCTAGTTTGTCTGGCTAGACTGGGACCTTTGATTTTGATGAAACTCCCGCGCTGTTTCTACGGCCTCCTTCTGCTCCGATGTAATGTTTTGTCTAGGAGATGGAGGTCCGCGAATCTCATTCTGCTCACCCGTAAATCGTCGTCTTGGAGGACTAGGGCTACTTCTACCTTCACGGATCCTTCTTGGGTCAGGAGATCTACGTCTTTGGTTTTGGTAAGGTCGGAAAGAGTTTCTTCTAAAATCACGCCTGCCTCCTCTTTCATTAGTGAAACGTTGAGGGCGCTGATAATTATCTTCTGATCTCGTTTCTATGTTCCGGACTTTATAGTTTCTTGAGGGATTCTGTTCTTTTCCCTTCGGTTCATCTTTGTTCCTCCATGCATCTGGCTCATCATAGATTTCAAAATTCTTCAGGAAGTGAGTTAGGTCATCTACCGTTCTAGGCGCATGTGCTAAACAAAGGTTTCGCATTCTATAAGGAAGTTGTCCGATGATCAAATTAAGTACTTCTCCCTCATTAAAGTTATCACTCAGGTTTCTATAGGCCGCATAAACGCTCCAGGCAAAGCTCTCCATACTTTCGTGGATAAGTCTGGAATATCTCCTGTTTCTCACAGCGGTTAGCTGCCGTTGTCTGGCCTTCTCAGAAGCGAATTCTTCTTTGAACCTGGCGCAAAAGTCAGCATAATTCACGAAACTATCAATATTTCCTGCAAGCCAGTGTTCTGCTTTATCAGTGAAGACTCTAGGAAGCAATTCTAGCCTATAATGTTCGGGTACCTGCATAAGTTCAAAGCTGACGTTGAGCTCCCGAAGATATTTTTCAGCTGACTGAGCCTCAATGTCGCCTTTAAATTTAGGAATGTGGGCGATATCCGCCATTCTAGGCATCTTAAAATCTGGCTTTCTTCTAGGTGGCGATCCATCTGAAGTATCATCGTATCGAGGCCTCTTTCTTCCATCAGCCTTCATTCTGTTGGCAGCGAATAGAGGTTTCTCAGCTACCCTGGGCGGCTCATAAGGAGTAGCATCCGGATTCAGATCTCTATCCGGAGTAAAAGGGCTAGAATGAACATCTGGAGTGTGTTCTGGCTGAACATTCAATCTTTGGAACTGATCTTGAAGTTCGCTTACCCTCTGAACAAATGTTCCTGTCTGATCTTGTATTTCTCTTCGCAGAGACACTTCAAGCTTCCTTGTCTCAATCCTAAGAGAATTCACCAACCACAGCCGGGAATTGGCCGAAACCAATCGGTACTCCCGAATAACGGGCGCAGGGTAAAAGGATTAAAGGATGCCGCGACACCCCGGCGTTAGCTGGGAGTTGGCAAGCCAACCGGTGTCTCCTATGAAGGGACGGCAGGTTAGAAAAGGAAGGTCCGGGTGCTCCCAGACAAGCCGGGCAGGTAGAACCTGGGCACCTATCAGCCTAAGCGAGCGGACCAGGTAGGTAGGTTACTGCTAGGCTCTTCTTCTTCTTTCTTCTTTCTCCGTCCTTCCTTCTGGGATGGCTTCTAGTTCTCAGGCTGGGAGGCCAGTTAACCCTGGATGTTTGCCTGTTGACATCAGGGAGCCAACTGAGCTCCGGTCTCGCTGCGCTGGGTTTTATACTCGCGGTGGCGCATGGGTGGTGAACATTTTAACTACAAGTACGCGTTGCTAACTCATTTTTTTACATATTGCAAACTTCATACTGAGGAATATCAAGGTTTTGACATTGAGAAATCACTAGTGGGAAAATCACTAGATGCACGTGTTAATATATACTAAAACTGTGTGCATTCAGACAATACAATTAATAATGAGCCTCGCAGGACTCTGCTATTCTAAACAACACGTTGAACAATGTAAATGACAATAATTGATAACATTAAAAAGAATATAGCGACCACGCAGGGTCTAATAATGAGTGAAGCTAGTAAACGTAGAGGTGGAACCGTTAACGTTTACTGAATACATTTAAACTAAAAGCGTACGCCTCGCAGGGACATTCCGCTTAACTCTTTCATCAGATTAAAAATAATATAGTGACCACGCAAGGTCTAATAATAATTAAATGACGACCAGGCAGGGTCGTTACAGCATGTGACACACGAAATTGCACGCACTGGAAAAAGCTCACAAACACGATGGTAGCATTCATTTTTGCAAAACTTCATTCATGTTCATGCTACAAGGTGTTAAAGAAGTGTTTTCAACGGTTTCTCTCATTGTTGCAGGTGCACTAAGAAATGGAGCTCACACAAGCAGAACGCTTGGAAATCATCCTGATGTGTGGGGAAAGAAGCTCGAAAGTTATCGCCGATGATTTCAATCAGCGCCATCCAGAACGAGCTCCCATTGTTGACAGCACTGTGCTGAAACTGATTGCTAAGTTCAGAGAAGCTGGATCTGTTGCAAACAGGACCAAATCAGGTAGGCCTAAGGTAGCCACAGATGAAGCGACATTAACAGCTGTGTTGGCGGCAGTTACGTTGAGTCCGCCGTAGTACTCGTAGTCATGTTACTGTTAATGGTCTGAGTCGTGCTTCCATTATAAGGATTCTGAAAAGGCACAAGTGGCATCCATATAAGATCGTTGCTTCAACACCTGAGTAAGGACGATCCTGACCGCAGGGTTGAATTTGCAGAAGAAATGTCCGGTAAGGTGACACCCTGACAAGGTGTTCTTCAGTGATGAAGCAAACTTTTATCTCAATGGGGAGGTGAACAGACAAAACATGAGATACTGGTCTGATTCGAATCCTCATTGGGTGGATACATCTGGGACATTCCTCCGTTCAAAAGTGATGGTATGTCGTGGCATATGGAGAACCCGTGTGGTAGGACATTTCTTCATCGACGGTACCCTCAATGCCGAGGATTATTTGAACTTACTGGATACACAAGTGTTTCCATCTCTCAAGATCGAGGACGGCAGTTTCCCTGAGTTCTTTCAACATGACGGCGCTCCCCCGCATTTTGGTCACAATGTTAGGGACTATCTGAACATCCAGTTTCGCAATCGATGGATAGGTCGCAAGGGCCCTGTGGAATCGCCACCACGCTCGCAGGACCTGACCCCCTCGATTTTTATATGTGGGGTCATGTGAAATCACTGGTCAATTCCGTAAAAATTCGTGATATGGAACATTTGAAAGACAGAATTGTCGAATGCTGTGCAACTATCACACCCGACATCTTATCGAAAGTCCATCAGGAATGGGTGAATCGACTCAATATGACACTGGCCAACAATGGTGGACACATTGAACATATCCTCTAACATTCTGCAAGAATGAGAGAAAACGTTGAAAACACTTCTTTTACACCCTGTAGCATGAACATGAATACAGTTTTGCAAGAATGAATGCTACCATCGTGTTTGTGAGCCTTTTCCAGTGCAATTTCATGTGTCACATGCCTAGGTTCCCATTTAAAAAAAGTTATCTCGATCCAAGATGGCGGCTTTCAAGATGGCGACCATATTTCTAAAGCGGTTCGGTAGGTTTTCCCCCATCTCCAAAGTACATGTACACATACAAAATTTCAATAACCACATGCATTTCGGTTTTATTCGGCCCGTTCCGCACTTTTGGACCACCCTGTATATACTTCTTTGTCTGTGGTTCAAGTCGTTCAAAGCATGGGGAATGTGCGAAATATTAACCATCCAGTACTTCTTTATGTAACAGAGACTCGCCCTTCCCCAACAAAATGACAGTAAACATTTTGTTTTAAAATTTGTTTCATTTAACATTTTTGTTCAGTGTCTATCTAAACAAAACCTAACGTAGCACAGTGACTTCTTTGCGGTGTAACAACATAATAATTATTTTATTTGAAGACAATTGAGACGAAACTGTGTGTTTGGCATCTCTTCTGACATGGCGTGTTTTCTACCTAGGTATTTTTGTGTATACAGGGTGTCGCAAAACTCTTTCAACAACGCTTGGGTGCTGGTAGATATCATAAAAACAAGTAAAATTTCCCTATAAAGTTTACTTCGAAAGCGCTTAGTTTCTGCGCTATGAGCGCTTAAAATCTATCCTGTACGTATGCAACCCAACACAGCAAACGCTTGCTCTGACATAACTACCAGGGGCGCTTGGCAGGGTTGCCACTAGCGTTCCTCGTTAAGAGAAACGACTTGAAAACAACAACTTGGGAGTCTTGCCTGAGCAAAATCCAAAACATTAATGATCCTTGCGATGTTGTAAGAAGCATTGAAAGTATTTATAAACTGACCAAGACAAATAATGGGCAGACTGAATTCAAGTTTACTCATTCTAAAATATCTCCATAATTGATTGATTTGGTTTATTCTAATTCACTTTTCTGCCATCTTTGGCTAATCGCGAAGATGAGGATGATATGATGAAATAACCAGTGTGGTATTTAAGAAATTTCCAGTGGTGAGGAAATTCTACTGACTGTTTAGGGACAGCATGAGATAATGTCTTTATGCCATATAACATTTCCCCCATGAATAAAAATTATCAAGCAGAGGGGGGACACAAGTACCCAGAGGGGGAGAAATTCCCCACATCCCCCCTACAAATACCACCCTGGAAATAACAAATGACACTAATATCTAGGCCAGGATTTAAACCCGAGACACCTGGCGCCGTAGCGAGCTGTGATAACCACATCAGCACGGAGTGTTTCGTGTGTCATGCAACATCAAAAATTGCAAGGGACACGTGAGATAGGGGAAATCCACGAAGGAACAAATGTAAACATGATGTGTTTGCTGCCTCGTTTCGAACACGCAGGACTGTTACAATCTATTTATTAGAAAGTTGTAAACTAGCGTTATTGCGAATCTGTTCGTTATAAAAAGCAGGCAAATCTCTATACTGAAAAGAAACAAAAATCTCCGACAGATGAATATTTTTGAGCCACTTCGGTGACTGAGTACGTTTAGTGATCAACACATGATCTCTCTACCGATTATAACTCCATTAAGCCTTGTTTCCATGATTATGAAAAACTAAATATGCTGACCAAGGCAGTAATTTATTTTATTAAAAAACATAAACTAACGTAACGTTTCAACCTTCTAGCAAGGTCTTCTTCAGACTCTGTATCAAGTACAAAAGTCAGACTTTTGTACTTGATACAGAGTCTGAAGAAGACCTTGCTAGAAGGTTGAAACGTTACGTTAGTTTATGTTTTTTAATAAAATAAATTACTGCCTTGGTCAGCATATTTAGTTTTTCTCTCTACCGAATGTTCTGGACACGAGTTCCGACCTGGATAAAGATGTCAGTGAATCTTTCGTCCTCTTATTTACTATTTGCCTGAATGTGCAGAAAAATGACGTACAATGAGAAGAATAGAAATTCACAAGAATTATCCCGGAAGTTCATCTAGGTGTCAAAATCTCGCTCATTTGCTACAAAACGTTGTTTCCAGGGTGAACTAAAAGTTGACATTTTGGTGCTTTCCGAAAATGTTACAGTACAATACAGGTGTCATTTACAGTTCATCGCTTGATATAAGTATGCATTTCTTGGCTTTGGTTTTTAATAAGCACTACTTCTAATGTGTGAATTTATTCATGTCTAAACGACGTTTTTCATTAAATTAAAAGCCTGCCCCCGTGGCGGAGTGGTTAGAACATCGCGCTACGATGGCAGGGGTCTTGGGTTCGAATCCCGGCTTGGGCATGGCTGTTTGTGAGTGTCCATTCATCAATTCCATCATATCATCCCCATCTTCGCAAAGTAGCCAAAAGTGGCACAAAAAGCGAAGTAAAATATAGCAAATCAATCAATCAATGAATCAATCAATCATTAAATTAAAAGAGCCTTGAAATTACTTCCTTATGAGACGAACACGATTAGCAATAACGCTAGCACAGATAGGAATAATTTTCAAGTAAATTGTAATAACATTACAGTCTGCGTGTTCGAAACGAGGCAGCAAACATATCATGTTTACATTTGTTCGTTCGTGGATTTCCCCTACCTCACGTGTCCCTTGCAATTGTTGATGTTGCATGAAACACGGAAACACTCCGTGGTGATGTGGTTAGCACAGCTTGCTACGGCGCCAGGTATCTCGGGTTTAAATCCTGGCCTAGACATTGGTGTCATTTGTTATTTCATCATATCATCCTCATCTTCGCGATTAGCAGATGGCAGAAAAGGGAATTAAAATAAACCAAATCAATCAATAAATCAATTATGGAGATATTTTGGAATGAGTAATATTGAGTTTCAGTCTGCCCATTATTTGTCTAGGTCAGTTTATAAATACTTTCAATGCTTTTTACAACATCGCAAGGATCATTAATTAATGTTTTGGATTTTGCTCAGGCAAGACTTCCAAGTTGTTGTTTTCAAGTCGTTTCTCTTAACGAGGAACGCTAGTGGGAACCCTGCCAAGCGCCCCTGGTAGTTATGTCAGAGCAAGCGTTTGCTGTGTTGGGTTGCATACGTACAGGATAGATTTTAAGCGCTCATAGCGCAGAAACTAAGCGCTTTCGAGGTAAACTTTATAGGGAAATTTTACTTGTTTTTATGATATCTACCAGCACCCAAGCGTTGTTGAAAGAGTTTTGTGACACCCTGTATAGCTATTCTATTATTTTTCCTTAAATTTCATCTTCTTGGAGATGTATAGCCAGCTGAGAAATCTATTATAGCTCTTTTCAGTTCTTACGGCGGGCGCTCTAGAAGCTGGCAGGGGAAGTGGGGAGCGGGGAAGCGACCAATCCAGCGCGATAAGTAACGTAGCGGCCAGTAAAACGAGTTTCACGTCAGTGCTTTTTCCGGCCGCGTCGTGTCTGTTGTCTGGTTGGTCTGTTGCGTAATCCCCGCTCCCCACTTCCCTTGGCAGAACTAGGACCGGCCGCCGTAAGAACTGAAAAGAACTATAGTCAGTGTTATATGTTTACTGTGTGTAATTAGTTATGTCGTGATGATAATAATAAGAAAACGTATTAACAACCATGGCACTATAATGTGTCACTTAACGTATGTACTACTAGTATTTTACATCATTGTGATGCAGTTTGTAAAGCGTCGCAATACTATTTATTTTACGATTATGTTATCATTAAAGGCTGAGGACAAAAAAAATGATAAATGATTCCAATGTAAATATAATTGGCGAGGATGTTTTCAAGGGGCATTCTCCTCTATTCTCCCTCTCTTTGATTAAGTGACAGTATTAGTATTACTTCTTAGTCTGTGGTATTACATTACATTTAGGAAGCGTAGAATAATATATAGGTGTTACCACACAAACACCGACAAATTCTCACAGTGTCAAGAACATTGACACAGTATCAAGAACAACTTTTCTTAGTGCTCAATCAATGAACGGGCGAGAGGGGGGAACGCGGCTGCAGCTACAAGTTTATTTTCTTCCCGAAAACTACGGTAATTGAGTTGTACTAGACTTTTCGTATTTCAAAATATGTTTTTTATTGCGTTTAAAAATGTGAAAGTGACAAAAGATGTACGTAAAATATTAATTTTCCAATTTAGTGTCGCTATTGAATTCGTTTACATGAAACATATAACTAACTATCTTGAAACGGTTTTTACTTACCCAATTTATTAGTAAGAAAATAGACCAAAATATTTTGAATATTTGTATCATATTAGAACCCGTACACACATAACGTTACGTTCAAAATTATTCAAATAAGCGAACCACGTCGGCGAGCGCACGAGACAATCCGCGAGTCTTGAACATAAGAAGCACTAAAGTACCACAACAATGCTAGAAAATTGGATCAAGTTTGCTCATAGTTTCCATGGCAGCAATTTAACCTTACGTCTTCCGATGCACTGGACCGTTGATATGATAAAGAGGTGAGCGCATGCAGCGCATTTTGTTAGCAATAATCCTGTTGAAATAATCAACAGTCCGCATCTATCTGACGTTATAAGTCAAGCTTTATGTCACAATTAATGTTTCTGCAGTGTTTGAATTGAAGAAATTGTAGATGGGACGAAATTTCAGATATTATTTTTCCCATACAGTAGCAACAATGTGTACTCTCTATGGTTCTTTTTTTTAGAAGGTGAAGATCATTTTCTTATTTTTGGAAAAAAAAAAACATTTTATCTTAGTGCAACTTGTAGTTTCAGGATGTCCATTCTTTTCGCAAAGATTTAACATTCCAGTAATACAAATTTCACCTTGTGATCTTAAAATGTATTTTTAATATTAAACATTATTGATGAATAATAAGAAAAACAAAAAATATTTTTTTAATTAACTTTTTGGAATATCAAAACGTGTAGTTCTATTCTAGTTTTTTGTCAGAAGTTTACTTAACACTCAATTTATTGATCGCAATTTTGAAATAATAAGTTTTCTGGTCTTTTATTTCTAAATTTAAATGAATGATGTCACTATTTGTCCTAGAACCACGCACTTTTAGGATTTTTATGACGTAATTTTGATGGTCATAAAAACACAATGCTGTCAAAAATCAAAAAGCATAATCGGTTATATCTACAAGCAATAGCATATGATAAATCTACTATAGTCCCTCCGGATGAACCCTCCTACCTAGCTCTAGGAATAATACGAGGAATCTAAGATATTGGAGTTCAGTATTGTATCTGTTTAAAAAGAGAAAACTGGCAGTGTGCTGGCAAATCCTGAAAATTCCCTCCTTGGGTCGACTCTGACTACTGAAAGATGAAAAAATTCCGAAATGAAAACACACACAAAACTTTCACTTCACCACTCTGAACAAGTATAAAAAGAAATAAAAACTACATCGAATATTACGAACGAAATCAAATTAAATCCTAAACGTTTCTGGTCAGTCATTAACTCAAGGAGACAAAATCCTTGAATATCTTATAAAGTAATTCCAGAGGGCTCTAACAGATCTAATCTTTTAAACTCTTTCACTCTCCAATAATACAGTCTCAAATACACCGGATTATTTTTCTCTTCCCATCTCACTCCAGTTTGCTATCACTCTAACATCTAGAGAGTGACACGTCTCCAGAAGAAGTGCAATATATCCTACCTTCATTGTCTGAAAATTGTGCAAATGGTCCGGATGAAGTCACTTCTATTTTCTCAAAAACAGTGCTTCTTCTCTCGCTTGTTGTTATTTTCTATTGGTAATACATTCCAATGTAAAATGCTCTATTTGTAATCCTTTGATAAATAAATAAATAAATAATTGGATAAATTTTCGTTATGACAATGATTTTTAAATAGTATAATTGAAATAGGATAATGGATAAAATAGTTAAGTTCGGGTTCAAGATTAATTACCATATCTAGTAAATATTTACGATAAATAACGTTAATTTGTATATTTTAAAATATAATCTTTTCTTTACTTTTAATTTCTTATATTAATTAAGCTTCTCTTAAAATTCTCTGATTTCTAGTGGCAAAGTTTAGTTTGTAACTATAAAAATCTTCCTTGTGCCGCATAGTAAATATCGCTATGTGCGCTCCATCTAGTTTTCAACTATTAAAAATTTGTAATTCCCTTGTATTTGTATGGAATGTCAAAGATACACGTAGAAAGTTCAATAGTGTCAACATTTAAATGATAATGTAATTATAAGAGGCCCCTGGTCTACAAATTTCAACCTTTTGTTTCTGAAAGGGTATAAGAGCTGCCTAAGATAGGAAAATATAAAAACTTATAGATCCATATCTTTCGTATTTTCGAAAGTACAGGGATGGAAGATGTGCGAATTTGACCAATTTTCAACATCCTGTTGAAAATTGCAATATTTCGGCAATCATGACACCTACAAAAGTGATTCAGACGGCGTTGGAAAGGTTTTGAAGCGCTCTTTCACACATGATACTACATGCTTATGCCAGTGTAAGGAAACAATTGAAGGTGGAGGTGGTGTAAAGCAAATTTGGTTAGCCATTTTCTCAAAAACAGATCTTTTAGTATCTTTCAAAACATTATGTGTCATGCACACATTATGACTCAATAAGTGTACAAAATTTTTTAATTATTTTTTTTAAATTTTTGTTCTAACAACGATCTTTCCAGGGCCGATCCTCGACGCCAGAGTTCGTTATGACAACGATGTTTCCACGAAAGACCCTGGACGCCAGAGTTCGTTATGACAACGATGTCTCCACGAAAGACCCTGGACGCCAGAGTTCGTTACGACCACGATCTTTCCACGAAAGACCCTGGACAGCAGAGTTCGTTATGACAACGATGTTTCCACGAAAGACCCTGGACGCCAGAGTTCGTTACGACAACAATGTCTCCACGAAAGACCCTGGACAGCAGAGTTCGTTACGACAACGATGTTTCCACGAAAGACCCTGGACAGCAGAGTTCGTTATGACAACGATGTTTCCACGAAAGACCCTGGACAGCAGAGTTCGTTACGACAACGATGTTTCCACGTAAGACCCTGGACGCCAGAGTTCGTTATGACCACGATCTTTCCACGAAAGACCCTGGACAGCAGAGTTCGTTATGACAACGATGTTTCCACGAAAGACCCTGGACGCCAGAGTTCGTTACGACAACGATGTTTCCACGAAAGACCCTGGACAGCAGAGTTCGTTACGACAACGATGTTTCCACGAGAGATCCGGGACGCCAGAGTTCGTTACGACAACGATGTCTCCACGAAAGACCCTGGACGCCAGAGTTTGTTATGACAACGATGTTTCCACGAGAGATCCTGGACGCCAGAGTTCGTTATGACAACGATGTTTCCACGAGAGATCCTGGACGCCAGAGTTCGTTATGACAACGATGTTTCCACGAGAGATCCTAAACGCCAGAGTTCGTTATGACAACGATGTTTCCACAAGAGATCCTGGACGCCATAGATCGTCCTGAGAACTACGTTTCCAGGAGCAATCCGGGATGCTATAGGTCGTTTAATTTTAATAGCAAGTAATCAATGACGCTCTATCAAGAATGTCGTGTCTCACATTATGTTAGTTTCAATATATCTAGTGCAATAAAATGACATTAAGATACGCAGATTTTAGTTCGTTGCAGAATTTTAATTTCCCTCGATAATTGGATATATTCAAGAACAAGGAATGTTAATGATCGGAAATACCCAATGAGACTTCACTAGGTCCATTAGTACATTAGTAGGCATAACTTTCAATACTACAAGTTTAATATGCAAGTGAAATTTTCGTGAGTTCTTATAGGTTTATTATTGTGAGTTTTTAGGAATAGGGTGAGTTGAAAGTCAAACATGGCAATTCAGGGCAAGTCCATAGAAATCTACTATATTCATTCTCTGTAGAAGAATGAAACCAAATGATCACAAAACCGACATTTGGAAAACAGCATAGGCACCTCCTGTGTATTACTTCGATGTAGTCACCAGCATTGTGTACAACCCATTGCTATAGCTCTTTTCAGTTCTTACGTCGTGCGCTCAGGAAGCTGGCAGGGGAGGTGGGGAGCGGGGAACGTGCCGCTGACCAACCAGAGAACAGACCACCTAGCGGTGGAGCCGAGAGTTACGCAGTTGCGGGAGGAAGCTGCAGCGCTAACTTCGATCTGCACGTTGCTGTGTTGCCAATTCACCGCGTTGCTGATGGTGTTTTGCCCCAGTGTTGATTCCTGTTTGTTATGAGCGGAATGTAGGAATAACATACGTGGGAGTAATTGTTGTCGCGTCGTGTATTGCCTAACTGCATTGTTTCTTCGATAAACGTGTATGTGGCATGTGATGTGACGTTTATTTGTACTCTCGTTGTTCCGTAGGGAGCTTTGTGCTTATTAACGCAGTAAGTATCGTACGATGGCGAACAGGAAAGAGGTAGTTTGTAGCCAAGGCAGGAAAATAATTAGTAGGGTTCTTGGATATTTTCAAAAGGAAGCAGAAAACAGTGGTCCCTTAGTAAGTGTGCACAAAGTGCAACAGAGAGTGTTGGAAACTTGTGAGTGAGTACGCGAACTGTGCAGCGTATTGTTAGGGAAGGTAAAGACAGTCGTGAGGCGTCGGGTTCCACGTCATTTGAATCACCGCGCAAACGAATCAAAAGGAACAGTATCACAAAGGAAATCGACGGTTGCGATAAAGATATAATAAGAAGAATTATCCTCGGGTATTATGTAAAGGGTGAATATCCAACACTGAACAAGTTTTCGTCGATTTGTTTGCATACACAAATAAGCTTTCAGTGGGGAGTTTCGTCGTTGTGGAGGATACTGAAGTATATGTGGTTCAAGTACAAAAAGAGCAATGACGGTAGGCGATTTCTGATGGAGAGAGCCGATATAGTTATAGCCAGAGTAACGTTTTTGCGAAAAATGCATCATTTAAAAAATAAGGAACCTTTGCCCTATATAGGTATTTCATTTAGATGAAACGTACATACATCAGAATTACGCTCCAACGAAAATCTGGCAAAATAAAGAGGGTACAGGGGGTTTAAAAGTGCCCGTGGGTAAAGGTGGGCGCATTATGTTTGTCACGTAGGTTCCAGTTGTTACGGGCTGCTAATTTAATAACTAATTAACTCAATTAACTCAACTGAACTGAGCTTAGCAACGCAACAACGAAGAATCGCTCGCCTCACCTGCTGGGCGAATTAAACATTACATGAAATATAATACGGTCAGGATAAGTGCCTAACAGTCGGAGTTACCGAGAATAAACCTAGGAGGATTTCATTTTGAATACCTGAAATGACGTTACATAATACTACGGTGTTTCTGAATATACACATATATTAAAGCACAGATAAATAGACATTACATCTTGCCCTCTTTCACTCGATCTCACATTCATTCTCTCATTCTATGGCATATTGCGACAATATGACAAATACAAAGGTTAGATTATTTACTACTTTGACCATACTCTTGCTATGTCTTGGCTACATTGCCTATTACAATTTATCGTTTAGGATTTTAAGTATAAAGTGAATAATTGTTCCTTGTGCGAACCCCTTCTATCTTTTCTGAAGGTATAAATATATTCAATGAACTATTGTTTGCTGTTAACATAAACTCTCATCTTTAACATTTGATTACTCCGCCGGAAAACAGATGTCTAGGGTTGCCATAGCACTGATTTAAGTTAAGCAATGATTTGATTTACGCAGATTCGCGGTAGATAGTCGTCGTCTTTCTCACACACGCACATGGTTGGATCTTACCTTCGCTGCATTCCCTCTGACCTGGGTTGGGTGAAAGTGGTCCTACAGTTCTGGAAGGCCTCCACACTCCAGTGTTGTACTTCCCGGTTATCCTGGTTGGCGAAAGTGGATCAGTCGGCGGCTCCATCTGGCATGATCGGATCCTGGCTTCACTCGTGCACTTCGCAGGGACGTCCCGGACGGTACACGTTCACTGTCGACTCCATACGACAACTTGCGCAATAATAGGTCAGTTCTTCGCGGTCACTCGTAAGTACAGATTCGTGACTTGGGCGGTGAGACGAACATACGCGATGAGCCATTCGCGGTTTCACATGGATATCAAATGTTATTAACTTTCACTACTTAGGACGTTGTTTCGGACGATTGACACGGGTGGACGTGTCTGGCGTTATTCTCACATAACCACACGTATGTGCACGGATGCGTTGACGGCGAGGGGGAGAACGACCCCCTGGTTCTATTCTGCTCTACTCCATGGCTCTGAAACACTCACTCGAGGAAAAACAAATCCAGACCTCGAGTCTGCTTGCAACTCGCAGCTCGGTCGCGCGTAGCTCACACTCCGGTGGCGATTGTAGGCAAAACTGTGCAAAACTGTCTCTCGCTATTCCAAATCATCCCTTTTATTCCAGATTTGAACGTGGTGACGCGCTACCCTCTATGATCAGGTGCTTGTTTATTGTTTCTGGTGCTTTGACCGTTGTCCTCCTATATTGGTCAATGCTCACTCCGGTCCTTAACCCCTGGTAGCAGCTCCTCGCGCAGAGATTAGGCTAACTCTTCCTCCATTGTATTCAGTCACGAAAAGCAAGGACAACTCAGTAGGGTAGCTTCTCCCTTTCAATCCAGCGATGAATCTTTAATAATTCATAACTCCCGTAGTTCTGTTCTGATTAGGAACAAATCTTGGAATCAGTACTTTCATGATGTGGTCTTCCGCTGGTTAAAATCTCATCCCATTCGGTCCATTGGTTTAGAAGTTGCATTTCTCTTGCTATTCCCATAAGAATGCATGTAAATCCGAATTCGGGCGAAAAACGGTGGTTGAGCAAGCTAGTGCTGGCTAAGACAGTTCGCTAGACACCTGTATTCGCGACGGATATTAATATTACCAATTGCAATTAATTCCTACTAACGGGCAATTAGATTAATTACTTGTCACTCAATATTTGACCGTTATAACATTCCCCTCCTTTTAATTATGAATTTTTTTCAGAGCGAACTTGCGAGTGACAGGAAAAATTCATACCACATATTAATGATATTTGTTAATGATCGCACACTTAGGCGTCTGAATAGGGACTCGAACCCTGGACTGTATAACTTTTAACTCAACATTAGAATGAAGTTATACTTTCTGCAATTGTACTATAATTATGAAAATATAAACGAATATAATAAAGTATACAAGAATACAATATAAAGTACATTTTAACATCAAAATCTCAACGTATATTACCACATACATACCAACTTTGGATACACCCTGTAGTTTTATACATAATAATGTGAATACTGAATAATAAGCTAAATAAGATATAAGTAAATATTTGATTTGCAATTTGTTCCCTCTCACACATATGTTTGCATACTTCTTGCATTAATTATAAGAAAGGTCTACATTTTTTGCCTCTTAATATAAAAAAAATAATCTCTAATTTTCCTATTGTTTACTTTACAATCGGGGTGGCTCTAGTGCGATATTTTCTTCAGTGTCTCCTTTGACATGAGCCGGACTGACAAAGGAGTCCTCTAGTCTCCCGTCGGGCCTTGAATATCGGTTGTCTGCTCCAGACATCGCTGTTCTTGCCTCAGTCTACTTCGTCCGGGTTGGTAATCCGGGGAGAGTGGGTCCAAGTCACGGCTAGTAGACGGTCTATTCCAATCGAGTAAATTAACACCAGTCTGTGGGGACACGACTGTTCTAACCGCATTCACAGCACGATTCCTCTCAACTTGACTCGGATTGTTTTGACCCCTGCAGTGTTGCCATCTCGTGTTTTCTCCATCTCTATCGTCTCTGAAGTGTTGTTGTTGTGGGCGGTGATTGCTGTACCGGCCTCGCTGGGGATAAGGGGCGGTTAGCATTTCTTTCACTCCGTAGTCCTGCAATGTGCTTTTCCACTCGTTGCTCAAAAACTGTGGTCCTCGGTCATAGAGCTTCCGTTTCTCAGGGTTCGAAAGAACTTCATATGCCTGTTCAAACTCTTCAAATATATCGAATGGTGGATTCCGCTGCTCGAGCCAGATCCTTGCATTCCCTTTGGGTAATTTTCGCATTAGCCTCAAGCAGTCTGGGCTATCGACATCGTACAACAAACAATCTCTCTTGAAGTCCCCTATGAAGATTGACGGTAAAATCTCGTCGTGATCGGGGTTGTACATTTGAAAATGATCTAGGCTGACTTTTGAGAATATTCCGTGAGTATTCGACTCCGGGTTGGAAACACTGCGTGTCTCCTGCTGGGCGAAAGCGTTCAAGCTCGGCGAACTCCCGCTCCGGCCGATGACGTCACGCGCTGCTTGGCGATCTAAGGAAGTTGGTGCTGATTGACAGGTCAGCTGGTTGGTCACGTCTGCTGCGACGAGCAAAGGAGTTGGGTTCGCATCCCTGGACGTTGCCTCCAATCGGCGAATCTCTTCGTCCTCATTTCTTCTCCGTTGCGTGATTTGGAAATCCTTCAATTCACGTGTCTCCGCTTCCAGTCGTTCTAATCGGCTGGTTATGCCCGTCTGATTCTCGGTCGTTCTTGCGTCCAGCGTTCCAATAGTTTCTTGAACCTGACGTAACTCTACACGCAGATCTTTCTCCATTGTGACTACATTAATGTTTGTCTCTTCATGTCTCCTTTCGCATTCCTTCTCCGACTGAAGTACTTTCTCCTTCATTCGGTCATTTTCGGATAGCAGTACTTGGAAACGGCGGTCCCATCTTTCTTCCCACTCTTTTCTTCTTCTTTCTTCCATTTCTTCCTGCTCTCTCCTTTCGGCAGCTTCTATCCTCCGCCTTTCTTCTTCTTCTCTCTTCCTCTTCTGTTCTCTTTCTTCATCTCTGGCTTCGAGATAGCTGATTAGCTGAGAGAACATGGCCTGCACGTCCATCTTCTCTGGAACTGGCAACCCTGTTACCGACTGATCTTTCCCTAGATCCTTATCAACGTTGCCGGCTGACGAAACGCCTGTATCTGTAGAATGCTCAAACCCTGGGCGGTCCATGGTATTGCTTAATCTCTTGCGGAGACGAGTGGTCCTTTGCATGCCAATCTTCTTCTTCTTCTTCTCGTGGCTGGCTATCGCCGAAGGAAAAAGATATCAAAATTCTTTTCCTGGTTTCTGGTTTCAGATCCCGGGGATCGCACCCCTCACCTGCTTCCGTGTCATAACGCGTGTCCTTTTGTCCTTTATCGTCCGAAGTTAATAACGCCCATTGTTAATAAAATAATAAGATTCTCTAATAATTCTGTTATGGAAAAATGCTATAGTCGCGACAAAGTATTTCACTATTACACCATAAAAAACACACAAAATGGTTCTAGCTACACATCGATTGCATATTCAGTTAATTAAAATCACCGTACAATTTACACATTAATACTTTAAATGAACACGTCTTTATAGATTCTTATCAGGATTTTCAGTTACAGGTTGCAATTATTTAACTTTCAACAAAAAAATCTTAGTTCCCCTTTGCGTTCAATTCTGGTACCCTGTCGTAGACATTCGTAGGCTGAAGACTCTCTTTAACAACAAGTATAGATTCCCTTGGGTAATAGACATAACTGATTGTTAACCATTACAATCAAACTTAATAAAATTCACATTGAGTAGATAAGCAACTAATTAGAATACTCGTGACCTCCAAGTTCCTTACTAGCTTGCCTGTAACATCGTTCTACGAGCCTAATTCCTATTTGCTTCCTATTTGCCTACTCTTCTATTTGCCTATTCGTCGATTATTTGGGCCTACTTTTTACACCCCTACTTGTCTATTCACATATTCGTCGATTATTCGGCGTACTTTTTTACTTGCCTACTTTCTTATTTGCCTACTCGTCGCTTGTTCGGGCAACTTTTATATGCCTACATATTTATTCGCCTACTCGTCGAATGTTCGGGCGACATATTTTGTTACGGGCTGCTAATTTAATAACTAATTAACTCAATTAACTCAACTGAACTGAGCTTAGCAACGCAACAACGAAGAATCGCTCGCCTCACCTGCTGGGCGAATTAAACATTACATGAAATATAATACGGTCAGGATAAGTGCCTAACAGTCGGAGTTACCGAGAATAAACCTAGGAGGATTTCATTTTGAATACCTGAAATGACGTTACATAATACTACGGTGTTTCTGAATATACACATATATTAAAGCACAGATAAATAGACATTACATCTTGCCCTCTTTCACTCGATCTCACATTCATTCTCTCATTCTATGGCATATTGCGACAATATGACAAATACAAAGGTTAGATTATTTACTACTTTGACCATACTCTTGCTATGTCTTGGCTACATTGCCTATTACAATTTATCGTTTAGGATTTTAAGTATAAAGTGAATAATTGTTCCTTGTGCGAACCCCTTCTATCTTTTCTGAAGGTATAAATATATTCAATGAACTATTGTTTGCTGTTAACATAAACTCTCATCTTTAACATTTGATTACTCCGCCGGAAAACAGATGTCTAGGGTTGCCATAGCACTGATTTAAGTTAAGCAATGATTTGATTTACGCAGATTCGCGGTAGATAGTCGTCGTCTTTCTCACACACGCACATGGTTGGATCTTACCTTCGCTGCATTCCCTCTGACCTGGGTTGGGTGAAAGTGGTCCTACAGTTCTGGAAGGCCTCCACACTCCAGTGTTGTACTTCCCGGTTATCCTGGTTGGCGAAAGTGGATCAGTCGGCGGCTCCATCTGGCATGATCGGATCCTGGCTTCACTCGTGCACTTCGCAGGGACGTCCCGGACGGTACACGTTCACTGTCGACTCCATACGACAACTTGCGCAATAATAGGTCAGTTCTTCGCGGTCACTCGTAAGTACAGATTCGTGACTTGGGCGGTGAGACGAACATACGCGATGAGCCATTCGCGGTTTCACATGGATATCAAATGTTATTAACTTTCACTACTTAGGACGTTGTTTCGGACGATTGACACGGGTGGACGTGTCTGGCGTTATTCTCACATAACCACACGTATGTGCACGGATGCGTTGACGGCGAGGGGGAGAACGACCCCCTGGTTCTATTCTGCTCTACTCCATGGCTCTGAAACACTCACTCGAGGAAAAACAAATCCAGACCTCGAGTCTGCTTGCAACTCGCAGCTCGGTCGCGCGTAGCTCACACTCCGGTGGCGATTGTAGGCAAAACTGTGCAAAACTGTCTCTCGCTATTCCAAATCATCCCTTTTATTCCAGATTTGAACGTGGTGACGCGCTACCCTCTATGATCAGGTGCTTGTTTATTGTTTCTGGTGCTTTGACCGTTGTCCTCCTATATTGGTCAATGCTCACTCCGGTCCTTAACCCCTGGTAGCAGCTCCTCGCGCAGAGATTAGGCTAACTCTTCCTCCATTGTATTCAGTCACGAAAAGCAAGGACAACTCAGTAGGGTAGCTTCTCCCTTTCAATCCAGCGATGAATCTTTAATAATTCATAACTCCCGTAGTTCTGTTCTGATTAGGAACAAATCTTGGAATCAGTACTTTCATGATGTGGTCTTCCGCTGGTTAAAATCTCATCCCATTCGGTCCATTGGTTTAGAAGTTGCATTTCTCTTGCTATTCCCATAAGAATGCATGTAAATCCGAATTCGGGCGAAAAACGGTGGTTGAGCAAGCTAGTGCTGGCTAAGACAGTTCGCTAGACACCTGTATTCGCGACGGATATTAATATTACCAATTGCAATTAATTCCTACTAACGGGCAATTAGATTAATTACTTGTCACTCAATATTTGACCGTTATACAGTCACACTGGTTTTCTACAGGAATGTAAATTAGTTTTCATTAGTTTCGCAGTTTTTAGATACGCTTGACGAAAGGAACATCAAAGACGCAGTGATTGTAATGGACAATGCTAGCTACCATTCGGTTCAGTTGGAATGAATTCCTACAACGTATACACTTGATATCATACACTTATCGGTATTCTACTGACCACAAGATGGGGATAATATGCATTCTCAGGCCATACGCGAACAATGGGACGTCTGTATTTCATGGTTCTTTCGATTTCAACTCCTCTTTCCCGCTACTCTGGCAACGCTGCAGTCTCTCTCTCTAACCGGCCTGTCTCGTTGCGCTGGATAGGTCGTTTCCCCGCTCTCCACTTCCCCTGCCAGCTTCTAGAGCGCACGCCGTAACAACTGAAAAGAGCTATAGAGATGTGGAAGATGAGGGCACTTGCTCCCCCCAAAATTTTCAGGTTGATGAAAATTTACAATTTAATATTACTTCTGTTAACCTCCTGAAACCTGATGAGCAAAGTAACGAGTAACTTTTATGACTTTGCAAATGTAGCAGTTATTTATCAAAATAGTCCTGGATGATATTTTTATGAGCTTGAATACTTTTTGATCCCCCCCCCCCAAAGTTAAGCTTCAAGTTCTATTCCGAAATCTATACGTTATTACTATTAACCCCTTCCACTTTGAATGAAAGAAAATCTACAACAAAAATGGCATGCGTAAATTTGTTTCCTTGTAATATTGTGATGTGAGCTGGCCTGGCAATTATCCCAGAATAAAATTTTGTTCCCTGTCCGTTGCTGATTTGACAGATATTTAGAAATCATCTTTTGAATAATATTGGCCAAATTTGAAGGATATGGAAGGAAGGGGGGATATTTTCCGGAGTGGCATGCTCATTTAATATACCACTAAATACCACATAAAATATACCGCCACTGAAACAGACTACAACCGAATAGGTTTGATAGAATAGAATATAATAGAATGGTCTTTATTTAAGCAGGCATGTTTCGGCCTCGTGGGCCGTTCTTACAACCAACCCTTGTTAAAGATACAATAAATGAATTAAAACACAGGGAAAAAAACACATTGATCATGAATTCATGATAGTACAATAAAGATAATGTAAAGATTATACAATAATAAAATGATACATTGAATTGATTGATTGATTTGCTTTAATTTACTTCGTTTTGTACCACTTTTGGCTGATTTGCGCAGATGGGGATGGGCGATGATGTGACGAAATTGATGAATGGACACTCACAAACATCCATGCCCAGTCCGGAATTCGAACCCGGTACCCCTGGTGTCGTAGCGCAATGTGCTAACCACTCTGTTCATTTCAAGGCGTCAACTTTCTTGAAGTAAATTTAGTATTCAGCAGTTTCAAAATTATTTGCAACTTGAATAAAAAATAAAATCGTTTGTCATCAAATTTGCAATTAATATTTCACAAAATTACATTAGTTTTGCATTTTTTCGTTTAAGGAAAAAGTGTTGTAGTTGAGATTCCCCTGTGCTTTGCACCACACCACCCTTTGTGTGGTGGGCAAGTATCATAGTCACTGAACCACACCATGGATAATAAACCTTTTTCGAGCAAGGTCTCATCTCCAGGAAAGCATCAACTCGGGGCAAGCACCGGCACCTACTGACCTGTTGGGTGAGATGAGTCAAGGCAAAATGGATAATATACCTTTTCCTGTTCCCACAAAAATGGGCAATAGTTAGGCTGGAGAGTTCTATGAACAAACCGATCTCTAACTCGGCACTGGTACCCTATGAAACAAGCGATTAGATATCACTAATCACTGGACCATACCATATTTCTTGTTCAAGTGCTTACATGTCCCTATCCAATCAAGCACTCGCACTCATCATGGTAAAACGGAGCGAAATTACGGCAACAGTGTTTGCTAAAATCTACACCACGGAGTACATTGCGACGATACGCCACCAGGGACGGCGACAGGTGTGGGCACGGGTGGGCAAGCGCCCACCCAAAAATTCCTGTGCCCACCAGATTGCCCACCCAATGAAATTCAATAAGTACATATACTTGGGGATATATGAATGATTCAATAAATGAGTGTATTCTGGTGTTCATAACATGTATATTTTACTTGTGAATATTATCTATGCTGAAATGTTCATATATTATCAACCCATAAAAAGCCAATTTTGTCATTAGAAGGTGAAAGTAATTACTAGAGCTATTGAAACAAAAACTGTGATCAAACTAATACTTACATGATTAAAAAGCAGCTAGTAGGCTTAGGAGGCTGAAAATTATGCAGGGTATGATCAAGATTAGATCAGAATTTAGGTTGAACTTGAGGACTGCAGCTCCGGGCCTCCACATACGTATATAAATCCCAGCCTGGGTATGGTTAAAATAATCTCCAAGTAAACAAATAAAAACATCATCTTAGCGTTACTTCCTCCGGAACACAATAAATTATTTCGACTTTTTAAATTATTATTAGAATAATTTAATCAAGAAGACTTAGATGGGCAGGCCATGTGACGTGAATGACAGAGGAAAGAATTGTTTACAGGATTCTTGTTGAGAAACCTGATGGCAAAGACCAGTAGGAAGGCCAAGACGAGAATGGAGAGATAACGTTGAGATGGACCTAAAAGAAATCGTTAAGGATGGGAAAGATTAGATTGATGTTGCCCCGGATAGGGACAGATGGAAGGTTTGTGTTGCTGCAGCCATAAACCTTCGGGTTTAAGTATGCTAGAGAGTATAATAAAAAGTAATGTAAAGTGCTCCCCTGTGCTTTGCACCACACCATGAAGGCGTATAAGGGGTGTAGAGTTAGAGCCCCATACTTTCTTGATCTCGGCCGAATCTGGAGGTGATGTGATCAGAGTATAATATAGTTTTAATTAGCTCTGCACTGAAATTCCAGAAGTGTCCCTTTTTTATTTCATTACAATTTTTATATACATGTCATCTTCAAATATCAATATGGTATGCGAAATATCAATTTTATATTCGTTCTACTAATAAGTAGGAATCACAATAATCACTACAATACCAACGTAAATAAATTTTTATAAACCAGTTATGTATGGAAAAAGCTACAGAATTATTCAATTGCTAATGAGTGGCTTCTCCTATTTAGAAATCCTCGTTCCACACATAAATTTTGCCACATGAATCAGCCAAAAATATCAACAGAATCTGTATATGCAGCTGAAGTAAAGAAAAAGAAAGTTATGTCACGAGGCATCCAGAAGACGATTTTGTTAGTTTGTTTTTAAGCCCACTTTTATGCTCAGATAGGCTAATCGGGACTAAGCCTACAGTTTAACGTGTAGTCCGAACCAGTGTGCATTGTGATTCCACCAGAAGGAGAGGGGGGAGTCGAAAACAGGACCTCTTCATTATAATGCGACAGTGTTATGCCATTGGAGAAAAAATATACAGAAAGAACTCGCAACCAACGTGTCATTTTACCTCCACAGAAGATGCGTCCATTTTAAGAGGGTGTATTGCCCGAGACAAATATTTGCGACTTTCGAAAAACAATGTCATTGTTCACGTAATTAGCTGTCTTGATCCACTAATGAAACGCTGTGCAATTGAAACTACCACCTCAACTTTCTAAGAGGTATGAACTAATGAAATTCCATTGATTTGTTTTATTTTAAGTCATTTTTCTGTTAATTTTAATAATAACGACGGTAAGGTTCAATGGTGATTAGATGAAAGTAACGAAGGGGCGAAAACAAACACACGTTGACACTCAAAATACAAACCCTCATAAATTGTTACTTTGACAGTGGTTCCAGGTGCCAGGGTCTCGTTGCCCTGAAAAAAGTGTATGCTGCATAGGATAGAGGTTGACATTGTAGTGTGTTCGAAATGGTCATGCCATTCAACTCAATACATGTATGAAAAACAGATGAATTATTACTGGTACGATGATCAACTTCGATGAATTCCTTGTGTCCAAAATCATTTTGTTACCTCAAGAAAATGTTCATGTAACCATACGTGTATTGCTTCTCCCGCATGAGTAACATGACTTAGTTCAGAAAACGAATATCGACTTAGCTAATAATCTCTTCAATTCTGAACAGATTTTTCAATCTTACCTGTTTATTTCTTATGGGTGATATTTTGTCAAAATAGCCTTTCATTAGCCTAGGAATACTTCATGGACAATGAACAAAGAATTAGTTTTCTGCGTGTGTTTTAAATTATTCCTAATAAGACGTTTATTTTAATCCAAACATTCAGTGGCGGTGATTAGGAGGACCGGGAAGTGGGGGATGCAGTTCCCCCGCCACATTTTGCCACTTTTTGCCTCCGCACTATGGCCTCTTTATGCTAAGCCTTTTCTACCAAGAAAACGTATATTGTCGTTGGACCCTCAAATGTTGGCACCCAATCGCCGCTACTACAAACATTCAGATAGATTTGTCAGTTGTACAAACCTTGTAAAAGAAAAGTAACCCCCAAGCAGGCCCGTAGCTAGAATTGATCTCTAGGGGGGGCTCACGGGTTATCAAGGGGGGTTTTGAAAACCGAGTCTATTTTTCAAAAGGTTAAAAGTATTAAATGAAGATGTGTGTGTGTGTGTGTGTGTGTGTGTGTGTGGTGGGGGTGTCATTAACTTATATAAAATTTATAAATATCATACAGATACTACATTTTTCAACATCTTTTAAACCATCTCTTGGAGTGTTAATTGATTGAAACTGATATCATCCCTTACAATAGAGGTTCCCAAACGTTTTCGTTTCACGGCGCCCCTAGTGTTTCAAGACTTTTCCGCGGCGCCCTGGTCAGAATGTAAGCCTATCTAGCACTTACGACGCCCAATTAGTGTGGTTAGGTTGCTTGCCTTAGTTAAAATAATTTATACACAGTTTTCAAATTCAGAAACATGTTACATGTAAAAAGTACTAAATGAGCAAATATTTGGAACAATATAATCATTTCAGTGAAAATAATGTAACATTACGCGGCAACCCTAAAACCCAGCCACGACGCACCAGGGTGCCGTGGTGTACACTTTTGGACCACTGCACACTCAATACTACAGATGATACAGACATGTATATCACACACAAAAGAATGCACAATATTCAATCACAATGCCTACAGTACATTTCACGCCCGGCCGAAGCAATGACACTCCCTTCGTTGCCAAATCTTGAGAACTGACCTTTGATGCAGATGCGAAGGGAATTTGCATGATGACATCAAAGTCGCAGATTTCTGTCTAAACGGGAGGTCGCAACAGGGACAGTGAAGGTACAGATAAAGAAGACCCGTTACGAAAGAACTTACAAAGTCTAGATAATCTTCAAAATATTTGCAGCTACGTAGACTTCTGCTCATAAATGAGATGAGCGAATGTAATAGCTGCTGTTCATGTTCTGAGGATTTATCCTTACAATTGTGAGCTGTCTGTCTACATTCTCACTCTTCACTGGAAACAAATTACACAAAATAGTTTTACCCAATGCCAAGGGGGGCTGATGGCAGTGCCAGGGGGGCTGACGGTAGGTCCAGGGGGGCTGAGCCCCCCTGGCCCCTGCCTGGCTACGGGCATGCCCCCAAGGAGTAAGAAAACTCTTTCAGTCAAAAACTCATACGATGAAAATACTATGCTCAGGAACATGCATTCAAATTACGAGAAACTTCACGATTGTCTACCATCGCACCTTCTATCATTGTCGCCGAATACATAAAATCAAGTATGTGCCTTGTATTTGCAACACAAGCTTAAGCCTAATTCACATTTATTTCACTGTATTAACATGCATGAAAGAATGTGATTAGAATGTATGGCTGCGCATGGGCAAACACTTCCTTGAAATAATTGTGTCCATCAGAGACAAGGCGAAAGGAAATGGAACAAGATGCGAGAATAGATTAGAAAATAAAGAAGGAAAGGAAAGGGAAAAGGAGTAAGAGGAAAATCGGGAGTGTAAGAGAGAGGGGATAGGTATACGTCTTATATGCACATATACGTACATATATAGTCTTACATTTATACTGCCCACCCTAATCTATCAATATGGAGCTTCTGCCCAACCGGTCGAAAATTTCTGGCGCCGCCCCTGTACGCCACTTCAAAAAAGCATAAACATAACCACTACATTCTGAAGGTACGAAATGTTTTCACCTTTTCACATAGTATTTCAGATATTTGCGTCGTTTCACAACAAAATCTTCCTTACTAGTCACAAAAGGTAAAAAATGCACCGGTATTGACAAAACTACCACTTCAGCGCCATCTGCACGCAGGAGTTTGAACATGACGGAGACCTTATATTTTCTGTTATTTACTTAAATACCTTTAATCGTAACAAAATTATAGGCATTCCAGGTTCTAGTGAATAAAACAATCTTTCATATCAGAAAATTTCTTCCTTATAGAATCTATATTAGTGGTACGGTTGTGTTTGGAAATTAGTGCCTATTCTTTATAGAACCCCCTTAATACAAATTACAGCTTGTTTTGAGTTTTCTTTTAATTCTTGAAGCTCATATTGAGTCAAATAAAGTGCACGAACATAGTGATGGCCAATTTACACGGTAATACTCATGGATCCCACTGTACCTTGTGGGAGAGAGGTTGACGTTTGGGTGTCTTCAGAGGTCACTCCTTAGATAGCAAGTTATGACAAATGCTAACCAAAAGTAGTGAATAAGTTAGCAAAACGAAATAAAACTATTAATGACAGCTTGCATATAGTCATTGGTGTTGCGTTTAACCTAAAAAAGTTAAAAATGAGACATTAAAAAAGGAGTGGGGCATTACCCCCACACCCCCTATACGCCTTCATGGCGTGGTGCTAAGCACAGGGGAGCACTTTACCTTTTTTTACCTTATTAATACGAAAATGGTAATGGAGAAAAGGAAGTAAATGTATGGATAACATAAGACTAAATGCAAATTAAATAGAAGAAAAATGAAACACAACTGAAAGAAGCGAGGAAGAAGGAAACGAAGGGACAGAACGAGAGGTGAAAGCGGCGAAGCAAGAAAGGAAATCAATACGCGGGGTGGGCGAGGAGTCTATGAATGCCAAGTGTATTCCGAGAAAATAGTCTCTAAAACGCAGGACATCTGGATTTATTGAATGTTGTTTGTATGTATTACCTGGTAGTTAGATGGAGCCTTAGAGGAAGAAATGTGGAGACAGGGAGGAAGTTTTTCAAGAGAGCCCATCCCCTCGTCGCTTTCCTCCTGTTTCCGAAGAAGGAAAGAAGAACGCCAGAGAGAAAGAGGAAAAATTCACTTCTTAAGTCACATCTCGCAGTTGCAGAAAAAGATAGCGCTGCTTCTTTACCCAGTCACAGACTCGAGAGCTCGAATGTTTCACAAAGTGTCTCCTCCTTGTCTGGTATTTTTGAATATTTGTAGACGACCATGAGTTTTTTTTATTATGTTAGTATTTTTAAGTTTTAGTTTTTAGCGTCTCTTGTCTTCCACTTTTGGCTAATCGTGACGATTAAGAAAGGTGATGATTAGGGAGCGGAAGTTGATGACCTAAAAAATATAGGTATATGACCTACAGAATGTCCTAAAAAATGGGAAAAGATGACGTAAAAATGCAAAAAATGGCCATTAAATTTGTTAGTCTCGGGTTAAAAATTTAAATGAAAAGGTAATTAAACAAAATGCAATCTCCTTATCTGATCTTAAATTTGAGTTTGCCCCAGAAGGACACCTGGTGGTTTCCCCCGACACAAGAAAGACTGTCACCAGTTCAGCATTTCTTTTGCTCCTAAATTGCAATCCTGTAAGATACATATTTCACCTTGGTGTATAGACTCAAGAATATTACCAAAATGAAAAAAGTGACAAAATATGACGAAACAATACACCGAATATTGCGAAAAATGACGGGAAAATGACCTAAAACCTGAAAATTAGCAAAAAATGCACTTTAAAATTACCTTTTTGGGTTCTAGACGAAGTGTAATATTGTGTATGTTTAATGGGCATCGTGTCCGAGACCTCAGAAAAAGATGACATTTCATCAACTTCCGCTCCCTAGCGATGATTAGGTGAAATTGATGAAGGAACACCAACAAAAAATGCGCCGACCGGGACTCCAATCCAGAAACTCCGGATGCGACATCAAACGGCAATCACTTACCCATGTAGCATAAAACTGTTGGCCCAACTTTTGGAAATTAAAGTAATCAACACCTCTTTTGCCCTCTCGTTCTTGTATGAAGAACACAACAAGATTCGTCGTGTTGTGTTGGATCTGGTGTGGGGCAGGCCTTACAGGAAGGCGGACTCAACCTGATATACGAATAATTTCAATGTTAGTGAGCTTCCCGGGTCGGTACTGCCGCTTCGCACTGTAAATCAGTAGTGGAAATTTATTATGATTAAAGTCCTGATTCCAACGCCAGTTCGGTATCTTTGACACAGCTCGAGAGGAAACCGACAGGACGCGTATCTGGTTTCGAGCCAGCACCTGTTTTTCTCAGAAGCGCTGTTGCCACTTTTACCTGCAGTGTTAATACATCCAACACGAACTGCGACGATGTTACACTCCCAAGGTCTCCACATTGTAAAAGAAATAGCAAAACACAATAATACAACTTAGCAAATATAACCGCAACCTCACGTTATGAAATGTCTAAAGAAACTGATTTGGCAACACCTCATTTACTCCACGTGGACTTGACATGCATTTGTCAGAGGGAAACTGATCTTTCGGAACTTTGTTTGAAGTAAAGTGGCGTTCAAATCAGGACTTCAACTTTACCTACTACTTGAATCTCATAAGATCGAGATAGCAAAAGTATCTCAATTATATATACAACCAACGTTATTTGAAATAACTTAGAGCTAACTCTGCTGCATATGTTCTATTACTACCTACATATACTAGGAATGTAAAGACTACTTAATTTCTGCCCCACAACTATGACTGCTATGATCCAATGTAAACGCTGACACCGTCACTCTTCTCGATACCATTATGGCATGTTTTTCTCGCTCACCCGTAAACTCTACTTATTTGTTTACGACTTTGTTTACAAGGCGAAGTTAAGGCTCTAATTCCTTCATTTTCACTTAACCACCAAAACAATAAAAATGCAAACGAAATAAAATAAAACAATACCTCTTGTATACGTGGACACACACACCATTATTTAACCATTAATTACAGTATTCGTTATTTCCCTTTACTAATAATGAAAAGGAAGTGAAAAAAATTAAAGCAATATAATTTGTATACGTGTACACACAGGCGTACCCAGGATTTTCGAAAGGGGAGGAGAGTTACATATACTTTTTTTGAGAGTCAGTTCTCATTTGTCATGTTTACCTGCCTTTGATGTTTTTCTTATAGGATCACTGGGCCAAAAGGAGGAGTTATGTCCCCCCCAACCCTTTGTAACGCCACTGTGGGCACACACACGCACATGTATGTATGTATGCCTGGGAATTCAGTTTCTAGATCCAATTATTTAGCATGTGTAGGCAAAGGCGGCGATTGGGTTCCAAAACTGATAGAAGGGAGTCAAGGACAGTTTGCTTCCCTTCATAGATAATGTTTAGCATAGTGCGGGGGCAAAAGTGGCAAAAAGTGTGGGACAACTGCCCCCACGCCCCCATAATCGCCGCCACTGTGTGTAGGCCTACTTTTAATTGTCTTTTGAACGTTACGATTGAGCAAGAGGCTTGGGTTTCTGGGGACAGTCTGCTCCAGAGGCCTGAAGAGGTAACGGTAAAAGAATTTGCGTAGAAGTTAGATCTGGGAATGGACTTTCGCATAGAACGGTGTCCACTGTCGTAATATTTTATAAGATATATATCGTATAAGAAACTAAGCGAATGCAAGCAGTCTGGATTCGCTACAGGCGTATAGTATAATACAAAAAAAACAAGATTAATAACGTTGCAATGTAGCACTTACCGCTTTGACTGGTATTTCACTGTTGCCTCACTGCAAAATGCACACACAACTGTTAGCTTGTGGTCCACCTGAAGACAGATAGATGGTTCCAGAGAGACTCACAGTTGGATCTGGTTTAAGCGCTAGGTTTCGTTAGTTAATTTTATTGTGTGAGCTGGAAAACAGTGTTGAAATGTAGCAACTGAATAGCACGCCGAGTTCAGAGGAATATGACAAGGTTTAGATATGTTGTTGAATATCATGTCATTACAAATAAAATCCAAATCTGCTTCTGTCGAAGCAAGTGACGTTTAATAACCAAATAAAAACTAAGAAAAAAAACAGTAACAAGAAAATGCGACTCCTTGATGATTCGGTACCTTGCAACTTATCAATATTCTTTGCATTCGTTTCACCGGTTTCACTTCAAGAAAATTTATATTCAGTAAACATCTTGTTTAAACTATATACTGTATAGACCCCCAACACGACCTATTCCAAGCGCATACGAATACTACGTATTTAATTATAATAAAAGCACACACACTATGAATGCCTTTCAGATTACTTGGCCTTTGCCTCTTAGAATCAGCCCTCACCTCTTTCCAGTACAACACAATGGTAACAATATTATTAAATCAATTTATATCCATTATATATTACTCTCTCCTGTAGAAGTCACACTGCATGCAATGTTGCTCACAGGCTAATCAGTTATTTGCAAATACTACCTCCCTCTAGCGTTAACATTTTATTTCACATTTTCCAAATTACAGTAAGGCATGGGCCAATAGCCCCAGCTCGTATATCGCTTGAAAATTACTGCCACCCAGCGCCGTATAATTGCAGCATATGTGCCCTATAGTCGTGTCTACGAGGGTCACTATTTATATTTTGAGCCTTGGCAACACTGATTGAAGTTAGGCGCGATTTGACGTTTGCACAGAATCGTCTGGCATTATTGACCATAACGTACTTCAAATGTTTTGTCAATAGCTTCATTTGTGTTGTTTATGTTGCCTTGGAGATTGCGCGACAACAATAAAATGGAATTAACTCGTGAACATTTTTGTGCGATGATTTTTTTACGATTTTCGACGTGGATTATCAAGACAAGAGTGCATCGATCAACTTACTTCCACATTTGGCGATGAAGCCCCATCCTTTGTCACTGTGAAACGCTTATTCTAGGTATGTTAAAGAAACCGAAGAAAATATTAAAAATAATACAAGATCTTTCTGGAACTTTATACAAAATAAAAGAGGGAGATATAACTGTACTAAACAGACTATGGTTTTTGAAAATAGAAAATTGGAAACAAGTCAAAGTGTAGCAAATAGTTTTGCGTCTTTTTTCAAATCTGTATATGCGAAAGGTATAAGCTCATATGATATTCATGATGATGTTAAAATGAATGTATCATATTCTATATCAAATCATATAATTACTGATAAAGAATATTTTGATGCTGTAAAGAAATTGAAACCTAAGAGAGCTAGTGGTCCTGATAAAATTCCACCCTATTTATTAAAGGCATGTGCAGAGATACTAAAGAAGCCACTCTGTTTTATATACAATTTAGTTCTAAAATATCAAACTTTTCCGAATATCTGGAAAACAACTCGAGTTTGCCCAATTTTTAAGTCAGGAGACAACTGTAAAATAGAAAATTATAGACCTGTAGTAATTCTCTGTGCGCCCGCCAAAATATTAGAGCAAGTATTGTACACAAGAATCTGGAATCACAGTAAATGTTACATAAATGAAAATCAACATGGTTTCATTCCTGGAAGGTCAACAACAACAAATTTAATTAATTTTGTTCAAGATGTTCATGCAGCATTTCAAAATCGATTACCTATACATACGATCTATCTTGATTTTGCTAAGGCTTTTGATTCAATTAATCACAATATTTTATTACGCAAACTTTCAAGTTTCGGGTTGACTAGTGATTTTCTGGCTCTCATGGCCTCATATCTTAATGGTCGAAAACAATATGTAACCTATAGACAATCGAAGTCGTTTGAATATATTGTGAAGTCAGGTGTACCACAAGGATCGAATCTTGGTCCACTACTTTTTGTATTGTTTATAAATGACCTACCATTACAAATTGAATATTCTAAATGTCTCATGTATGCTGATGACATAAAGATTTATAAACAAATTAATAATGATGGAGACATTAGGAAACTTCAAAGAGATTTAGATATGGTGTATGAGTGGAGTATAAACAATGACCTTAATTTTAATATCAAGAAGTGTTCTTTTATGGAGTTATCAAGTAAAATAAATACCTCTAAAATCTCCTATTTTATGTGTGGAGAAGAGCTTGAAAGAATAAATTTTATTAAGGACCTAGGCATTATTATGGATCGTAATATGATGTTTAACAAACATGTATAAACATACATGGTAAACAATGCATTTAGATCATTAGGTTTTCTTATAAGAAATACGAGGAATCTAACTAATGTAGACAGTATTTCTCTCTTGTATAATGCATTAGTTAGAAGTAAGCTTGAATATGGTTCTAATGTTCGGTTTACATATTATAAATCCCAGGAGTTGGTAATTGAAAGAATTCAAAAACGATTTTTAAGATATTTGTATTACAAAAAGTATAATGTACCATCATACTTATCATTGTACTTATCATACAATGACCTACTTAATGAGTTTAATTATGAAAGTCTTATTAATAGAAGGGAAATAACACAACAAATATTTCTGTACAAAACAATGACTGGCATCATAGATAACCCTACTTTTCTCCAAAAGATATGTTTCAATGGAAAGAAATGTGGCTTAAGGCTGCGGCAATTGATGTCTTATGATATTCCTAAAACAGAAAGATTCAAGAATTCGCCATTATTTAGAATGTCCTTTCCATACAACAAAATATCTATATTGCAGTCTAATCTTGATTTTAGTATCTCAATCAATGAGTACAAAAAAATATTAAGACAAGTGTTTATAACATAAATTATATTGGGTGAAGCGCTTCTAAATTGCTAATTGAGTGTTATTGAGTGTTATATGATTCTATAGTATAGTTTAGTAATTTATATTACATTATATTTGCGTATGTGTTCTACCTGTCTTATGTCTCACAGTATTATATTATGTGTCTCTCTTGTTTATGTATTTCTATTTTTATTTGTATTTTTATTGGCTACCTTCTGTAAAAGGAGAAAATTTCTCTGTTGAAGGAAATAAATAAATAACGAATTTAATCGTGGCCGCCATTCGTTCACCGACGAGATTCGCGAAGGTCGTCCAAAATCAGTTATTGTTCAAGAAAACATTGATGCTGTGCAAAACCTAATACTGCAAGATCGTCATGTGACATACTGTGAGATTGAGGCAACCATCAGCATTAGTTCCACCAGCATATATAAAATATTACATGATCATTTAGCTGTGAGAAAGGTATGTTCTAGTTGGATCCCACACAATTTAACAAAAACTCAAAAACACGCTCGCGTCAATTGGTGCAAACAAATGCTCAATAAATACAATCGTGGTGCTTCAAAAGACGTATATAAGATTGTAACAGGTGACGAATCATGGATATATGCAAATGAGCCGGAACGTAAACAGCAGTCGACTGTATGGGTGTTTCAAGATGAACCCAATCCAACAAAAGTTGTTCGCGCTCGAACCACATCGAAACAAATGGTCGCCTGTTTTTTCGGGAAAACTGGTCATGTGGCAACTGTGCCTTTAGAGGAACGTAGAACAGTCAACTCTGAATGGTACACAACAATTTGTTTGCCAGAGGTCTTCGGTCAAATACGGAAAACAAACAAACGCCGTCGGATCATTCTTCATCAAGACAATGCCAGCTGTCACACATCTCGTCTAACAACCGACTTTATGAACAGTCAAAAAATCGAATTGATGGGTCATCCGCCGTACAGTCCTGATTTGGCACCCAATGACTTCTTCTTGTTCCCGAATGTCAAGAATAAATTGCGTGGACAACGATTTTCGTCGGCGGAAGACGCCGTTGATGCGTTCAAAAACCATATTATGGAGGTGTCTCAAGAAGATTGGAAAAACTGCTTTGACAAATGGTTCGAACGAATGCAAAAGTGAATTGACCATAAAGGAGAATACTTCGAAAAACAATAAAGCAGTTTTCAATGCCAAATTCCTGTTTTTTCATTGTTAGGCTCAAAATATAAATAGTGACCCTCGTAGAAGGTGTAAGACTTGAAGAGAACATCTTTCAAGAATGATCTCGAGTTCACGCAGCCTGGACTGGAAGCGAAAATCTTTCGAATTACACTTGAACTTAAGCTCTTAATGCGAGATAAAACTAAGAACAAATGACATGCGATGATGCCAAATAAACGACATATAAAATTGCACAAGTTTAAGACACCACCTATTGTTTCCGTGAGCAACACCCATGACTCCCCGTGTACCTTATTCAACACAACACTTTATTAATAATATAAATGTTAAAGAGCATCTGCTCTTTACATTTACTTTTAGATTCTAAACATGACATACGATTGTGCCAGTGGCTTATGCTGTGTCCAAGACCTGGGCTATCTCACTATGACACCTGGTCCTAGGCTATGATGGAAGGGAGAAGACTTAGACTGATTCTTGACGTCTTCAAGGAAGCCACGTTGCCATCTCAACGGTAGTCGGGTTGCAAACTTATAAAAATTCAGGTTGCCAACCCCTAAGAATTAAGGTTGCCAACTCCTAAGAATTCAGGTTGCCAACCCATAAGAATTCAGGTTGCCAACGCCTAAGAATTCAGGTTGCCAACGCCTAAGAATTCAGGTTGCCAACTTCAGAATCGCCATTATCTTCTTTTTCAAATCAGCTTAATACACACAGTTTCTAAGAGATTTATCTTCAGTATTTTACTTCCTAGGCTTCAGGCTTCGCAGATAGCCTAGCTAGCCTGGAATATACGCTCCTGGATTGTGCTAAAAGAATGAAATTGTTTATCCTGCGTTATAGTATTTTAAAACGTTACTATACTTACATTTCCACACAGTTGAAGAACTACAATCAACAGCTGGATGGCTTACATAATTTCAAATAAGCGAACAAGAGAACAGGTGTAGTAATGTTCTGACTTCCGCCATCTCGATTGCTCGTTTAATTGGCGCTTGTGAACTGCACTAGGTGACGTCACTTCCGACAGGACCGTACTTCAGACCTGCTTTTTAGACCTTTCGGACAGAATCTATGCTGAATTTCAAATCACTACAGTTTCACGGTTTACAACAGGTTGCTCTGCTAGATGTTTGCTGTCAGTCTTGGTAACAAGTGGTGTCTTACGCTCCTCGACCCGGTTCTAAGTTCTCTCCTTTAATATAGGCATCCAGTGACTAACCAAAATGTTGTAAATAAAAACATGGCTCTCATGTTGGCAAAATAACTCGAAGATAACGTGTCTGACTGAAATATGTTGTAGTAATAATGTCGTTAGAGATACCACTCCAGCATTTGCCGCGAATTTCTAAATAAAACCATGGGACACTCTTAGTTGGGAAACACCTTTAAAAAATTCCATATACAGGGTTGTCGTCGTACAACACCAACAAACTTTCACAGTGTGGAGACATCAGCACATCCAACTTTTCTTAAGTCAGTCTCACACGGTACTTACGTACGTCCTCACTTCGGGATACACCTCCAGCTTCCTTACTTCAGGAAAAGGTGAGAGCTCCATATGTAGCATTTTTCAACTGTGCCAATGTTATTATTTGTTGTAGAAATTATTACTTCCCATTTGCTTTAAAAATGTTTAGATTCTAAACTTGGGAAGTGATATATCATCTTTGCGCATTTTTAAGACTGCACTTTAAAGGACCGTGCGAAACCCCTCTTTCTGCCTTCCCGAAATGAGGCTGAAAAGAATCTCATGGAAGTTTCAAGCTGGAGATTGATCCGGAAGTGAGGACATACACAACGTGCCCGTTAAGAAATGAGACTGATTTTTCACAGGACTTTTTTTGTAAGCAAGCGTCAAACGTGGTTACAGGCTTGATCGCTAGACTGTGCTCTAATCACCAGTGCAGCTGTCGAGTGGGTTGACGAAGCAGTTTCCAAGTGCCAGCCGGAAAGTGACGAATGTGTGAGTGAAGCGGGTCAAACCGATAGCATCGAGTTGAATATTGGTAAAAGAAAAAAGTCAGGATTACAGAAATCATGCATGAAAAAATGGCTACTGTTTTTTTTTCGATGCTGCTGGAGTGATCCACCGCGAATTTGTTCATGAGAGCACCACATTGAAAGGACAATACTACCTATGTGTAATGCAACGTCTTTCCGTCCCCATTCGTCGTGTCAGGATGTTCCAAAAGAACAGCTGGCTCCTGTTGCATGACAACGCTCCCGCGCACTGTGCGCTGCCTGTGAAGCAGTTTTTAGCTTCAAAGTGGATCTGTGTACTCGAACATCCACCATATTCGCCAGATTTCGCTTTCGCACACTTTTTCCTTTTACCAAAGATAAAGTGTGCCTTGAAAGAGGAACTTTTCAGTGACATTGAGGATATTCAAAGCGCTGTGACCGAGCAACTGAAGGAGGTACCCGTTCAAAACTTCCACCGTGCCTCTATGACAGATGTAAACTTTGTGCGGAGTTGCAGGGAGATTATTGTGAACATGTTTTGTAAGAGCAAAATCTAAATACAGTTCTTTGCTTTGGAATAAGGAGTGCTGTCTTATTACTTAACGGACGCACTGGGTACATGAGTACCATTTGAGACTAGCAATAGCAACGTTTCATTTCGGTAATACCTCGTCATGATTCTACAAGCCCTCGAATATCATCATTTGTTATCCTGCATATGCGGCAATAGATTAACACTTGCCACTAAATAACTCTCTAGCTTTCTAAACCCGAAGGTTTATGCCTGCAGCAACACAAGCCTTCCATCTGTCCATTTCCTGGGCAAGATCAATCCAATCTTTTCAATACTTACCATTTCCTTTAGGTCCATCTCAACGTTTCCCTCCATCTTCTTCTTCACCTTGCCACTGACAATTATAATTATATATCGTGCTTATATTTGTCATTGAATGTATGCTTGAAAAGATGTAAGGAATTTAGTGCATAGAAGTAACCTAATTCCTTATAAAATATGCACTATCAGTTTTTTTCCGGACCACCCTTTCGTTATCTAGTGTTCCTTTTTTTACAGGCTCTGTTCTTTTCCGTTTTAAGTTTCCCCTCCTCCTCCGCCACCCCCTCCTTTCTGTCCCATTCGTTCAGCGACTGACTTTTCGCAGGTTCCGAATTTCCATTCGTGGATCCCCGGCTGAAACGAGAAGAGGCGCATCGTGTGTTGGAGATGAGAATTGCAGAACATTCAAACACAATAAATTTGGAGTCGGAGCGATAATTACAGGTGGGGTATTGTCCGTGGAAAATTTAGTATGACAGTAACGAGGAGACGGCCCCCCCGTACCACCACAATCAATGGGGGCCAAATTGATTACGCATGAAGCAGCTCCTTCGCTGCACGCTAAGGGAGAGTCAGATATTCCGTTGCTCGGCGTCACACCGAGTAAATAAGGAACGGGGAAACGGAACAGTATTTTCTTGCACGTCCACCGTTTGTGTCTCTTCCGCTGGCCGTCCCTGCTTCAACGTCTCCCCGTGTTTTGTTTTCCAAAGCAGGCCATCCCATTCTCTCTCGCGTTTCTTTTCCTTCCCTTTTTACCGAAAGTGGATTTAGTTTCCTTGCCAATAGGGTGAGTGAAATTTTGTATTCGGAAGTCGGTGTGATGGTCGTTCATTTGCTTGAACCTAAAATTTATTAGGCTCATAACGAGCAGTGATAGACAGTACAAAGAGTATTGCGCAACAAGGAGGATGGGGGGAGGTAAGGAAGTTTCTAATAATGCTCTAAAGATAAAATATACTCCAAAATGAGCGTAAATTAGCCATCTGTGAACAATTTTATGGGGGGTTAGCCATTTAGGCTAATTGCGAATACACGGTGTACACGATTAACCTTCAGGGTTTTGAAGTGATGGCAAATTAAAAGGAACACACCTGCACATTTTTGGTAATTTTTATTGCAAAGAGCAACTCAAAAGGTTTCTTACAAAAAATTACCACGCATCCATGTGAGCACCTTTAATGACACCAAGAATATCCAGCCAATATTCCACTTCGCGCCAAGTCGTCAAGGATGGTATCAATGGCAGCAACGATTCGGTCACGTAAAGCATTCACGTTTGGCACCTTCGTTGAGTAAACTGCGTCCGTAACATACCCCCAGAGGAAGAAGTCCAGAGGAGTGATATCTGGGCTACGTGGTGGCCAAGGGATAGGGCCCCCTCGCCTGATCCAACGATCTGGAAAGGTGACGTTCCTCCCCTTGGCTTCTTCAACACACTCCCCGTTTCCAGAAAACCTCTGTACCATGCCCTGATGCTCTTATTCTTTGGCGGCGTTTTGTTAAAGACACGCTGGAACTTACGCTCCACCGTAACAATTGATTTTGACTCCGGAAACCATACCACAGCGTGTGCTTTCTCTTGAGAAGACGCCGTTTTCACAAAAGCGACGACAGCGCTGCCAAGCATGACGCGCGCGCGAACTAAAAAAAAAAAAGAAAACTTAAGCGTATAGGTGTGTTTCACCTACGTCACAAACTATTGCATTGTGGGATCGAGCAGCCATGATTGAGGCCGGTTCTTGTAAGCATACGGAATTCAAGCGGGCGGGAGGGAGATTTCAACCTTGTTTACGATGGTACTGTGTAATATTCCGTTGTTTAACAGAAACTCACGATTATCCTCGAATTTTCCGAGAAAGAACAGAAGGTGCGCTTCAGGGCACGGGACTCCATAATTGTTGACCAGGCCAGGAGATACAGCGTCGTCTGGTTGGCGAAAGTAAATCGTGCCAACATTAATGAACAAAGCGAACATTACAGAGTATGCAGTGAATATTTCCTCTCAGGTAAGTTCATATGCCACCTTTGTCTGTGACTTTTAGTGCAAATGGATCGAACTGGTGTGCTTAATCATACTTGCAATAGTATTTCCTCGTTTTTTGGTAGAAAGGTGCTGATACTTCCGATAAGTTTGAAGATAAAAATGATAATATTCAAAGTTTAATTCATCTTGATAATTGTACGTTTGTACTTGGTTATGTATTATATTTCGTTCGTTAACACGAACTGTTCTTGTTATTCGATCCATGAGAAAAGGTACCGCTAGTAGGCTTTGCGTACTTTCAGGGGGGGAAAAAACACTGCTATCAATATATCCCAAATCGATTGGTTTGGTTTATTTATTTTACTTCGCTTTTATGCTATTTTTGGCTAATTTTGAAGATGAGACTGAGTGATGATATGTTGAAACTGATAAAGCGAAACTCACAAAGAACACCCATGATCCGGCTGGAATTCGAACCCGGTACCCCTGGCATCGTGTAGCGCGCTGTGTTAACCACTCTGCTACGGAGGCCGTTATATCCGAAAATTGTTAAAGGAAGTAGTGAAATTACTGTTTTCGAGCACCTCAACATTTTACATTACAGCGCTTCAACAAACCTTAAAAGGAAACAGAGACGATAATGGCGGAGCCTGGGAATTTACAGCTAATCAAGCAGAATCCTAACCAGTAATAAATACGAAAACAAATTGATTCCAGGTAGCTGGGTCAAGTAAATAAACACACGTGAACTACAGTTTGGCAATGGTTTATAGGACCCTTTTCATTTCTTTATTGTCCAGTTCATATGGATCTACACCGTAAAACTTAGCTTTTTCTCTATATCTTTTTCTGTCGATGCGCAAGGAGTTTGAACTTATGAAAACTTACCGCTATTCCCAGATGACACGACATTGTCATTCATTTTATGCAATGTTACCGACATTTTACACAGTACTAACAAACGTTCAGTTGGCGCAGGTGGGTATTTCCTTGCAGACGACAACCAACTTCGCCGCAAACATGGCGGCGCTGCGAATCCTGACGTCACATGAAACCCACCTATATGGCACCAAATATAAAAGACTGGATTGTCGTAATTTTATTTTCTGATTTTGAACATTGCGTCGAAACCCAGGAGGTTCATCGTGTACACCCTGTATATTCAGAAAGCCAGGGTAGTTCTGCATTCTTTGTAAGCTATTTCACCAGGGCCCAAAACAATGGGTAGCCTAGGAGCCCAAACTTTATAAATTCCCCCCTGAGTTTCACAAACATGTATTCTTCCGTCTTTTACAACAGATTTTCCTGCTCTTCCCTTTCACCTTCCCACTTTTCTCTGCATCTGTTCAACTTTCTCCTCCATGTCTTCCTATTTGCCTTTCTCTGTTTATCTCTTTCAGTCCCCCCCCCCCCCGACCGCCGTCCCTCTCTCTGTGTCTGCATCACTCTTCTTAATCCTCATCTCTATCATTTCTTCTCTCATTCCTTCATGTCTAACTAATACCATCTCGCTGCTTCTTTTACTTCCGTGTTTCCTTCTCTTCAATCAGTTTTCAATATCTCCATCTCCCAACCACTCACTTACGTACCGCAGTCTTCTGGATGGCGTAGTCGAACGCTGTCGGATTCTAATCAAGGAGTCCTGGGTTCGAGCACCAATGGAGGCACATAGTAATGCAAATTCAAATTGTACCACTTGTCACCGTGCAACTAATTTGGGCAGAAACGCTAAGTAAAATAAATCAAATCAATCAATCAGGATCTGGATTTTCAGGCGTAGGTCCATTGCCACCTGCAAATTACATGCTGCACATGTAATGGTGTTTGATAATTCTATCTACGGAGGCGTCTTAAGGAACGAGTGACCCGGACGATTGAGTAGCTCCAGTGGCGGCGCCAGAAACTTTCGACCGGGTGGGCAGAAGCTGTAATGCTGCTTCAAGAGCTTTGGAAATTCCTTTCGCTTTCCAATGATAGATTTCCCTATTTCCCGTGTCCCTTACAATTGTTGATATTCCATGACACAGGAAACACTCCGTGGTGATGTGCTTAGCACAGCTCGCTACGGCGCCAGGTATCTCGGGTTTAATTCCTGGCCTAGACATTGGTGTCATCATATCATCTTCGCGATTAGCCAAAAGTGGTAGAAAAGCGAATTAAAATATAACAAATCAATCAATCAATTATGGAGATATTTTAGAATGAGTAATCTTGAATTTCAGTCTACCCATTATTTGTCTTGGTCAGTTTATAAATACTGTCAATGCTTCTTACAACATCGCAAGTATGATTAATGTTTTGGATTTTGCTTAGGCAAGACCCCCAAGTTGTTGTTTTCAAGTCGTCTCTCTTAACGAGGAACGCTAGTGGCAACCCTGCCACGCGCCCCTGGTAGTTATGTCAGAGCAAGCGTTTGCTGTGTTGGGTTGCATATGTGCAGGATATATTTTAAGCGCTTATAGCGCAGAAACTAAGCGCTTTCGAGGTAAACTGTATAGGGAAAAGTTACTTGTTTTTATGATATCTACCAGCACCCAAGCGTTGTTGAAAGAGTTTTGCGACAACTTGTATATATAGGTACTCCATGTGATCAGAAGTATCCGGACACCCACCTGAAAATAAAGTACAAGTTTGGGCACCATCCATCGGGAACACTGGCAGTCAATACGGTGTTAGCCCACCCTTAGGCTTGACGACAGCGTTCAGTCTCACAGTCATATTTTCAATCAGGTGCCGGAAGGTTTCCTGAGGAATGGCAGCCCATTCCTCGCAGAGCTCCAAAATGAGAAGAGGTATTGATGTGGATCGGTGTGGTCTAACACGAAGTCTGCATTCCGAAACATCCCAGAGATGTTCTATGGCAGTCAAATCAGAACTCTGCACAGGCCAATCCATCAGTGGGACGTTGTTGTCGTCAAACCACTCCCCCACAAGCCCTGCAGTATGGACGGGTGCTCTGTCGTGTTGAAAGACACAATGGTCATCCCCAAACTGGTCTTCGACGGTAGGCAGCATGAAAGCTGTTAAAATGTCAACGTAAGCTTGTGCCGTGACATTGCCATGTAAAGCAAGAAGGGGGCCAAGCCCCCTCTAGAAGAAACATGACCACACTGTAACCCCGCCACCTCCGAATTTCACTGTCTGTACTATACAGACTGGTAGATGCCATTCTCCAGGCATTCGCCACACCCACACCCTACCATCAGATCGCCACATTGTGTACTGTAATTCATCACTACACACAACGGTTTTCCACTGTTCTATGGCCCAGTTTCAACGCTCCTTGCACCACACGAGGCGGCGTTTGGCATTTGTCTCTGTGATGTTTGACTTATGGGCAGCTGCTCGGCCATGGAAACCAAGTTGCCGCACCTTGCGCCAAACAGTAATGGTGCTTGGAGTAGATCCTGATGCAGTTCGGAATACCTGTGTGATGGTGGCGATGGATGATTGACGATAATGCTGTACGACCCTCTTCAACACTCGATGGTCTCTGAAGGTCAACGAGGTAGGTTGGGCAGCACGGTTTTGGGTTGTACACATCCCTCCACTATACCATCGGAAACAGTGGACAGAGGGATGTTTAGGAGGGTGGAAATCTAACACACAGACTTCCTACACAAGTGGCACCCAACCAACTGACTACGTTGAAAGTCTGTAAGTTCCTCAGACCATCCCATACTGCTGTCTCACACTGTCTGCAGACTACTGAGTTCGCTGACTATGTGTTCCACGCGGTAGATGGCTGTACTGTGTCGCCTTCTATGATAAACACACGTTTCGCGGTGTGTCCGGATACTTTTGATCACATAGAGTATATATCGAGCAAAATAATTAATTACTAACTGATCAAAAATGTCCATTAATTACAAAATACTTGAAATGGTTTTTATTATGTATCAGTTTTTGTTTTCTGTTAATATAAATCAATGATATTTCATACTTTTATCTGTCTTGCATTCTCTTTTCACTTTTATCATTAGCCAAAAGTAGCAGAAAAGCGAAGTAAAATAAAGCAAATAAATTAATGGTTTTATTTTCATTAGTGTTGATGAATGAGATGAGGGATGGACATTAACACGATTCTATGAATGTTACGCAGGGTCTAGTATGTTATGTTTGAGATAGAGAGTATTATTGCCTTTGAGATGTAAGTATTAATACTAGGAAGGGATATGAAAGAACGAGTGGTGCCTGTTGCAGGGAGACTTGCGGGAGACCAGCAAGAGTTGGTCGGACTGGGATGAACATCGGTACGACGGTTGGTACCCGGGACATCATCAGGAAGAAAAGAGGTAGGGAGGGATTTCCTGGGAAGTATCGGGTACTTTAGTATGTTCGGTAGTGGAAATATGGAGAATTGTCAAGAATCAGTGAGAGGAGTTTGCAGAGTGTTTAGTAACGAGAATAAAGGAAGGGGGTGTAAGATTACTGTTTAAGAAAGAAACGAAAAAGAAAAATCTGGGTTAAATTCGGTTGGTTCCTGGGTCGAGTCTTTGCAGTGTTATCCTTTGCCTTTCTCCGGGGAGGCGTAACCTTTTTTTCTTTCTGCTGTATCACTGTCTTGTGTATTAGTGTCTACTTCTTGATGTTCCTGTGGGAGGTTCTGCTTGATTAACCTCTTGGTGATCTTAGTCTGCAGGAGGGATGTCCTGTTGTTGTTGTTGAGTTTGTCGAAGGTGGATTCTTTGTAATCTTCTGGGGATATATTACATTCCGGAGGTAGGGGTTGCATGGGGGAGGTGAGTGATGCCGGATTTGAAGAGGGAAAGTTCCTCTTTCGGCACCAGATTTATTAAATCGTTTAGTAATGTAAACTGCTCGGGATTTCTTATTACCTGGTTCGTGTTGAAGTTTGGTAGCTTTTGTCTTAAATCTTCGATTTGTTTGTTCGATGTGTGGCAAAAGAAGGCTTTATGTTCCGGTGTGTCCGTTTCGGTTTTACATTTCAGGCATTTATCAGTCTGTCTTAGGTTGTGCTTATTTAGGTGTCCCGTGTCCCGTTAGGAAATGTATGAGACCTCTCGTGGGGTGGAAATGGTCCATCGATAGTCGCTCTTTTATGTTTGGAAGGAAGCTTGAAGTCTCCTTCCTTGCGTAGCTTGTGTCCATTCCTGTTGCCAGACGCTAAACAAGTGGTGATAAAATTCTGACAGTGTGGCAGGCCGCATTCCAATTAGGTTATAGATTTCGTCCTTTTGTCCATTTCTAAAGTAATATTTTGATGTTCTAGTTTTAGTGAGAATTTCAATAGGCAGTAGGCCCGCAATTATCAGAAGAGCCAGGATTGAGGTTGTTCTGAATGCACCCGTGAGGCGAAGTATCACTTTGCGTTTTGAAGATCTCTATCTGTTTTTAATGTACTGTTTACTGGTTTCCATGGCCCACAGGGGCGAGCCGTAGGAAATAATAGCATTCTATATGGTAATGAGATATGTTTTTATGTGTGATAGTGGAAGGTTGTAGCCCGACCCTGTGGCCGAGTGGTTAGCACAACGCGCTGCGACGCCAAGGGTCCCGGGTTCGAATCCCGGTCGGGCTTGGTTGTTTGTGAATGTCCATTCATCATCTTCATCATTTCATCACTCATCCCCATCTTCGCAAATTAGCCAAGAGGCACAAAACGCGAAGTAAAATAAACTAAATCAATCAATCAATGGAAGATTGTAGTTTGCGGAACTCAATGTGGCTAGACTGTTTATAGTTGTTTCGGTCTGGGTTGTTGCCAGGGCTATGTGTCTGTTAAAAAACATCTTCTCTTGAAGAGTAATACCAAGGTATTTAGCTTCTTTTACTCTTTTGAAGTTTTCCTCTGAGTTTGATTTGAGGGTTTCTTTGTAACTTCCCCTTAAGGATAATATAATGCGTCTTTTCCGCAGCTATTTTGAGTTTAGCATGATCACAACAATCGGATAGCATATTGATTGCAGTAGATGCTTTATCTTCGATTTTTCTTCTTGAGTTACCGGAAGTGAGCATGATAATGTCATCCGCATAAGCTATGATCTGGTCTATGTCTGGATACTATTGTAGTTTGATAAGCGCAGGCTCCAGTTAATATTCCAAAGTTTGGGTCCCAGAATGGAACCCTGAGGACAACCTTTTGACGTAATCTTACTCATTTGTAGATCCGGATATTTGATGCTAACTTTTCTGTTAGATTGATTGATTGATTGATTTAGTTTATTTTACTTCGCGTTTTGTGCCTCTTCGCTAATTTTCGAAGATGGGGATGAATGATGAAATGATGAAATTGATGAATGGACATTCACAAACAACCAAGCCCGACCGGGATTCGAACCCGGGACCCTTGGCGTCGCAACGCGATGTGCTAACCACTCGGCCACAGGGTCGGGCTTTTCTGTTAGAGAAATAACTTTTCAGAAGTAGAAAGAGTGTACCTGGGCAGTTCATGTTTTTGAGTGTTTGAGGCATCACAAGTTGTCAAATGCCCCGGCGATGTCCCACCATGTACATGTTTGGAGTGTTTTGTGTTGTAGACGATAGCAGGCGTAATGCATCGTCAGTGCATTTACCTTTCGTGAACCAAAATTGTATCCCTGATATGGGCTTGAGCAGGCTAAATTCTTTGAGTCTTTTTAGGATAAGTTTCTCGAAGACTTCCCAAAACGTTGAGAAGGCATATTGGTCTGTATGAATTGACACTGGTTTCATCTTTATTTGGATGTTTCTTGATGATTATTAAGTTTGCTTCCTTCCAGGTTTCTGGGAATGTCTTCTGGATAAGGCACTCATTAAATAGTTGAGTAATTTAAGGCGTAAGTACTGGGGTGATTTCTTGTATTATTTCCACAGGAATTCCGTCTGGTCACGGGGACGTCTTCCTTTTCATCCTGTTTATTTCGTTTTCTACTTCCTGGGTAGTGAAAGGTAATATCGGTGATTCTGGATATGGCTGGTGATAGATTTTTCTTGTATCCTTATTTTCATCGCTGTCGTTTTCAGGTTTGTCGTCTGGTATGAGATTCTTCATTAGGAAGTTGATGGTTTCTTCCAAGTCCTTTGTCATATTCGTGTTGTTCACATCATTAATTAAGGTGAAAATGGTTTGCGTTTTTTTTATTTTGCCGGTAGCGATTTTATACGGGATGCCCCATTTATTTATTTCCAGACGTTTTTCGATGAAGATATTCCATTGTTGTGTCTTAAAGTTTTTAGTATCTCGGTTTCGTATCGCCTTTTTTGGCACGGTAAATCTGGAGGTTGGCAGTTCTTTATTTTGCGATGATGGATTTTTTATATAGTTTCCTGGCTTTTTCCATTTGTTTCTTAAGGTTGGTTAGTTTCTTTGGCCACGGTTTCCCCCTTCATTTTCCTTTGGTTATTTCTGGGTGCTGAATTTTAAATTGCTTGTCTTATGTTTGCAGAGAGTTCCTCTGCGAGCGTGTTGAGTGATTTTTGTTGCTCCAGTTGCAACATTTTATCTTGAGCCGACCCTGTCTGTCTATATGTAAATCTTTCCTTCCACACTCATTTACACTTTACACACTTTTTAAGGTCAATGATATGAGCACGAAAATTATACCTTGACTTGAATCACTTCGGCAAAGACGCACCCGGCATGTTTTCAGTGCAGGATGTGATCTGTTTGCCAGAATCTGGCGGCAGGTGTAATTTAGCGGAATGAGCTGTTGGGGAAAGTTGTTCACTGAATATCATCCATTCGCAGGAAGGGTGATATGACAGCGGACGAACGTTTTCTTTTTATCAATCAGCCAATGTTTTGTTCTGCCTTCAATGTTATTTTTAAAGGAAAGTTGTGTGAATGGGGGTCAATGCAGAGGCGCAACCACGAATATTTGTACCAGAATAAACGTACCAATAAAAATATTAATAATAATAATACCTAGTGGAGGCGCATAACACCGTGGTTCGGATCCCACTTTAAACTATAGGTCCAGTCCAGATTAGCCTTTCTGTGCGTAATGTGGACTTAGAACCAAAAATAAATAAATCAATTTTACAACTTATTTTCATTTAGATCGTTCGGCGCCCAGGGCCGAATTCCGCCGCCCCTAGCCATGGACGTCCGCAGGATTTTTTCCAGGGAGGGGCAAGGAAGGTATTTTTTTTCCAGGGGGGGCAAACGAAGGCAAAACTTCCCCAAAAATAGTGTTGTTCCCTAAAAAAACATTGCTTAAATTTGAATTTATGGTGTTCATGCAATCATTAACACATATTATTGTGGCTAAAATGAAATTATATGCGTAAAATACATATTTTTTGGTTGACTTCCATTTTCCAGGGGGGCCACGGCCCCCTCTTGCCCCCCTTCCGGACGCCTATGCCCCTAGCTACGGTTCTGAACTTGATCAGTAAGAATAACAGGTATTGCGAGTTAAGCAAAAAAAAAGTATTTTTATTTGCATACTGTGGACGGTATTTGCCCCCTACAGGTTCACTTGGCCGTCTTTGTTTACCCCCATTGCCCCCGCTATACTCACTTCCGTCCAAGGTTGGGGGGTAGTGCCCCTGCCCCCCTGTGTTTGCGCCACTGGGTTAATATCTCCCACTAATCCCTCCCAGCAATGATTTAGGACATGGTTCCTAAATACACAAAATAAACTATTATAGCTATTAGAAAACAAGCGTTGTTTTCTATTTTTTTCCTTCCAATGTCATTTATTCGGCTATGCTGTTTTGCAAGAATGTCATTAGCCAATACAATACATTGTGTTTACAGCTTTCAGATTAGGTGACACAAAGCAGACCATGACCAGTTAATGTCGGCGCATGGAATCATGGGGAGAAACCGCTTTAGAATCTTTTACTTGGCCGCCATCTTTATGCGTGTATGTATTCAATATAAAGAAAAACTTGCTAATTTTCACAGTTTTGAGCTTTAAAAGCTTTTTGTGGATTGATTCAAAACAAGCAAAAAGAATTGGGCGTTTGTTTTATGGTAAGTAATTTATTAGAAAATTAATAAGTATAAGCGATGTGATAGTTATTTTATGGCGGATTGATACGTGCAAAGTAGCTCTAAAAGAGTATGAGTTTGTGTATTCCGTCAAAGACTGGCGGTGCGCCTTGAATGCTGGTGATGCCTATACATAATAAAGTTGTTATTCTTCAAGTTGCATTTACTTGATGTTAGCAGTAAAGTAGTGGAGATGAGAGGAAGCGACGAGTTAGTGGTTGTAGATAACAATAATAAGAAAAACGTTTTTAGGTATTCCAATCATCATTTACATTAGCTGTCGCTCGATTTCTTGTATGTTAAAATGTACATATAATTGATACATGTAATTTACATACGATATTGCATTACTAGAATGACAGTAATGGTTATTATGTACAGTCCCTAAATGATCACAATGTAGATCACTGGTTCTTTTGGCTAAATTGATACTACAGGTAGACGTACGTATGTTGACTTAATTGAAAATGACGGGAGTGTCCCCCGATTTGTTTGAAATTTTGTATACTTTCTACATGAGTCCTCCTGAACACGAATCTGACATTACAATTTCCCGGTCACGTCTGTAACTTGAAAATTTCACGTAAAGTTAGGTTAGGTTAGGTTTGGCAAACATACTTCAAATAACAATAAGCTTACCTTCAAAGTCTGTAGTGTTTACAATCCAACAGTGGATACAGTGTTGCCACACTTAAAATCCACACTCAACACGTTCCTCTCCTTCCTGGTTGTCGCTATCACTATCACTGCCACTGTCGTTCTGCTCATCGCGTTCTTTTAACGGATCGTACAGCTGTCCTGCAAGCCGGAAAAATTCTATTGTGCGGTCTGATCCCAATTGCAGGCATCTTTTAAGGAAGATATATTTTTCAAGATAACCTGAAAAGAAAATTTTCCTTGTTCCGTACGAGTTCAAAGTTACCTTTGCGTGTCTCCATGCAGACTCAATACTATTTGTGTGGACCCCGGTTTCCTCATCCACGAATGTGATACTATGGTTTACTTTCATGTGTTCGAAATCCAATTCCTTCAGGTTGTCATATGACTTCCAACAATCCGATATAACCAGTCCTTCCTCTTCAAGTAACAAACTCACTCTGTGGCAACACTGTGGCTACATTGCACAAAACATGGCTTCCTCACGTCTTTCCGGAGAAATATCGCCATTATGAAAAGCAATATATTACACCTTACATAATATCCAAATTTCAAACAGTGATCGGGACATCAGAACCACTGATACTTTATCCGGAAAACTTATTTGGTTAGTACATTCTCTAGTAAATAAATCGGGAGAATACTCCCATATGTTCAATGCTAGAAGGCGGACACACTTGCAAGTCAAAATTCAATGATATGTATGTAGAAGGTACTTAGTGTTGCATGTACTTCATTAAATACCTTTTACGAGCTAAAAGTTGGCTATCGGCCGAACAGATTTCGGTAACACTTTACTATACCGGAGACGGATTTCTTCAAATTTACAGGAGAAAGTACTTACGCAAATCATTTTCTGTAGCGTTGTTGATGTTCGGGAATGTAGTTTTGATCCATTTTAATGCGAATGCATGTTGTTTTCTACGAAAATCTATTTCCGACGTGCTATTGCTGCTGCCGCCATTTGCTTTCTGCACGAGAGCACAATACGCAGTATTGCTGCTGCTACAACATGACGTGTGGAGGATACGTCGTGAAGTTGTTGCCGGGTGTGGAAGATGCCGTGGAATTTGTAATTCCGATGTTGTCAGTATATGCTAAATTGAACGAAAGGAGTGCTAATGGAACCTAACCTAACAGGCCTAACCTAACCTAGTAGGCATACCTCGTCCCCGTGATGATTCGTGGGGCTATCGTATGTAAGAAATATACATTATTTTCGTTAGAAATCCATTATTTCTCCTAAAGAAAAGTTCTGCAACGCAGAATAGTACGTTAGCAATGTAAAAAATTGCGAAATAAATCATTGATAGGTGTCTCCGGTATAGTAAAGTAGTACCAGATTTCTTCATTTTTGGTATAACTTAAGATGACCAGACCCCCTCTCCGATTTTCTTCATATTTGACATACTTACTAATTGAGGCATGCTAACGATGAATCAGAAGTTAAAATATGTCGGAAATGTCTAGAAATTGCACAATAATTGCGAACCATTGACGCTAGCCCCATGAACCATTGGCACTAGCCCCACGAACCATTGACGTGTGGTTAGGTTAGGTACTCACAGTTAAAATTTGGTGTTGTGGTAGTATCAGGAATCAAAAAATTTCGTGAAAATCGGTGGTTTCCATTCCAAAAACTAACGCCTTATTTTAACTTATTTTGCAATTTCTAGAGGTTTCCGACAACTTTTAACTTCAGATTTGTGGTTAGTAGACCTCAATTCGTGAGTATGCCAAATATGAAGAAAATCGGAGAGGGGGCCGGTCATCTTAAGTCGTTCCGCTGGAGTGGTAAATCATGTGTTTTTCACGATATTACTATGTTTGCCTAACCTAACCTTGCTGTGAATGGTTTTTGGGGCTATTTATGAATGGTTCGTGGGGCTATTTATAAATGGTTTTTGGGGCTATCGTAAATGGTTCGTTATTGACATTATTTTCGTCAGAAAAGCAATATTTCACCTTAAAGAATGTTTCGCAATGCACAATAGGTAAGTATGAATGTAAAAAGTGACTAAATAAACGAGTGAGAGGTGCGGATTGACAACAATTAATCAGTAGGATTCTCCTATTACATGGATGCATGTGCATTCTTTAGTTGGCGTGTATCAAGCTTACATCGGTGTGCATTTATTTTTATGCAATAGACAATTTTTTTTCTGCACAACATGAAAAGAACAACAAGTTGAAAAGAATAGTGCAAAGTGATAATGTGTCATGTGATGTAGGTATGAAGGGGTATTACATTCCTAAATGCTTTCGTTGTTAAGTTAGACATGTAAGTTTTAGGGCTGTTAGCATTAAAATTACTTATGTAAATACCTTCAATAACCGATCAGGTACCAGTGTGATATATAAGGAAAACACATTTCACTCGTCCATTTCGTCATTTTTTTACATTCGTACTTACCTATTACACATTGCGAAACATTATTTAAGGTGGATTTTGATTTTTTGACTGAAATAATTGTAATTTTTCACGTTACGAGTATTTATTGTTCGTTGCTTTTTCTCTTTTGTTACACGCAATATGGCGGGCAAATCTTGACTAGCGTTGTCTATCATCTGTGGGTCTGCAGTTTTTGAAATTCATAAATAGCCCCACGAACCATTCACGGCAAGGTTAGGTTAGGTTCTGCTAGATTATGCAAACATAGCTACAATTGTCATGTTCTGGGAAAACAATGGCAGGTAATTATGCAATATCGCCCGAACACCTCTCACTAGTTTATTTCGTTAATTTTAGCATTGATACTTACCTATTCTGCATTGTGGAAGTTTCTGTAAGGTGAATTTATGCCTTTTTCCATAAAATAGTGTCAACTTTTCATATTACGAGTCATTATTTGTCTTCCTTGTTCCGCTTTGGTAACAGACAATAGGCGTGCACTCGTCATGGATCGTCGCGTGTCGTGCTTGTGTTTTGTCGATTTGGAGTGGGTATGCAGTGTTTCAACCTTCTTAACTGAAAAATACCTACTTTTGTGTTCATTATGTCATCACAAACCATTGATGGACAGCCCCAAAAAATATTCACGATAGCCCCACAAACCACTGATGGATAGCCCAAAAAATTATTCACGATAGCCCCACGAGCCATTGACGGATAGCCCCAAAAACTATTCACGATAGCCCCACGGACCATTTCCAGCAAGGTTAGGTTAGGTAAGCATAGTTAAAAAAAAATCATAAAAAAAAGGCACGTTTGGAAACACTGGCGAGACCACGTGACTTTTGACGCTCACGCCATCTGCAGGTACATAATGGAAACAACGGCATAATGTTGTCGCTTTACAGAAAATGCAAGTTCCTTACATAAAAAGTGATAATTTCTTGTTCTGCAGCATTCTATGGTGAAGTTTTCAGTCTCTGCGAAAGAAAATACCTCGAAGAACTTTTGACAATGCTACAGAAACTGATTTCAGTAAGTAGTTTTTCCTGTAAATTTGAAGAAATCTGTTCGGGCGATATCGCATATTTACCCAATGGCGTTGGAAACACTGACCAGGGGTTACGTCATCGAACGCACGGAACATTTGGTTTACGTAGTCGAAGGTAATAGAGGCAAGAGCTTTTGTGCATCGCAGAGACATTAATGTCTAAAAATAGATGTTTTACTGGCCGAATAAATTGAACGACCTTTCAAAAGTCTACAGAAACTCAGTTCCGTAAGTACTTTCTCTTGTGAAATTGAAGAAATGTGTTGTGCCTATATCAAACTGTTACCTCTGATCATATGATTTCTGGTTTTCAGCAGATTTATTCTATTCTCACCACCTGATGAACCAGTTGTCCATAGCTATTCTCACCACCTGGTGAAAGTAGTCATGGCTTGTATGAATTTTTTCATGTAATTACATGAAAAATGCAGGATATGAATATATCATGAAAAGTTGTGGGGAAATTGTGGCTGTTTTGGAAGAAGACTGAATCTGTTTGAACACTGCTACGTGTACAGCAATGTAGCATATATGTGCACACACATACAATGCAAATCATCAAATGTATGCAATTGTTGCATCCCTTGCATTGTTTTGCATAAACAAACCTTCAATGGAAGGAAGTGGTACTTGTAGGAAAATATCAAATGAAAAAGTTTTCATATGTGCTGTGAATGCCAATGTGTTTGTGATACCCTCCTTTTATTTGACAACTTGGGGCATTCCACGTGAAATCAACAAGTAAAGAGGCACTTTCCAGTTACCAATTAGAGTCGTACCAGTGTACATCCTGAACGATGTTGAAAATTCAGGCACCTTAGATTGAAACTCACCTACTTCCACCAACTTTCCCCTCTTTTCATTTTTTGCTATGTACACTAATAACTGAGTCGCCTATGGAACCAGACTTTTGAGTAACCCTGCCCTGTATTTCTAATAATCTGCAATTTAAACATCATATTCATGTACGTTAATTCATATTGCATTTGATTTCTTTTGAATATTAGGAATTTGTCTATCAAAATCTGTTTTCATCCATTACCTAACCTACCCTATCCTACCTCACTTAACCAAAATCTAGCATAACTCCGGATTCTATTGGCGTCCCATTTTAAAATTTTGTATACTTATTGAGTAATAGTGTATGTATGACAAGTAATTTTTTGAAAAATAATTATAATACCCATTTTTGAGAAAATGGCTACTAAAGTTTTCTTTACACCACCTTCAATTGTTTTTTGTTTATTACCCTGGCATAGACATGCTATATCTTGTGTGAAAGAACCCTTCAAGACCTTTTCAACTCCCTTTGAATTACTTCTGTAGGTTCCATGGCTACCGGAATATTGCAATTTAAAGTTCACAAGATGTTGGAAAAAATGGTCAAAATCGCATAGTTTGCAACACTGTAATTTCGGAAATACAAAAGATATGGATCTGCAAAGTTGCATATTTTTCTACCTCAAGTGGTCCTTCCAGTATGCCATATTTCAAATGAATCAAAAAATGTAAGGTTGAGGACCTTGTTGATTTGATATGGAATGATGACCCAACTAGAGCTTTGAAATATTTGCTGATACGGATAATCTACTGGTGCAAATTTTATCGATCCAAATATAAAGTTGTAAATCTTACGACATGAATGGCTCATTAACGTCCTTAATTAACACGTTCCCTGCCAGGGTGGTTTCACCAATTCTTTTTCCTGTGCTAAGGTGGTTATTGGACTGTATTTTGCAATTTTTCGCTTGTTTTTCTGTAAAAAATAGAACAGCCAGAACACCATTATGTGCACTGGACTTCCCACACCTTGTTGGCCATGTCTTATGTGCATCATTGTTATACTCGTGGCCGACGGCCTGCTAGGAAAACATATTTCGGTCATAATAACCAACATTGCATGATTGGTGTGTTCCAGTTTCGGTCATTATGACCAACATGGCAGAAAACGTTTTAATCTATGTAACCAGCTGACTGAAATTAAATTTGAGAATATCATTACAAAAATGACAGAATTTTGCACTAAATTCCAAGTTATTTATAGATATTGGAACAGTTTTATGATAACTCATACATCAATATGCTTATATTGACGGTCTGGGGGTAGCCAAATGCAGGGTGTCCCGTTGCGATGGCACCTGAATTTTCAAATCCAGTTTTTTTTAAAAAAAAATAATAATAATTCAAATTCACTTACTCATATATGTTTTTTCATGTTCATGTGTTTTCTGTATCATAAATCAGAATAGTTAACAAGCCATTATACATTTAGTACTGTTGGTAGCCGAATTTTAAAACCTTCAGTGATATTTTAAATTCAGCCATATATTAGAATGTATTGCATAGTTATTCATGGTTTTCCCGGTAGAGCCCTCTTTAGTTTGGCCACTCCGTTGCAAAAAATTAATTACTGTTAATCCAATCTTTTATTAATTAATAAAATAAGAAAATATATTTAAATCATAGTTGGATTCATGGCTTTCTTGGCCTGCATATGAAAAACAAAATTTGGCTCCTGAGAAAAAGGGGCTGGTGCCTGAATTATTTTTTAGTTTTGTGTACACAGGTCCCGGGTTCGAATCCTAGCATGGGTGTTTGTGAGTGTCCATTCATCAATTTCATCCTCATCCCCACCTTTGCGATTAGCCAAAAGTGTCAGAAGATCGAAGGAAAATAAAGCAAATTAATTAGTTTTGTGTACCCCTGCTACCAATAGACTACCAATGTATTCATCTGAAAGGGATGGATGAATGGTTCAGCTTCTTGTTTATACAGTTTTTCCCCCCGCCCAATTATAAAAGCAGTTTTTTGTGCAAATATTTTTCTAAGAAGTAGGCTATTATTTACACATAATTGCAAGAGCTGAATATGTCATTATTATTTTGCAAGAATTTTTTCTGTAACTAATTGAGAAGTTATGAAAAATTATAGCTCAAGCAGAGTTTGAATTCGTTATTCTGTGCCTATGCTGTGGGCAGTGGCGTGCCCAGGATTTTTGAAAGGGAGGGATTATATGTACATTTTTTATGTAGTCCATCCTCATTTTGCCATAATTTCCTGCCTTTGACATTCTTTTTTTTAGAAATACTGAACCAAGGGGGGGGGGGGGGTTATAATCTCCACCAACCTCCCCGTGGGCATGCCGCTGGCTGTGGGTGCCATAAGCTGTTTCAAGTGGACAATTCAGTTGAAGTATTTTCCACTTTACATTGGATTGGTTTGATATATTAGAATGTACATTTTTTCATAGTAAATTAGTACTGTAAAAAAGTTTATATTCTGTGCATTATATGTAACATCTACAAATAGCACAGTATCGTTATTATATGGCATTAATACAAACTTTTGATTTCCGTTGCAGTGGTGACAAGAATGAAGGTGAGAACCGTGCAATGTGGTTTTTTATGCATTCAGTACATCCAGTTCTTGAGGTAGGGTTACCACTCGACAATGGATGAGACAGTAGCAGCCAATCAAGGAATCTCTTTGCCTTTGGATACACTTTTCTCCAGTAATGGACTTGTTTTTTCAACAGGTGGAAACACAGTTCTTACAACAGGTACATGCAGTTTCTTTATATGTGCCTTAATGCATGTATAATGATATACTTCTTAGTATTCTTCTCTCTTGTGTTTGTGTAAACAGTGTTTCTTGCAGTTTTTGTTGAAGCTGTCTGGTTCTACTAAGGTATATTTATAAAAAAGGAAAGTTAAAAATTCTACTTACGTATGTGAGTATAGTGAGTACGTTTCAGAGATTGACTATCTCTTTCCTCAGGTTCGTATAAAAAACTAAGTACTTGGCATAGTACTGCATCAAAAATGTAATATGAGGATTGTGGTTAAGGGTTGGTTAGGATACATTTAAAATATTAAGTTTTTGCTATTAGAAGTACGTAAAAACCAAGTCGTTCCCTAAAAAAACTTGTACAGTAGTCCTATTCACATGTAAAAAAGTTAAAAATCTAAAAAAAACCTGCATGAATCACAATGCAACCTGCAGGTTTGGCCTTTCCTACCCAACTGTGCTTCTCTATTGCCAAGTACTTAGTTTTTTATACGAACCTGAGGAAAGAGATAGTCAATCTCTGAAACGTCGTTCTACAATAAGAGTACTATACTCACATACGTAAGTACAATTTTTAACTTTCCTTTTTTTATATTCTGGATTTGTGAGTAACACGCTACTAACCTACAAAGTGCTAAGGTATATTTTCTAGTAAGAAACATGATGGTGCATTGTTTTTCTTTTCTTTCTTACAACCAGTGTTTGCATGTGGATAAAAACAACTTGGGTACTTTAGTATTATACGGACCAACTACAAATCGTATTCTGCCAAATATGATTCCCACGTATGGAACCTAACCTAACTGAATGACTCATGTTTGCGAGGGGAATATAATTTAACGTACACAAATGAAGTAGTCCGTATAATACTAAGTACCACAACTTGTTTAAAGTCTCATCCCAGTGAGTGTGCAATGTATCTAATAAGCAGATCTTTGAAGGTCTGAAATTAATGGTTAAAATGTACAAAATAGGAGTGATTGTTGTGGCACTTGCATCATTGCAGTTCTAATGCTCATCAACACAATGTGACAGTGAACAATGAACAATGGCCCTTCTGTTAGTACAGCCATATGATGTAATTATCATTATTTCATGATAAATCCTTATTTATAAGTATGAAAAATTGCATAGTCCTGTAGCACTTGGAATGTTTTGGGCTAACGGGATGTTTGATTTTTTAATGATTTATTTGGTTTATTTTACTTCACTTTTCTGCTATTTTTGGCTAATTGAAAAAAAATGATGAGTGATGATACATGGAATTGATGAAAGGACACTCGCAAGGAACACCCATATGCAGGCTGGGATTCAAACCCAGAACCCCTGGCATTGTAGCTGTCGATGGATAACCTGATGTTGTCAAGCATGCAGTCCATATGTTACTGTAATTTCAGATACCTACATTCCTACATGTTGAATGGACCATGGATTATGTTATTTTCAATATTCTTTAAATAATTCCAACCTCCCTGAATGGCTTAGTAATAACATTGTTTTCTTGTAATTGAGGGACCCGGGTGCAGGCACATGGCACTGTGGTTCAGATCACATTTTAAATTGTAGGTTCACTCAGCCTTTCTGAGAAATATTTAACAATTCCCCCAACTACAATAAAAATATATGCTGCAACACACATTATGACTTAGTGCTGGTGGTTATTTTTTTTACAAAGTGAAAAATAAAATGATATGGTTGGTTGATTGATTTGGTGTTTTAAGTCCACTTTATGCACAGTAAGGATAACCATTACTGGAACTGCAGTTTAAAGTGGAATTCGAACCACTATGTGCCCCCACCGTGTATCGAGCCCAGGTGCCACGCTACCACTGTGACATCAGGGAGGCCCATATATAAAATGATATGATTCTACATGTTTAAAAATATGACTTTTTACTAACACGATATTAGAATTATGGATTTTCAACAATCACATGACAGTAGAACTTGATTCTTACTGCAATAGATCTTTTTCAAACAGTTTTCACTCAAATTTTTGTTTTATTTACAAACTCCATATTCAGGGTGGCTACAGACCTGGAAAACTGGGAAAAGTCAGGGAATTTGAGAGGTCAATAAAAGTCAGGGAATTTTGTCTTGATTGACTTTTTTTAAAATAAAGATGTCATTATGAAATGCTGCAATGGAACAGGAAATCTTGTCAAGTCTCAGCATCAACGTTTAGGCCTCTTTTATGCACAACACAACCATGGTGCAAGAAACCAGTGATTGGTGGTGGAGAAGGGGGGGGGGAGATAAATTTTCGGAGGGGCAGATAAAATTGATATGCCACTAAATATTACATGGAAAATACATTGAATTATCATTTTTTTCTTGTCTGTATGGTAGTAGTAAGGGGACATAGCAATCAACAGATGGAGGGGGAGGAGCGCACCACCACAGTGGTCCGATCGTTGTCGGACAAAATACAGTCTTGTTGGACATTCTGAGAGAGCATGGAAACAAATAAGGATGCTATGCAACCCTAAAATTTTTTGAATGTCGTGGTACAGCATTTTTCAGAGAAAACATTTAGGTTGCATTGATGCATGCAATTTTTGTTGCAGATATTGCTGTCCAAGTAATGTCGAACTTTGTCAAAATGTGTCACTACAGCATATGACAAAAATCACAAGGATTTTTTTTTTAATGTCTTCAGACTGCGACATCTGACAAAACTCGCTTGCATAAACGGAGCCTTGCACAGTCATGGACAATTCTGGGTTGTAACAATTTCATTGACTTTTACTGGGATAGTTACTACCCAGAAATGTCCGTGACTGCACATTCGAGTTTGTCTGGTGTGGTTCCACATTTCATTGAACAAAGTTTTTATGCATTTCGGACATAGCAGTTCGACATTTGTTCCCTGTTCCACAGATTTCCCAGCCAATTCAATAATTTAACAAACAAAATATACATCTTTTGAAAATCACGCACGTTTTAGAAGGCTGTTGAGTAAAAATATGAAACTTACATTATCACGTAATATTAGTTTGTTATTATTTTTCATGTTATTTTCTGTTGTTAGTACATTCCAATGTAAAATGGCTAATGCTGTACTTGGAATCTTCTGTTAAATAAATAAATTTGTCATGTGCAACATCCGGAAATAATCGCATGCATTGCGCACTTATTAATCCGATGTTCCTTGGATGTCCCAGAATAACAATTTTTGTAGTTTACGATGTTCGTCCGATGCAACAACCAACAAAAATGAAATTCATAAACCTTACACTGCTGCATCACTGCAAATATGCTGCTAGAATTGTATTACTCTTCTGGCTTACTTTACCTTACTTAATGTAGCAGTGCGTACAAAGGTTTTTTTTTCATCCCCCTAACATAATACAGGTTAACAAATGTTTACATTGACATTGAACTGTTATTCCATGACAAGAATCCAACGAACCGGGATATAGCCTATTGAATAATATCACGACAAAGTGGAACAGATATCTGCATTCCTAAACGTTAACAAAATTTGACATGTGCATGCTCCCAACCTCAGTTTACTGCTACAGTCGCATTGCAATTCACCCTCCCCCTCCCCTCTCGGCCCTGTCCATTTAAACTCGTGATAGATGATTATTAATCTGCCATTGAGTCAAGTTAATGTTCAATGTTTGAAATATAGTAGTAATAATAATAATAAATGGGGAAATATTTTTGCATAATAATTACTTGAATCAATCAATCCTAAAACGTACTTTCTCAGTAACTGACGTTTTTCGGCCAGCCCTGCTAAATTTTCACTTTTCCTCTACTGATTTATACTAGGGGCATCCAGGTAAGTTCCGATTAGTAGGGACCTTGACGCGATAACACTGAAATAAGTTAATTGCTGCAAACTCCTGTTTGTGAATGTGCAGTAATATCTGAGCACATTTTTGACCCATTCGAAATAGCGAAATAATGCAAATTTGGCATAAAACACAATTTCTTGCATTTTTCACGTTTTTGTTTTTTTAAAAGTATTAACTAAAAATAATGCGAAATCCAACATTATTGTGTTTCTTAGGCTTAAACTTTTGAGTCCCAAGGCCATTTTCACAAGTAAACTTCACGGTCCCGAGCCGATTTTGAGCAAAATGCAGAGTTTCAATTAAATGAGTGTAGATCGGAGACTAATTGCCCTAGAGAGATGAGTGATATACCGTTGTACGCGGCATGAACCAGAGATTCAGACTATATGAAATTTATGCAAATTCGGCGTATATATGGAGGGGGAAAGGGGGGAAATCCCCTGAAAATACTTTTTTTTAAAAAATGGGGTTTCACCCTCTCCCGCCCCCCGAAAAAAAGTACATGACAGTGTCGACATGCACATGGAAATGATCGCTGACATGTAAGGAACACAAAAATATTTGCATTATTATCATATGACCAATGTAACTTGAGTTGTACCCCCCAAAAGGAATGGTGGGCACGCCACTGATTCAAGCTTCAAAATGCAGCGGTACCTTGAAATTACTTTAGCTCAGAGACTATTTGCCCTGGAGATATGAGCTATATACCTTTGTACGCAGAATGAATCACAGATTCAGACGATATATAATTTATGCACATTCAGCGTATATATGGAGGGGGAAAGGTGGGAAATCCCCTGAAAATACTTTTTTTTAAAAAAATGGGATTTTGCCCCCTGCCGCCCCCTGAAAAAAAGGATATGAAAAGTTCAAAATGCACATAGAAATTATCGCTGGCATGTAAGAAACAGAAAAATATTTGCATCATTGTCGTATGACAAATGTAACGTGAGTTGTAACCCCAAAATTAATGGTGGGCCCGCCACTGATTCAAGCTTCAAAATGCATCGATGCCTTGAAATGACTATAGCTCAGAAACTAAATGCCCTAGAGATATGAAAGATATACCGTTGTACGCAGAATGAATCACAGATTCAGACGATATATAATTTATGCACATTCGGCGTACATATGGAGGGGGAAAGGGGGGAAATTCCCTCAAAAATAAAGCAAATTAATTAGTTTTGTGTACCCCTGCTACCAATAGACTACCAATGTATTCATCTGAAAGGGATGGATGATTGGTTCAGCTTCTTGTTTATACAGTCCCCCCGCCCCCCGAAAAAAATGTCAAAATGCAAAATTTATGCAAATTTGGCGTATATATATGGAGGGGGAAGGGAGAAAACCCCCAAAAATTATTTTAAAAAATTGTTGAAATGTTTGAAATTTATCTTTTCCCTTGAAAAGAGACGCAAAAGAGAAGTGCCTTTTCCCGCCCTTTCACCTCCATTTTCATGAAGAAAAAAAGGTGCAAGAAACATTTCTGTTAAATACATGTGTTAGGAACAATATAAAAAAATCGAAATTCTATCCAAAAATAGAAAAGTTATAACGTGAAAACTACGACCTTGACACAGCGTCTCGATCGAGATGCTTGGGACCGTGAGGGTTACATTTGTGTATCTCGATTGAGATGCTTGGGATCCAAAAGGTTAAAGAAACAAAATATGCCATATTTGTGCATGTAGAAGGTGCCTCTTCAGCTGAATAAAGAGAGAAGTCTGCATGGTCAAGGTTGGGAGTGTATAGGAATGGTCCAATATCGATCACTTGAAGTGATTCAAAAGAACCCACATGCACTCAGCTGTATGGGGTAGTGCACATTAGATTGGCCTTCAGTGAATTGTCTGCACCATCGTAAGACCATACTGTCGCTCATGACGTCCGGTTTGTACACCTCACGCAATTGCTGGTGGCTATATGCTGATGTCCCGCTTCTAAGCATGCTAAAATCTGATTACCGTACGTACCATCTCTATAAATTTCTTGCCTTACATTTTTAATACAGTACGTATATACCTTTTTCGCCAGCAATATTGGTATAACTGTGTGTTGTCAGTTTCACAGTACATGGATATACTTTGAATGTTTGTACTGAAGGAGAAGTTCCATTGATAATGTAAGGAAATATAACACTTTGTTTTGTATGATTCCATTGTTTCACTTTCAGAACATTTACTCCCGAGAATCAGGTTTAAGGGATTTTAGGAGTTTTGGTGCCAAGCAGATACTATGTGTTGCCATGTGTGCATCAAATAAGTCACGAATGTGCCCTGTCTAAATCTCGCTCATATGTGGAAAGGTTAAGTTGTTTCATTTACAGAGAAAAGAGGAGTATGATACAAGTGTTAATGCATCGAAAAATGAGTCTGCACTCATGGGTCTTTCAAGCAGAGGGATCCAAACCTCAGTGGAAATATCAACATATAATAATGAGAAAGTCTAAGGAGATTGATAAATTACAAAATTTCTTTTTTTGATAAATTACAAAATTTCTTTTTTCATCAATGGCACTTCACTCAAATCTCATTTAGTCACAACTTTTAAAATAATCATTTTTTTTTATTCAAAACTGGCTGCATATGAAAAAATTCCTGCAATAAATTCTCCCTAGCTTGTGAATTGTAATAATTTTCCAACTTCACTATTTTGCAGTTTCAAATCCTAGAGAAATGAAGTCAATTTCTCTCAAGATAATATTGGTACTTAACACAATCCCTGAATCTATATGCGACTTTCTTATTTACATTCGTAAAAATATGTACTTAGTTTACAATTGTCCGGGAAAAATATAAAATTTGTCCTGGAAAACCTGGAAAAGTCAGGGAATTTCATTTCTGCTTGTCTGTAGCCACCCTGATATTTCATTGTTTTTTTTATTATTATTATTATAGGTTAGGTGTGTTGGGTACAGGTGTTCCCCAGCAATATTCATTGCGAGATTGCAACACTCTGAACTATTCTGCACTTGGATGCTTTGTGTAGCTGAATATTCTTACTTCATCTTTGTTCGAAGTTCAGCTGTGTTGTTCTGTTGCACTTCTAAGCCGCATAATATTATAAAGTTAATATCCATTGCATGTTTGGGGGTCTAAATACCTAACAAGGAAAATATCAAAGCAATAAAGACAGAGTGCACAGCAGATTCAGATTTTACATGCAAGTGGGTTAGTGAGGAAAGGTAGATAGATATGTGTTAGTGACGAAAGTGAACATTACACTGCTTCGGTTGTTATTTATTTAGGTGACTGATGTTAACTTTATAATATTACATCATTTAGAAAGTGTAGCAAAAAATTGCAGCTGATTTTAGAAGAAAGATGAAGAAACAATGTTCAGTATGCATACGCATTATAATTCACGATGTATTTCATAACTTCAAAATAGTAAAAGTGTTTTGGGGGACCGGTGCAAGCCAAATGTCTATACATGTTGCAGGAAATAATGTGTGTAATCAGGGTTAAACTGGCTTAGACTACTAATCAACATAGTACTGTACTCTTCCATCAATAGTAATGTTACTCTAATAAAACATAGTTTATAGTGTTTGGAATAATTGATAACACCTGATATTTATAATGCTAGAAGGTGGAATCTTTGTGGTGTGAAGATGATGTGCAATAATGATATATATGTATGGAAATTGACGTATTATTATCATTCCAGGTGGAAGTGTTCAAGAAAACAGCACTTTTCTTACATTCCCCCTGCACGTGTTTCAAGATGGAGCCTTATTTGGAGGCACAGGTGGACAAAATATTATTCTTAAGAATTTACCCCATGGAGGTGGAACTCTTCTTGTTGATACCCAGCAGGTAATAGTTATCAATGATTTGGGTCAGGTTCCAGATGTGCATGTTTTTGTTTCAGTATAGATACTGAGTTTTTACATTTTATGAATTCCATTTAGTTGCATATTATGCATGTTTACTGAATCAGGCCTTTTAATCATGCCTTATTTGTAAAAGAGCAATGAAGGAGGGAGCAGTGTTGCCAGATACTTGCATACATAATACACAGAAACTGCTATGAAGTTACACACAGTGACACACAGAAATTGAAAAAAGCACCCACATTCCGCACGTTCAACTCCATTATGATAAATGATAGCTGTTGATACAGTAGCAAGGTAAGGAATTATCCACACTAAAATTAGGACAGAAGTAAGGCAATTTAATAATTCTCATTTGCAAGATAATTTTTGCATTGCTTACCTTGCAAATTATTCCTTGTGTTTTTAAGGAGTCTTTAATGTGGAGGGGGATAAAGACAGGCATGATATCCTAGTATTTCATAGTAAACCTGTACTTTGTAAATATATTTCTGCCATGCTCTCTGGTGGAGTGGTTAGCTCAATGCACTCGGGAACGAGGTTCATATTCTACATAAAATATTTATTATTACCTTTGTTTATTTCTTATTTTATGTGACTATTCTGCCACCTGTGGCTAATTGCAACCATTATAATGAGTGCTGAGTAGATGAAGTTGATAGGGCACTGATGCACAGGTCAGTACTTGAACCTAGAATCTTTGATGCCAAGAATCACTCAATGCACTTAGCCACCGAGGTGGCTCCATCTGTGTATATACTCTTGATCATTTTTTTTTTACCAGTCATCATTGGTGCAAATAATGCAAGAAGTTGAAATGCAAGGTAAAGTAACGAAAGTAGGAATAGTAATAAGAAACATATCTTCTGGGGTGCATTAGATTTTTTGGTAAGATGGTTAATTTTGAAGAGTAGAGTGCTAAAATATGCTGAAATGCTAAGAGTTGTGCTGGAGAAATGTGGAAAATTTACAAAATCAGAGATTTCATCTCATGCTGTTTTTGTCCCTCTGTCCTGTTCAAGTTGACTGTATTCTTTTTATCAACATCTCTTCCATTGCTCTTGTTAAGGCAATAATTTAGAAGTGACAGGAAGAGATTCACTCTGGGAGAGGAAGAAGTAAGAAAAGTTGATTATACAGATTTCAAATTATGTGAGAAACATTTAGGTTGGCAAAAAGATAGTATCGCTCATAACATTTTGGATTAAAGTATTTTTAAACAGTGCACACAAAACCCACACCTCATTCCATTTCATACACACAATTACACACAGGCACTGATAATAAACACAATCTGGTGGCAGTTGCTGATTCAGGGTGGCTACTCACTGGGAAATTGTGGGAATTATGTGTGAATTATTGGCTCTGGGAATTATATGTGAATTCTGCAGGAATTTTGCTTCTTAGACATGAAAAATTGTAACTTTTATTAATCCACATCTCATTTAATCTATTCATATTCATGTTCAGAGGCATGTCTTTCACATTTTAGATTTTGTGTCTGTCGAGGAAGTAAAAGAAAGATGCATTGGAAAATATTATGAAACAGAATTCTTATCTGAACTCGTGGTAGGACAAATGTATAACGTTCGTAGGGTAGGATATTTGCTAGATGCGAGAAATGATCCCAGAGGAAAGTACAGTACAGTAATGGAATTAGTATAGATTCCTATTTTAGCTTCTCGTGCAGTCTTTCCTTATTTTTGCTTATTTTTATGAACAATGTATCATTTCTAAAACTGGGACGTTTATGTACGAGTACAATATCGGAGATAGACCATTATTTTGCATCCTTTATATTTCTTTAGGATAAAAGCAGCAAGTCTAGTATTACTTTTCAGAACTGTAAATATTATTTTTTCTCATTTGCTACAATCTGTGACAGTTCAGGAAAGTAATATACAAGACTTGCTTGATGTGCTTTATGAAAAATGTTGTACTCTTCTTATCCAAGCATCCTCCTACAAAAAAATATTGTTTTATGCAACACAATCTTCAGAGAAAAAATTCTATCAGGTCTCGAAATAGAAAATTTTGAAATAATGTGCTAGTGATCTATCTGGCCAGGTCCTACTATGATGATTCTGATGGCTGTGTGCACGAACGAAGATCAAAATTTAAACTCTGATCGGGAAAGGATCACTGGAAAATTTCACTGCACGAAGACGGTTCAACACGATTGCAATCTAGTTCAACACGATTGCAATCTAGGAACATCAAAACGAGTTTATCTTCTAATCGGCCATTCACCACTGTTTTGGTGTCTGATCCTGGTTCACGATACTGATGCTTTGACTGCAGGCAGTTGTTCTTGAATATAAACCGAGCGGAAAGTGATATCGAGGGCGTGCAAATGCTAGAGATGGTGCGTAATGCTGATAATTCGAGAACTGGGTAAAAACTGCCAAAATAATAACAACAATTTGTGGTGCAAAGTCGTAATGTTTCTAAATACTTTCTACCCCAGAACACAAAACATATATAAATGTCATATATTCCGTGCAAGTGCAAGGTAAATTAGAACAGAGCAATGTAATGATATTGCTACATGGTGTTGGAAATATGATTGTATAAATTTATGAAAATACATGTTACTGTCTATCTACACTACATGACAATATAAATATATAAGAATTAAGAAAGAAAACAATAAGTTGCTGACCAAGGCAGTTTATTAAGATAAAAAACACTTGACAGGTAACGTTTCAATCCTGTATCAGGGTCTTCCTCAGAAGAACTAAACTAAAATGATGAAATATACTACACACAGAAAGATTACATACACATAGCAGGGTTACTAGCCACACAACAACAAATCAAGTTGACAGTCCTTATCTAGGAAGATTTCTCCAAAGGAATTAAACATATCACCTTTAAGTGTGTTTGCATTTCCTTTCATATGAGCTTCACCCCATTAGTACATGTATTTTGTTTGCTTTATTTTCCTTTCTTTGAGCCTAATAAACACCATTAAATGATTACGAGTTTAATGTACTTTCAACAAAAGTGATTCTAATATCTACCAAATCCTTTTGTACATTGTTTGATAAGTTATTTATTTAAAGTGATTTGAATCAGGTGATTTTTATGAAGAAAAAAAAAATAAATTCATCCACTGTGTACATAATGCATGGTTTCCGAGGTAAGATCAGGGAGGTAAATGTAGCAATAGCAAGATAATAGATAACACCTTTGTGAAAAATTACATTGAAGTAGGTTGAACAATTTCTGACCTAGTGTCCTTCTTTGCAGCTTACACAGGCATTGTTCTGTGGTGGAAACAACCAAATTGTCCTCACTGGAGGCTTGTTGGAAGATGCTGATGCCGCCACCGTCCTTCAAGATGCGCAGATCATCGCGCCTGATGATGAAGTGGCAGAGATAGTGAGCGATCCACTTGATATCGGGATAGAAGCTCAGGATGTCGACGCAGATGTGAAGACCACAACCATCTCTCTCGCTCTTCCAACAAACATCACTCTGTCACAGATCCCAGCTCCTGCTCCACGTCCTCAGGGAAGACCTCGGAAAGAAGACTCGGAAATAGAACCACCTGTAGGAAAGGTAATCAAATGTGCATTATTCATATGCAAACAGTTTCATTCATTTTGCATCTGGAATTTCACTCCATTTATGTACAAATTTTCAACATGTGTTACTGAGCTACTGTACCTCAGGATTTTTTGTCCTTTTCTCTGACACAATTTGTGTGTATGTTTATCTTATAGATAGAACAGTTTAATTGATACCCAGTTGGTATTACTGTACACATGAAATGTACTCATGTATCCACATAACTTTCTTCTTGTTTGTACGTATTGGTTGCATTGTAGAATTCTTTTATTTTGCAGTTTACAATTCTTACAAGCAAGATAATTAATCTACGTAACTGTAGGTAAACTTCAAGTTAGCAAACTGTTAACTACAAATTATGATGTGGATGGTGGCAGGCATCACAGAAATTAATCGAAAGAAAATAAACCATTCCACGGATACATAAGTATATTTTATGTGTATATTAATATCTTAGCATGCCTAAAGACCTGTAACATGAATTGATTGATTGATTTGCTTTATTTTACTTTGCTTTTTTTGCCACTTGTGGCTAATTTTTAAAGATGGGGATGAGTGATGATATGATGAAATTGATGAATGGACACTCGCAAACATCCATGCCCAGGCCAGGATTTGAACCTGGCATCATAGCACAAATGTGCCACGAGGGCTGTCTTGTAACATGCAACCTGTTGGTATTCTCTAATAGTGGCATAATGGTTTATCAGTAATATTAATGGTCCAATAAATTGTAATTTAGTGCAAAATTCTGCTTGAATAAAAAAAAAAGTGTATTTCATGTACCTTGATTTTGTAAAGTAAATATTGCAACGTTCCTCGGGGGCCTACTACACCTACACGAGTACGTCAGCGGAAGTGCAAGCCAACTAGCTTGGCAATGATCAATCAGTAGCACCAAACACACTGCAAAGTTTTACCCATCATGCTAACTTTTCCTCCAGCGGTGTCATGAGACTATTTCACTCAGGGTTCAGGAAAAAGTACACTGTCTAAAGTTAGAGAAAGTTTAATGACTATAGCTGGATACACTTATGCAACTGTAAACGTTGTAAGTTCAGCACACGCCCGCGTAGGATATTACACTCCTTGGCCAGTATACTGCCACACAATGGGAGGAGAATGGCTTCTGTAAACTGAGAACAGGAACTCTGCTGCAGCTGCCCTCTGGATTCGTAACCTTAGCTCCAACAAACGTCAGGAAAGTGCAGTCCTTTACTTGCACCGATTTCTGCAGTTGCACGCTTTTACAGGGAACTGTTGGCTTTTGGAGAACAAGGGCATCTATTAAGGTCACACTCACGATAACTGACGTACTGTATCTGACCTGTAATTTTACAGTCAAAGCTACCCTTGTTGTATATGCCCTAATAAGGCCCAGCATCTTTTGGTGGGGTTTAAGCTTTAAACGGTAATGCCTGTACTTACAATTACCTTCCCGTTTACGCCCTGCGTCAACGATAATAGGGTACACAACGGTAAACCTTATGAGCGGTAGCCTAGTAACCCAATGCCTCAATCCCTAGGCAGGGTACTGCTGGTCAATAGTGACGGAACCTCTCGCAACCTGCAGAGTGGGTCCTCTCACCTGAAAGTGGAGTTAGATTCTCAGGCAAGGCCATCTCTGCGGCAATAGATTGAACTACATGCTCAAGGCACAAACGATAAATACATATTATAATATTAAATGTGTGCTGAATGTTAATATACAATTATAAGATAAATATTACATATTCCTTGCGACCAAGCAGGGCCTTATTAACATTACAACTCAGCATAATATGCTAACACAGAGCACCTGACCTCATTATCAATAGATCATAACACCATTTACAATGAATGGTTAACACAAATAACGTTGATAGAATTAGCAATTAACATGGAATAAGAACACTCGGAAACTAAATAATTGTGATTACCTCACAGGATCATTACAATATTGAAATATATAATTCTTTTTTCAAACGTAGAACCAATTGTGCTCCCCATGTTACGTAGTTGGTTAATGATGTAAAAATGGTAAAGTTTTCCCCTGTGCTTAGCACCATGCCATGAAGGTGTATAGGGGATGTGGGGGTACGCCCCACCCTTTCTTGATCCGGTCATGAGTGGGGGTGATGTGATCAGCATCATGCCCCTGACTGCCTCTACCCCCCAGGGTTTCCCCCAGGTACCCATGTCATTCGCCGCTGGGTGGGCACATGGGCCACTTCCAACGTTAGAAAAGTTCTCGGATTTGGACCAGCCGGGGATCGAACCTGGGACCTTCAGCATGGTAGTCAGATGCGTTACCGACTGAGCCGTCGTGGCCGCGGTTAATAATGTGAATTGTATATTTGTTGGGTGGTTCATTCAGAGGGCATCTGAATGCCATTCAGGGAACCCAGGTTTAATTTATGGGATGAATGATTGTCAGGTAGTAATTCTCCAACAAGTCTCCAAGGTGACTTGGGGGGGGGGGGTGTAATAGATGTTGGAGCAACGTCACCTCCACTATTGTTGGGATTGACAGTGACACACGCTACTTACGTGCCTTCAAAATGAGAGATGATGCACATGGGATAACTTTTCTTACAACTATATCAGCCCTGGCAAAATTTTATATCAGTCTATCCCTAATATATATTGTTTGTTAGAATAACCAAAAAATGTAAATCGAGTGTGTGTGTGTATGCGTCCACCGAAGACTGCGTCATTCATGGTTTTTATAGCGATTGGTGCAACTCTTGCATTCCTCTAAACTGCATGCGTGACTCAAAATTGCAAATTTTGAGATATGCCTTTTGGTTATTCCAATGATGATATACACAGTAAAATCTTGATTTTATGTTCCTGAATTTTAAATTTTCCCCATGTCAACCTCCATGGCAGACTCGTTAGCACAGCATGCAATGCCAGGGGACTCAGGTTTAAATCCTGTGTCCCTTCATCCATTTCATTATAGCATCACTAATTCTCATCTTTCCAATTCGAAGAAAGGGAAAGGAAAACAAAAAACAAATCAATCAATCAATATTTTGCTGCATTATACATTCAACCCAATGGAACAAACATGCTATAATTTTCCCCCAGATTTTCTTGCATTTTAAGTTTCGTAATCTTGCTCCCCAGAAAAAACATAAAATTGAGGTTTCTCACCCCCAATTCTTCTCCCTCTCTCTGTGTGTGTGTGTGTGTGTGTACACATGAGAAAGTGAAGGATAGGAGCTAGAAGAGTTGATAGATAAAAATGGAAGGAAATAGTAAACACCAACAAAGATTTCTATGTGTCACAGCCTGACCACATGTTCACACAAGAAGGAAATATTGTGTCGTACTGCAGTGTAGTCAGATGTAAGACAAAAAAATCACTTTCACCTGTGTTTGATTGTTTGCTGGATGGTTCGTGGATGGGGTTGAAAATGTTGGAAATACATACCTGTGATCGGAGAGGTGGATAATATAGTTGTGGCTAGGCTGGGGACTGTGGTAGTTTGCATAACTAATGTCTTTCCCAGTGTTTTCTAAAGAAGACATTCGTTGACAGGGGTAGTTGGTGGATAATGACTACTTGGAATCAGTCATTGAAGTTAGTGTTGCTTTTTGTGTAGGTGGCAACAGTAAAAATGGTAGTTTGTGGTTGAGCGGTTATAGTTGATTGTAAGGTTCATGTGGGTTAAGGTTTCACACAGGTGAATGCCACTACAGATCTGGCAGATCAAAATGTACATCAGGTTCGAGGAGTGGCAAGTTCTCACAGCACTTTGAATATGAAGGATGAAGATAATGATGATAAAATGAGCAGGTCTACATCTTGGTTTGCTTCTTCCCGTTGATCTCTTTTCCTATCATCTGGCTACACTGCAGCATGACATACCATATTTACTCATGTATAATGTGCACTTTTTCCAAAATTTTTGCACCCAAAATCTGTGGTGCGTATTATGCATGGAATAATTTTTTCATGTTTATTGAACCCTATTATGTTATATATTGTTGTGAAGCTTGAATTCTGTAGTTTCTGAATATGACAAGAGTATTCCATTCAAGATGGCAACACTAATGTGCAATGCAGTTGAAATAAACTCAAAACAAAATGAAGGAACATTCTGATTTTTGTGGTAGTTTGGATGAAAGAAAAGATAAGGAGAAAGAAAATAATAATTAAAATGTATTACTGGCCAATTAATGTGACATATATGGAGTGTGTAAATGTCTTAATGAAAGAAATCTTGTTCTGCCAACTGCTAGTTTGAGGATCTTGAATGGGTCTCGTATAAATGTTACGTCAGTCATGGAAACAAATATATTTTGAAGTTGTTTTTTTTTTAGAAAAAGTAAAGAGAAAATGATCAAAACCACGCATAAAAGTTTAAAAGCCATTTTTCCACAATTTTTTACTTCGTAATGTAATGTTCTGCGACACAAGAAAAGCAGTGCCGTTCTGGCAGATTTCGAGCATGCACCTCCCATCACATAGGATGTGTATCATTTGTATTTGTTGGGCAAGAAATAACAGAAAATAACTTCCTGAGCACTGCAAATCCATAACGTAATTTTGATTTCTCTTTCTACTATTACAGAATAAATAAGGTGGTTAAAGAGTGAAAGCTTTGGGATGCTAAACACAGTGGAGGGAGGGGGGAGAGGGGGTGGTGTGGGTTGGTGACTTATTGTTTACATGATGATATTCTCCTCTTGGTCCACATAGCAACAGGTCACTCATTGAATAACTATGTTGGCATAGCAACAGCTGTACGACCTACAACTAAGAAAGCCATTTCTTGAACCTGAATTATACTGCACATTATACACGAGATAAAATTTTTGTCACTTTTCCCCATCAAAAACCAGAGTGCACATTATACATAATACATAAATCAAAGTAATTGTTGTAATTTAATAACATTTGATAAGGACATACTTTGGTGTGTGAGAAGCGTGGTTAAATCATGAGAATGAGCATCACAGTCCTTCTAGGTGTGCGCATGCGCGAGTCGGCCATTTGATGCGGTGTTACGGACGCATGCTTGTTGCTGTGTTCAGTGAGTTGGTAAACCAGTTGGATGACGAGGAACTTCGTACTGGCTATTTTCAGCAGGATGGTGCCAATTGTCACACTTCCAACATCAGCATGAAAAAAATTGAGTATTATCTTTGAAAATTGAGTAATTTCGAAGGGACTTTGTCCACCAAGATCGGCCCACCAGATTTCTTCTTATGGGTCATGCTGAAAGGGAAAGTGTACGTATCGCAACAAACCACGGACTCTTATGCAACTGAAAGAACATTCGGCAGGAACTTGATGCTGTGCCTCCCGATATGTTGGCAGCAGTCTTACGTAACATGGAGAGATGTGTGTAGGCATGCCTTGATGCTCATTGCGATCACTTCCAACATTTTCTTTGATGTCACCATGCGTCACACACACCAAGGTATGTCCGTAGCAAATTTTATTAATTACAACCATTACTTTGATTTCTATATGCGCAAATCTGGGGCCGAGAGCAAGTGAGACACCCTGTACATGCATATGCATTATACACACGTAAACAAGGTATTTTTTCTTCTCGTGTAAAGAGCCAGCCAGGCCACGAAATAAAAAAAATGTCCTTTGTAAATTTATATAGTGTATTGCAATATTTATAGTGTTTTACACAATTCAGGTGGAGAAAATCCAGGAGTGTAAATTCTACAGAAATTGATGAATTATGATAATGGGCAACAACTGTCCAGAATTGTGAATTGATTATTTTGTTGTGTATTTATGTGAAAAAGTTATTTATGAGTGTTTTTTTTTTTCCATTCAGGGACCTTTCAACTGTGACATTTGTGGAAAGGAGTTTCCACGTTGGACACAACTGAAAAGACATAAGAAGAGTCATTCAGATGATAAGCCTCATAGATGCAACCAGTGCTCAGCATCATACAATGTTGAGGTGTGTAACATGTTATTTTCTTAATTTATACATGGCTCTTTTACAAATAAATGAGTTTACAACATTAAGAAGAGTTGAATTTTCAAATAGCAGTATGAAGTGAAACATTAAATCTTTTAAATGTCAGTTTTTACTTTCAACCAACATAATATCCATTCTGTGATTCTAATCCAATGTGGATAGAATCTGTTTTGCATTGTACATCTTTAGAGGCCTGCATATTTAGTTTTTTGATGCAATCATGAAATGCGATATTACTTGCTGTAATGTTTATTTTTTCATGTTTTTGAAAGGTGTGTAGTTCATTTTCCTACTATCTTTTGCAACAAAATGATGCAAAATGCAAAATAATTTCTTGAACATGAAATTTAGAGTTTATTTAGCAATGCAACATGTTCTGAAGTCTCAATAATCCTGTGATTTATGAATTCATATAAATTGATTAATTCTGCTGTAAATATTTGAGAAGCAAGAATGGATTCCTTTATACAGAAATAAATTTAACATTCTGGTAATATAAATGCACTATTAGAAGGGAAATGTTTATTTTGTGCAATTAGTGTAGTTTTTAAATCAAATTTCGGGTTTTATTCTCCATTTTAACACCTAAATGTCATTTTATATACTGCTTTTGATTCCGAAATATGCCTAGTTTTCATGCCGAAATTTTGTTTTTTATTTGCCATAAATATGTGGCTCTATACATTGTAAATTTATTTTATCGAGCTTATATTTTGCACAAGAGTTCATATTGTTTCAATATATTTTCTACTAAGTTTCTTCTTTCCCCAAAGCAAAACCTGGTTCTTCACAAAGCAACCCATAATCTGGAAAATCCACGATGTCCCGAGTGTGATAGGAAATTTTCACGAATAGCAAGCCTCAAAGCTCATATCATGCTGCATGAGAGAGAGGAAAATGTTTTCTGCTCGGAATGTGGAGATGAATTTAGTACTCAGGTAAGCAAGGCATTTCTGTTATTTCTGATCTTCCAACTTGAAGCATGGAATTCAATTGAATATGCTTCTATTTCAAAAAATATAAAAGCAGCCTTCAGTTCATATGGTGCCCCAAAACTGTATAATCAACTCAATACTTAGCCTTCCCCTGCAATTGTAAGAGAAAGTATAAAACCTGTTGCAGTGTAGAATCAAAAAAGAGAGAAAATATAATTCTGACTACATCTTACGTAATTTCTTAAGTTGACACAAACCTCTCGGAGAATATGCAGAACTGATAAGAGATATAGCAAGAATCTGAAGAAAGGTGTCATATTTTGTATTTATTACACACATTGAGAGTGTAAGTCAGCACCTTAACAAATATTGTACAAACAACTATTGCAGAGGTTTCAAGAAAATTTTTTCAAAATTATGTATGTTCTTTAAAGTACATTCGAACCTAGATTTTACATTTTTCTGGGGGACCTAGCTGAAAAAATTTAAAATGCAGGAAAATGTAAAATTGGGGAAACTTTTATGACATTTTGCTATGTTGAGACCATCAAGACTGAATGTATACTGCGGGGATAAAGTAAAATCGGGGTTCCACTGTAATATTGTTATTTTAATGTGTCGTCTTACACTTGCTCAAATACTGAAGAATATTCCGGTAATATTCATGATGGATGCGATAAACGCAGTTTAAAATTACTTACGTGAAACTTAGAAATTTGGCACTTCCGCATTGCACAATTTAATGGTAAAATCCTATTAATTTTGAAGATTCTCTGTCTCCATTCACCAAGGGTACGGCCGTAATTTCACATAAGTAATTCCTGTGATTCACCTATAAGATACATAACTTTGTGAAGATTCCCAATTGACAAGTCAAATTAGATAAAAATCATTGACACATGCTTGCCCACTTGAGCTTCATTACCTCAACAGATGAACAAAAAGTTGACAATCACTTTGGAAATTTGTTGTACATGAGTTCATTTGAAATATTATATCTATTACAGTACTGCATAGGACCACTTTCACTCGTTCGAGTCTCCCACCCTCGAGCATGTTACGCTCGAGTGTATACAATTTAATATCATTTTAATGTGACATAATCATAGACACATTTATGGAAAATATCGGACTTGCTAGTTTCAGCCCACAGTCATCTATTTCATTTTCATATATCACTGTGTTTTGATATGAGAGACTAATTTACATTTGAACATGGAAATGATGACTATGTTCACTTAAGTTTCAATTTCGCTGCATCTTTCACTTCATGGTCTATATTTGAGGGTCTGCTACCACAGACAAATTACGGTTATACAATATGTTCTACTGGGCTTCCAAAATATATTGCTAGTTTACTTGAGTGAAGAAGCTCTGAGTTCTGTACGATATCTAGCGTTGTCCATACAAACTATTTGACTAGAGCGAAATGCTCTCCATGCAGTACACTAATGTCTATTAAAGCTTTATTACAGCATTTCCAGTACAGTGTACAGCCTGAGGGCCTCAAGTGAAGGGAGCATAGTGGCAATGCCATGATGTAATCAAAGGGTCCTAGATTCAGTACCTGGTGTAGGTGCATAGTGGTTCAGATCCCACTTTAAACTATAGGTCCAGTCCCGATGGACCTATCTGTCCATAAAGTGGACTTCAGTGAAGGCTTACAGTACTCATATACAGATAAGGGTAGATTTATCTGTGGTGAGGAACACCTCAGGTGAAATACCAATGCATATGCAATACCAAATAACACTATCCCTATTGTCTGGATTGGGATATACAGAGTAGGCCATAAGTCAGTACAAAAATGCATTATTAATTAACTGTAAATTTTTACTGACTTGTGCACCATCCTGTACATAGGAAACATGAAAAAAATTGTCAAATTGACAACCAATAAATCATGAATTTTGCCAATGTCCTTTTTGGTACCCACATCACAGTTACACACTGAGTCCACATGTGAACTTTATGCATATTTTGTTAAGAGGAGTCAGCCACGTAGCATATTTCACTGTTAGGCAGAGATTCAGAAGTGTCATTCACAATAGCAAATTAACCAAATATAGAAAGAATATGATGATTGCATATTTATGTTAAATGTGATATTTTTTTCTTCAGGTTCAGCTGGAAGAACACCAAAAATGTCATTTGAAAGAATGGGGTAAGAGTGTCTATGTTCACCGTTGTCGGCAGTGTAATAGGCAATTTACAAAGGCATCCTTGTTGAGAGAACACATGAAGGAACATAACAAGGTACTGCAGTAGTTTTAATTGTAATTTTTGGACAATAAGGTGCACTCTTATAATACATTATTTTGTAGTTCTGAGTATTCAAACAAGTGTTTTCCGGTTACCAGCCACGTTGTTGGTATTTACTTACAACGTTTTGAGTACACACGTAGGGAATGGTTAATCTTTTGGGTTGTATTGAGAACCAGTGTTCTTTGTTACCGTAGTTATGCGTGTATAGTGTGCATGCATGTATAATGCGCACCCTGGTTTTTGATGGGTAAAAGTGACAAAAAATTATATCTCGTATATAATGCGCAGTACAAGCCAGTTTCAAGAAATGGCTTTCTTAGTAGTAGGTCGTAAAGCTATTGCTATGCTAATCAAGAGTGAATGACATCATACCTATTTAATGAGTCACCTGTTTCTATGTGGACCAAGAGGAAAATATCCTCTTGTGTAAACAATAAGTCTCCAACCCATGCCACCTCCCTCCTCTCCCTCCATTCTGTTTAGCATCCCAAAGCTTTCACTCTTTAACCACCTTATTTATTCTGTAATAGTAGAAAGCAAGATCAAAATTACCTTATGGATTTGCATTGCTCAGGAAGTTATTTTCTATTATTCTCACCCAACAAATACTGCTGATATGAATTCCATGTTACAGAAGGTCCATGCTTGAATTCCGCCCGAGTTGCACTGTTTTTCTTGATGTCGCAGAACATTACATTACAAAGTGAAAAATCATGTGAAATGACCTTCAAACTTTTATACAGTCAACTCTCGATTCTACGACCCCGGGTATAACGACCCTCTTGAAGTAACGACCCTTTTCCCGGGAACCGTGAAAAATTTAGAAAAAGAGAAAAATTTGAAAAAAAAAAAGTTGAAAAATTGAAGGAAATCGGCCGAAAAATGCGTTGTTTTTTCCCCACTCATTTCCTTCACGAGCGCTCTACCGCTCACAATTGGGTCTGAACTAAAAATAGACACCACCACACCATGCTTGAGTGATATCCAATAGCACTTGACCTCTGCCCTCCCCTCCCTCAAGCGCACCAATGTTACCCCGCACCCGACGGCCGCTACCCAACGTGCCAGGCTTGTTTTGCCACGCTTTCTCTTGGATACGCGAGAAGAGAAGATCGAATGTGCTTGGATGTTATTTTAAATCGACCTTTTGTTTCCTTGTCCTAAGAGCTGCTGAAAACTCGCGGGGGAGGGTGGGAGCAGCCTGAAATGACTGCTGGACTTGCAGTCTTTGCCAATGTGTATGGCAGGTCAAGCTCTTTCATCGATAAATACACCACCTTGAGAGATAAGATCGCAGGAATGTTCGAAAATACAGATGTGTGGCGCCTGGAAGTCTGGCCCACCTGTCCAGTTCAGCAGGTTCCCGTGAGTGAGCAACTCTCGGCCTTGTAGCCGACAACTTCCGGTAACCGCTTTCATTCAAAATGTGTTATTTGTTCCCTGCAACACGTCATAAAAAAGCGAAACTGTTAGAGATAATCAAAACCACATAGGTCAACTAAAGATCGTCAACCCGCTTAATGCGTTGACATCCAGGTTTCCACAAAAGTTTACTTCGATCTTACGTGCATCATAACTCCCGTTTCCCACTTCAACAGCGATGACTCATCCAGCGGGAAGAAAAAAGTTATTGTTTTGAATCTCGCAAAGCTGTTTTGATTTGACAATAACGAAATTCGATCTCCAGAAAGCAAAACAAGAGTTAAAATAACTTCATGTTCTGCACCTTCTGATAAGCACAACTGTAAATTTAATTTACCTTTCTTCAGAACCATTCATATGGAGGAAAAAAAAGTGTGTTCAATGTAGGAATGGTCGCTGAGACTGATTAAAAAGACATTATTCAAGGGGAAAACGTTTGGAGGGGTGGGTGTTTGACATCGAGAATACTCCTAAATCCAACATTAAATCGTCGATTAAGGTGAGAGTAAATAACGATCTACCATTTTGATATGTGAAAATGCGCAGTTTCATAAAGCTTGTTTTCAGTTCATTTTATGCTGATGGGCTAATCGGGACTAAATATACAGTTTAAAGTGAAATTCAATTCCAAACCCGAATGATTATCAACTGCCACGTTGTTTAATGACCTGTCCTACAATACGCTTTGGGTGAAAATAGATCGCAAGTTGCGCATTTCCTTTTTCACGCTGGATTACAATGCAAGTCAAGGAAGGAGTTTGGACTGCTCCCTTGAATGGGGAAGGAGGGTGAATGAAGTTGGTTGAAGAAAAAAGAAAAGTGACTTTTTTTTTACGATGTATTTTACACAGCCGAACCAGAATGAAAATTACAGCCCTGCCTTTATTTTTTTTGTCTGGTACCTAGAGAGGTTGTGTTGTTTCTCCCGAGAGATCTAATCTTACCAGTTAATCTTGTAACAGACAATGCTCCAGTAAACCCGTATAAAATCCAACATTCATTCTGCCCGATTATCTCCCGACTTTTGCTGGCACCAGTCTGACTGGTGTCAAGATTCTTCGAGTTTCGCTTGCAATAAGCGAGAGATTGTTTTCCTTTCCATAGGTCTCAGTGGAAACGGGTTTCTCATTAACTAGAATTGTAAGAATTTCCTGGAAAAGCAACGACTGTGTAGAATTGAAACAAAGTAACATTATTTTAAATTCTCTTTTGTGAAAACTTTTTCATGTTCTATTTTCCTTCTCACAACACGCATCCTGTGCATAACAGGTTGTATAACTACCAGGATAAATGGTGTTACCATCTCCTAGGCATCTTTGTGTCCGTTTGAGCTCCCTTTAACCTGAAAATTGGTGCAAATTCGAATAACGACCCCTTCGAAATAACGACCCTTTTCCCGGGAACTGTGAAAGGTCGTTGAATCGAGAGTTGACTGTACATGGTTTTGCTCATTCCTTCTTTTTTTCCTAAAAGAACTTCAAAATATGTACTTTTTCTTTCCGTGACTAATGTAACATTTATACGAGACACATTCAGGACCTTCAAACTAGCAGTTAGCAGCACAAGATTTCTTCCATTAAGGAATTTACACACTCCAGATATATATATATTATTATTATTTGGCTAGTAATACATTTTAATTGTTTTCTTTTTCCTTATGTTTTCTTTCATCCAAAACACCATAGAAATCAGAACTTTCCTTCATTTTGTGATGAACTTATTTCAACCGCATTTCACATTAGTGTCGTTATCTTGAATGGAATACTGTTGCCATATTCAGAAACTGCAGAATTTAAGCTTTACAATGATATATAACATGATAGGGTTCCGTAAACATGAAAAATCAATGCAAGTGTCACAAAATCATGAAATCATCCTGTATGGTTTCATGTTGGCTGTCTGAATTATTCCATGCATAATACCACCACAGTTTTTGGGGGCAAATATTGTGGAAAAAAGTGTGCATTATACATGAGTACTCTTTACATCCTTGTAAATGTTATGGATGAACAAATCTGGATGTTGCATGTAACATCCATTTTTCTTTATGTAATCTGAATACATTTGGATGGGAATATTTAATGTGGGTATGTGTCAACAATTTTGTTTTCAAAATGTTATAGTACACGTGTAATCAAGGGGTCCTGGGTTCAATACCAGGTGGAGGCAAATTGCACAGTGGTTTGGATCCTAGTTTAAACTGTAGGTCTAGTCTCAATTAGCTTATCTGTGCATAAAATGGACTTAAAACATACTCAAACTTGTTTTCAAATACTTTCCTTTTTATCTGGGAGTGCAAAATTGTGCCAATTTATTATTTTTATGAATAAAAAGTTATAATTCATATACTCTGGTTTTGTAACACAAATGTCATTTGGGGGCCTTATGGAACTTTAGCAATGAATAATATTCAATGTGATGTCAGCGGCACAGAGCATGATGGGAAATCTGGCCAAAACCGCATGGTCCGACACACAGTCCAGCAAGCCACAGCAAGCGTGAAAGGAAGCAAATGCTACGTGCATAAAAATGACCAGATGTTTAACATTTTTAATTGTATATTTTCAAATGAAGTTTCCTTTTGGTAAATTAATGCGTTTTGTATGGGTGTGTGTGTGTGTGTGCCGTTGTTTATGTTTAATTGTGAGAAAACATCATACCTTCATACAGTTTCTTCACTGGTTAAGATGGCTTGATTTTTCCAATGCGGAGTGATATGTGAATCGTATTTGAAAGGCAAGTACTGTGTTTATGGGTAGCGTTATATGACTTGTTGTTACTCTTTACATCTGCATGCTTTGCAATGCGTGTGGTTGCTGTACGATCTCTAATAATCTTCACAGAAAATTTGAAATACTGCTTAATAAGCGGATACATTCGCAGTATACGTATATTTGTATACACTTTTCAGCATATCTTCTTTGCCTGTCTCAATACACGTAGAAAAAGTGACAATGATACATTACGGCCTTAGAAAATATAGTACACAATTTTGTACTTCGTAACATCTCTATAAATTATAATTTTCACGAGACAAAGTTTGTAATTCACTTAAAAAATAAATTTTTAATTATTTTTTTAAATTCCCTCCACCAGGAATCGAATTTTGGATCCTTCGATTACTAGGCGATAGCATTAGCCACTGCACTATCGGATAGGCTTGATTAATTCCATGAGGAACAGGCTTCATAGTTCTGTATTTTTTTCATATGTTACATAGGTTTATACAACGTTGTTTTGTGGCAAGTAGCATCTTTTTAAATACATTGGTCATTGTTACGTGTCTTAGAAAAATGTGAAATACTACATTTGCCATGTATCGTTATATTTGTACCTTGAATCACTGCCACAAAAGCTGTGAGCGCAGTGCTTATCCAGCATGTTTTCAACTTGCTCCAAAACACTTTCCGGAATCATGGTGGCAGTGGTGTCTCGTGGCTTTTTCGGAGTGTAGGAAGAAGTTATGGTAAACCGAGGAAGGTTTGAAAAATGGGTTCAATTACATTCACACGTCTTGCTTGTACTACCCATTGCATTTAGAATGTTAGCTACAGACCCATGCTCAAGGTGGGGCAAGGGGCCCTTGCTCCTTACTTTGAACTACAAAACATTTAAATGTGAATCTATAAAAATCAACGAACATAACATTGACGATATTTCAGATTTTGCAAGAATTTATATCTTCTTCCCCCTGCCCTCCCTTTTGTGTAGATTGACGATAATAAAAAGTGTTGCTTAAACTTCAAAACTGCTAAATACTTCTAAATTGTGGTAGGATTTATTATTAATTTTTTATTTTTTTATTTTCGGATAATTGTAATTCTGCATCTTCTTTTGTAGAGTTTTGAACTTGCGTTACCTATTTTTAACAGTTATGTAATAGTGTAAATTCCCTCTCTCAAAAAAAAAAAAAAAAAAATGTTTAAAATGGTGGCAACAAATGAATGGGTTCAACATTGAACATAAAAGGTTGGAGAAAATTATGTACCCAATTTTTTTTTTTCGATTTCCTCTTATAAAATCTCCTGACGATCTAAATCAGGCAGGATGAAGAAAAGATAGAGGATGGATTGTGACATGGTTGTATAAAAGCTTTCTACTGGATCGGCATACTTCCTTTCATTTGAAACATTTTTGCTGGTGAAGTAGAAATAAGATTTGGACATAATTTTATTTTTACTTCCTGAAAACATATTCCTTTGAATTCAATTTCCCTTTCCCAGGGATTAGCGTTTGCAGATCATGCTAGAGACTGTGTTAAGTGTCAACAAAGGTCAAATTGTGCTTGGTTTAGTAACATTTTGTTGGGGTTGGCATCGCTGATTGAGGAAAGTCTTGCTGGTTCCTCGATCCTCGCCGATCTTCGTAACCTTTCCCCAATCCCTTGCACTGCCCCTTCCAACCCCCACACATCTGTCTGTAGGATGACCGCCGAGATTCCTTAGCGAGCAGCAGAAAAGCCTGTTTCCATCGTCTTTGGACTGGAGCGACCGACAGCAGTCAACTCTTGACAGTAGCTAACCTAGGCATTTGTACGTACATTGCGCTCATAATTTTATAACATACATTAAACTCCTATAAAGTAGAGAACTGGAAATAGGTAAAAATGAACTGTAGGAAGCTCCTCAGTTCATACATGAAGGAATTGCCCCTGCATGGCGGCATGCATGTTTTCGCGCAGTGAATTGTGGGGAAAGTTGTTCACTGAATATTATCCTTTGCATATCAGATTGGTAAATTTTATACCAATATTTGCAAAATTTCAGATCAGTCCATCCCTACCATACCAGAATTGTGCAATAGCTGTTAACTAAACATACGTACTATGCACGAGGTTGTTTTGTGTTGTTTTCTGTACTTTTACCATAATAGCTAGAGTAGTTTTATGTTTACAAGGTATTCTTGATCATATATGGTGGAAAGTTTAAGGGATAGTGTTAAATGCTAAAGACTTCTGCTTTACCTAATAATAACTTCTTGTTCCGCAGGTAAAGGCATCATTGTCGCATCGTAGTCACAAAAGGAACATTGACAGAAGCTCCTTCATGCATTGTTGTAACATATGTGCAAAATGTTTTCAAAAGCCCAGCCAGCTTGAGAGACACGTACGAATACACACAGGCGAGCGCCCTTTCAAGGTAAACAGCCTGTGCACGCTCATATTATTATTGTTTTTTATTATATTAATAGAGTTACAATTAAGCCATACACATTTTAATTTAAAACAATATTAATACATATGATGGCTTGATCCTCTGTATCAGTGGTTCTCAACCTTCATGAGCCTGATAAATTCCTTTTTATTTAAAAAAATGGCATGCTAATCTAGAATGTTATGTAGTAGCAAGATAATATGAATCAGTCCTGGGAGTAAGAGTGGAATATTGTGGCTTTTTCAACTGACATCCTCAGCAGTGTTACGGATGTCTTTTCTTTTCAGAATATAACCCATACATAGTAGTCATCTTCTGCTCGATAGCTAATTCAAATAATACATGTTATTTTTTTTTTTCAACGATGCCCAAGAATATTGCAAAATTGTTGTTCATTGCCTAGTTCTTCATCTCTACAGGAATTGGATGAGCTGGTCCACCAAGTAGTGTCGAGATGAGAAGGCGCAAGCAAAGTCTGGTGAAGTCTTGTATGAGTGTGTGCTGTGTTGAAAGTTTTGTTTTGGTAAGAGGAGCAGAATTCAATACCAGATATATTTGTTTAGATTTAGAGGAGCTATATTGTGAAATATACAAGGAGGGAAGAAACAAAGGGCATTATAGAAATGGCTGGAAGAGGTAATTATACGACAGCACTTTGCACCATGCCATGAGGCTTATATAGGGAGATGTGGAGGCCCCACACATTATTCAATCTTGGACATTTTGTAGGTGATGTTTTCAGCACCACACTTTACGCTCCAGTGTTGCTGCCAGGTACCCATTTATTTAAGACTAGGTGAACCCCAGAGTCACTGTATGTAGGGACAAGGCTGGAAAAATTTCGACCTTAGATCACCAACTCCGCAAATCGAACCTGGCGTCGTGCGTGGCAGTCAGATGCCCTACTGACTAGACCACCATATATAACAAATAAGGACTAATGAAATGCTACATGAAATTGGAAATTGTTCTTTTCATTATACTCGGAAAACAGATATTCATGTACGAGGCACATGTAAAAAAAATGGGCCGATAATTTTTTACTTGGGACTGGCAACACTGACGAAGCTGTGTGTGCATGGAAGCATGCCTCAATATTCTGTGCCTGCAACAGAGATATATTTGTCAGTGTGGAGGTGCGTACGTGCGAGTAGCAGGAAGTTAAAGTGGCTGCTGTAATATAAGATCCCGCCAAATGCAAGGTGAGGTCGGTGATTAGATTTCTCAACGCAAAAGGACTGAGTGCAGCTGACATGCATCGGGAATTGAGTGCCATTTACGGACCAACAGTAATGAGTGAAGGAAAGGTAAGACAAAGGTGCCGTGTTTTTCGGGATGGACGTTCAAATGTTCATGACGACGAGCGGAGTGGCAGGTCTAGTATTCAAACGGATGACCTTGTGCATCGTGTTGATGAGAAAGTTTGATCCAATCGCCGTTTCACCATTACTAATCTAGGCAAGGAGTTGCCTGAAGTGTCTGATATAACATTGCACTGAATAGTAATGGACAATCTGGGCTATCGCAAACTGTGTGCGAGGTGGGTGCCAAAAATGTTCACAAACACTCACAAAGATGAAAGAATGAAAGCACGTGATTTTTTGGCTCGCTGGGAGAAGGATGGGGATGGCTTGTTTTCTCACATAGTGACTGGAGACGAAACCTGGATATCGTACGTCGCTGGTGAGTCGAAGCAGCAATCCATGCAATGGTGTCACTCCGGTTCACCGAAACCGAAGAAATTCAAGCAAACACCATCACATCGCAAAATCATGGCAACCGTGTTTTGGGACCAAAAAGGCGTAATCCTCGTGAAATTACTGCAACTGGGACGAACCATCACAGCAGATGTGTATTGCCAAAAACACTAATCTGCGACGTGCCATCCAAAACCAGCGAAGAGGAATGTTACGGTCTGGAATTCTGCTTACTCATGACAACGCCCGCCCACACACAGCTGACCGTACTGTTGCGACAATTCAAAAATTTCGATGGCAACGTTTTTAATACCACCATACAGTCCCGATCTTGCCCCAAAGTGATTACTTTCTTTTCCTTCATCTCAAAAAGTGGCTTGCTTCACAACATTTCGATGATAGTGAAGTTCTGAAGACATCAGTTCTCAACTGGCTGAGATCCCAGGCAGCAGATTTCTATGCAGAGAGCCTACGTAAACTTGTTCCACGGTACCAAAAATGTTTGGAGCATCATGGTGACTATGTAAAAAATAGCCAGGGTATGCACTTGTATAGCATCAAAATAAAAATGTTCTCTTGATTTTATTCTCTGTAATAACCAATCGGCCCTTTTTTTTTTACATGCCCCTCGAATATGTTTAATAAAATATTCTAAATTAGGACACCTTTGCTTTTTGAATTTGTTACAACTTGTTAAGCATTTGAAATCCATAGCAGAAATTGAAAGTCATGTTCTTGCTTCCTTTTCAGTGCACTGTGTGTGACCGAGCTTTCAATCAGAAAGGTTCTCTACAAATCCACATGTCGAAGCATACTGGAAATAAACCATTTCCTTGTGAGTTTTGTCCTGCTGCCTTCAGTCAAAAAGGTTTGTTCAAGTACCTACGTTGAAAGAAATATCTTTCTTTTTATTCTTTTACTTTGAGTTTCAGAAGTAAGCAACTGAATTGAAGGTAAATTACTTTCATTAGCAAATTTCTTTTACTTTGAAATTATCACTAGTCAGTTGTAGTTATTTCCGTTACCACTGGCCTTTCTTCAACTTCTATCATCAATGTTATTACATCAAAAAGTAAGAAATAAACACGTACCTTAAAAGTGGAAATCCATTTCATATGCCTGCCTTCATGTAATCATCTAGTGACCATTCTTTGGATTAATTGCTTGTTATTTTTTCCAGGAAACCTGCGTGCCCACATCGTCCGTGTTCACACTATTCCAGTCTCAGGCCAACAAGTGTACAAATGTATAGAGTGTCCATGTGTGTTCAAGAAGCTTGGAAGTCTAAATGGTCACATGAGTAGAATGCATAGTGGTGAAGATCTTAGGGTATGTTCCATTTTATAAGTATAATTTTTCCAAACAATTTCCTAAAGAATATAATTTGTTATAAAAAATTATAGAATTTCACCAAATTGGAATTTATATTTTTGTACTCTTGTTACAGTAAGTATATTATTTACGAATGAAATAAAAATTAGCTTTTCGGATGACAGGCCAAGCCCTGGAACTGTGCCAGTTAATACTTATTTGTGCATCTCATAAGATAGTTGGACACAGAAAAATATCAGCCAATATCAATTATGCCTCGGCCCATGAGCTACTTGAAACAAGACCAGGATAGGGAGGGGGGAAGGGAGAGGTTTGGGCTCAAACTTAAATCATACAAGGTGTGGCAGAATTCATTAAGTCCACTTTATGCACAGTAAGGGTAATCAGTACTGGGCCTACAGTTTAAAGTGGGATCCGAACCACCTTGTGCCTCCACCGGGAATCGAACCCCTTTATTTGCAGTTGACTACGCTACCACTGCACCATCGGGGAGGCCCTGAAGAAAATCTTGGAAATGAGATCTAAAGTATACCATGCATATTTGAGTCATCCAACAAGAAGAAAAAGCAAGAATTATATAGGTGGAATGAAAAAAAAATATGCACAATATGCCAGAGAAAGAAAGGAAAGAATATAACAAAGAAAATAATTATTGGAGAGCAATTTAAGTTCAACAATAGTATATGGCATATAAAGAGGCAAAATCAATCGAAGAAGGATTTAAAACTAGAACAAACTTCTGTAAAGATAAAGATTGTCTACTTGTGGGAGATAAGGAAAGAATAAAACAAGATGGAAACAGTATTTCACTGGACTTCTTAATTCAACACAGCCAGTGAATGTCCACAAAGAAATTAGAAGGAAAAGAATTGCCAGAAAAATTAAGAACAAGTAAACTCTCCTACAAGGCAAAAATTTGAAAAAGTATTCAAGCTCAAAGAAACAAATAAAGCACCAGGAATAGATGACATATCAGCAGAGTTATGGAAATCAAACTTGAAAGAGAGACTGCTTCAATTGGTAACAGATGTATGGAATCGGGAAGAAAAGCCTAATAATTGGCAGACAAGCATAATTTTTCCAATATACCAAAAGGGAGACAATTTGGATTGTGAAAACTAAGGGTATTTCACTTTTATTCACATCCATAATAAGAAATAGATTGGAATCATGTGCAAAAACTATCATAGGCTGATTTTAGGAAAGGTCGCTCTATCATTGACCAGGTATTTACAGTGAAAGAAATATTGGAGAAGTGTTAGGAAGCAAACATAGATGTCTTCCAAATTTTCATTCACTTCCAGGAAGCTTATGACTCCATAGATATGGTAGGCCATATCATGAGAGAATTCAGAATACCACATAGATATGGTAGGCCATATCATGAGAGAATTCAGAATACCAGAGAAGTTATTCATATTAAAAGAACTGACAATGAAGAGCACCTCTGCCTCTGTATGCATCCAAGCAGAATTGGGAGACTTCTTTGAAGTAAAGCAAGGGCTGAAGCAAGGAGATGGGCTGGCCCTGCTCATCTTCAACTTGCTGTTGGAATACATTATCAGGCAGCTATGAATCAATATCTGAGTCACACTACAATACAAATCCACACAAGTAGTTGGATATGCAGATGATATTAGCTTATTAGTAGCTTAGTACACAAGAATCTTAGAAAGATGTAGAGGAGGAGTTAGAGAAGTAGAACAAGCAGGCTTCAGAAGAGGAAGACAAACACAAGATCACATTTTCACACGACAAGTTATAGACAAGGAACTGTTTGTAGCCTTTTTAGATTTAAAGGCAGCTTTCAATACCAAGCCAACAACTATGGTCGCATTACATAAAATAGGAGCTTCAGAAAAAAAATAGTAAGAAGAATACAAAGTGTCTATAAGACAGTTAGAGAAATAGTGAGAATAGGAGGCGAGAAATCAAAAGAATTTAACATGAACAAAGGAGTTAAACAAGGAGATAGCCTCAGCCACTTATTATAATACTAATGGATCAAATACATAAACAATGTAGAAGAAGAACTCACTGTTGGGAACAGGAAACTAAAAGCAAATAAATACAATCACTTCTGTGTGCAGATGATATAGATTTAACAAGTGTTCTTGGGTTACCAGGCAGGTAAAATTGGTGTTAGCTTTCGAGCGCATGCATTGCTCTCATCATCAGGGAATGTAAAAAATTTAGACCAGTGTAGGGTTAAATACATGGCTATGATGGGGTGTAACTTGGATGCTTTCTTCCTATTGGCTCGCTCTGGATCCTGGTGTTCTTATGTAGATACGGAGGAATGGGTTCCGAGCGTGACTGAGCTGGAGTACCACGTCCTTTTTGAGATTGGTGCTTTCCCATGAAATGGCTATGGCTTCCTTTACTTGTCGGTCCCACTAACCGGCACATTTGGCTATTATTTTGGTATCTTCAAATAAAATCCTGTGTTCCGCAAGCCCATTTGTTTAGTGGCTTTGTTCCGAATTATTTGCAGATACCAAAATAACAGCCAAATGTGCCGATTGGGACCGACGAGTAAAGGAAGCCATAGTCATTTCATGGGAAAGCACCAATCTCAACAGGGACATGGGACTCCAGCTCAGTCATGCCTGGAACCCACTCTTCCGTAAAAACGTGGCAGCAGCCAATAAGAACACCAGGATCGAGAGCGATCCAAGCTCCACCCCTTCATAGTCTTGTATTTAATCATACACTGGTCTCAATTGTTTACATTCCCTGCTGATGAGAGCAATGTATGCACTCAAAACGTCTGAACTACAACATACAATAATAGAATGGGCCAGGTCAATACAAGATAGAGAAATGATAGTGAACCCAAATATTACAGAAAAAAAAATTAAGAGAGATTGGAAATAAAAGGGCAAGGAGGTAAGGAGAACAGCTACAACAAGTGAATAGATATGAATATTTGAGAACAATAATAACAGCCGATGGAAAAGTAGAAGAAGAAATAAATAACGGAGTTCTAATAACAAGCCAAATATATAACTAAGTAGGTAATAGAATAGTAGAAAAAATAAAGTACAAGAAAATACCAAATTAAGGATTTATATATCTATAAGTACACCAACAAAGCTTAACGTTCCAAATTAAGCATAAAATTAGATTATTAGCAACAGAGATGAAATACCTCAGAAGAGTGGTAGGAAATACTAGATGAGATAGAACCAGGAACACTAAAATTACGGAACAGCTTCAAGGAGAATCATTTGAAGAGGTAATAGAGAGAACAACACTAGGCTGGTATGATCATGTCATCAGAATGGGAGAAGAAAGAAAACCAAAACAAGTGATGGAAGTGAGACCAGAAGGAAAGAAAGGAAGAGGAATACCTTGAATAGAATGGTTTTGTTTGGTTTGCTGTTTCAAGTCTAATCGGAACTGGACCTACAGTTTAAAGTGGAATCCGAACCACTTGTGCCTCCACTGGGTATCGAACCCGGGACACCTTGATTACAAGGTAATGACGCTACCACTGCGCCATGGGGGAGGCCCTTGAATAGAATGGGAACAATACCTGTCAGCAATGTGGAATTATTTAAATCAAGATTTAAATAATTTATAGAATTATATACATAAGGATTTTCTAGATATCAGAATCACTTTTGGTGAAAGTACAGTAATCTCTTAATAATTTAATAATGTTTATTAGGCTCTAAGAAAGGACACAAAATACATATATGTACTGATGGGTGAAGCTCATACTAAAGGAAATGTAGGGGAGACCGGGGTAATTAGAACAGGAAACAGCCTGTAGAAGTTCCACTGTAAATTACTCAGAAAGTTACTGATGGATTTTTTAAAAATTTCTACCATTTCAAAGGACATCTTTTGTATATTTTTGAAAAAAATAATGACCATACCTGCATTGCAAATACTCGTCCAAAAAAAAAATTGTCATGACACCATAAAATTGTTCCAATTACCCCATTTGGGGTTAATGGAACATAAGTTAGAAATTTCAACTGAATAGCTTTAGATTGCTGTTGGGGTAATACAAACATCATATATAAATGTCCCATTTACCCTGCAAATTTGAACACAATAGCTCTACTTCTTCTGGAGTTATCAATGCTTGTTTAAATAAAATCCCAAGTTAACGTCTTTTTTCATAAAGTTCAATTTCCCAGCTGTGAAGCAAACATGTGTGAATGAAAATCAGTGTTCTATGATTTATTTGAAAGGTTACAGGCCATTCTACAATGTAGTAAAGAAAAAACTTCTAATAGTTACATGTACAATCTAGTATATCAATTAGAAAAAGTACAAAAAAGCATATTTTTTGGAGGAAAACTTACTCCAATTTGTAACAAGTAGTGCTAATACTTATGAAAACACTTAAGATAACTTACATTAACAGGTTTAACTGTCGTGAAAAACTAATATATACAGAAATTAAGCTTATCAGTCTCAAAAAACAATTATATATGAAACCATAAAATATAGGCTACATGACAAAAGCTACACCAAAGAACACTTGACCCATATTAACATTTGTCAGTTTCGCACCAGTAGATCTACTGATTTGAATGTTTGATTTATTTTTTGAAAGCTTCATACTTGCTCTTAATGATGTCATACAATGGAAGGGTAAATGGACCGATTCCATTTAACTCCAAAGGTCCGTAAAATATAAACTTCCTATCAATTTCCTCAACATCAGGTCTTCGTGGCCAATCGAACTTGCCAGTTTCTTTTTCCTCCAGAAACTTGATTGTTGCTTTAGACTGGCCATTAGAGATTTTAATAATTCTACCAACGTACCACTTTCGCTCGTAATATACAGCGTAGTACTTTTCCAGTTTGAATAGGCCTACATCGTCATCCTCTGATTCTTCATCGGCCTCATTAGGCCTACCACTTTCCTCATTGTTTTCCTGTGTTTTGTTCCGTTTTGGAACAGTTGGTATACCAGAACAACCTGGCTGATTTTCAGCTGCTGGGCCTGGTTCACTTTCGGCCTGTGGCTCCACGTCATCTTCAATGTCGGTGCTGTTTTCATCATTGAGAGATAGGTCTATTTCACTTTCTGAAGAAGTAGAGCTGGATTGAAGGGACATTCTTTTCTTGTCTTTTTTGGTCTTTCCTGTGGGTATATTTTCTGAGTAGGGCGATTTCTTTTTTTGGCACTGTTAGGCCTAGTAGACATTTCTTTCAGTCGCTGCATAGCATCTTCAGTTGTTAGAATTTCGCCATACTGATCAGAAAGGCGTACTCTTGATAGATTACCACTAGACATTGTTCTTGGATTTTGTCCGCTTGGTCTGTGTTGTTTACTAAGAGATTCTCTGATGAATTGTTCAAAAGACAGATACTGGGATGGTGGTGTAGTACTTCTATTCAGAACATTTTCAACATCTGAAGGCTTTGGCATTGCTGTTGAAGTAATGGAAGAGGAAGGAGTGGTTGGTTGGCTGGCAGTGTGAATGTTTACTGGATCTTGAACTGCTCCTGGTGGGATGTCAGTGGAGGCAGTTGTATTTCGTGAATTCTGAGTCATCTGAACATCAGCAACAACTGTTGATCCAGGTTGTATGTCTTCTTGACTTTGATTACGAAATCGTGCTAGGGCAAGGGGGTCACATTCTTCACTTGGAAACATGGATTCATCCAGTGGAAACAGACCAGTAGTTTTAAATCCCGACACTAGGTATGTTTTCTTGAAACTCCTAGACCACACTCTCCCTATGTACTGAGCAAAGACAGACTTCGGCAAACGAGCACCAGGATTGGTTCTGTTCCAGTCTAAAAGCAGGTTGTTCCAAAAGTAGTTACGTTTCATGGTATTTCAAGATGATGTTCTTATTACCCCATGACTGTTCTAATTACCCCAAGCAAAATCAAGCAAATTACGCAATGTTCTAATAACCCCTTTGCAGAAATTTTTGGGGTAATAAGAACTTTGCTTATAAAAACCAGGCAAATTGCCCATAGACAACCAAACTCACATGAAAAGATGTGTGCCCTTATGTTTTATTATAGGGGTGAAGAAAATTTTGCAAGGGTTCTTTCATTCACATCCAGTATATTCAGAAGCAGAGAAACACCAAACATGCGTCACATCATTTTTTGCAGGTGTATAATAAAAGTCAAATAAAACTTACTTTTGTGTAGTTATTCCAATAACAAATTTTCTGCATGTAGGTTTAGTGTAGGTACATAGGTATGAAATGTTATTACACCAGTCTTTTTGTTTTAAATTATTCTACATTAACATGTTCCAATAACCCCATGTTCTAATTACCCCGGTCTCCCCTAATATGCAAACTGTAAACACATTTAAATTCTCTTGATTTAAAATTAAATAATAATATTATAGGCAAAAAAGCAAACATTTTGTGTAGAAAAATAAAAAAAATACTAATCATGTTAAACCATAAATAGTGTGATTATCATTAAACTGTAAATAAGCATGGCAGCTGATATTTTGCAAAGTGTCATTTAAAAATTTGCCAAAATTCAGATACAAAGACTTTCAAAAATATTTTAAGTTACAATAATAGGGTACATCCAGAATGTTTTATTTTCACTGGAAGAAAAGTTACTGAAATTATGTATTATAGTTTCATTAACACACTTAACACTAGAAGCGCCAGGATTTTTTACTACCTAGAAATGCCACCTCCGGTCAAAATGACCGGTATTTAAAATTTGACCATTTCTCAAAATGGATATTGCCAATAATCATCTTATTACTAATAAAACAAAATATTTTGTAAAAAAAATACAAAAATATCATGAAACCAAGCGATTTTTATTTTCCATGCACTAATTACAACAATAAATATTCATTTTCTTCAAGGACATAAGTTTCCGTCGTGAAATTTCAGATATTACATTTTTTCCATTTCAGTACCTTTTCTACACCAGAAACACATTTTCCACAAACATATTTTTTGGACGTTGAACAAATGTCACTTGTTTTGTTTTGATTGCACAATGCCACCTGGCATTGGCACCTCTTTCTGGAAACAGAGCCACTTATATTCCGTGCATGTGATATTGATGTTGACAATATTTTATTGGGCTTTGCATTCAAATGTCCTCCTCTCAGTTCCTCAGCTAATTCTATCAAAAAGTTATGTCTCGTAACTGCCTTGTAAACTACCCATGCATTTATTGCTGCCAGATCTAAGATATTGTAAAACATATGTACCGGCCATCTACGTGATGAAGCATGGACTGAATATTTGCATGCCATTTGATCAACAACATCAACACCGCATTTAGATTTGTTGTAATACTTGATTGTTTCTAGGAGTTTCTTCTGGCTTTGCAAATCTACTTCTACATCTGAATACATGTAGCTTAGGAGTAGAACATTTTTGTTTGGTTTAGCTTGGTATGCACACAATGTAATGTCCCCCTTTTTTAGCAAACATGTTTCATAGACTTGTGTTCTAATGTTCACAATTTCATTAGGAATCTCTTTTCTGCTTTTCTTCTTAGTGCCAATTAGACTCGTCTTCTTCTCCTTTAGCTTCTCAGCGAGTTTTAGCGATGTGAAATAATTGTCAGAAGTTACATTTCTACCCACATTTAGATAAGGTGAAGTGATTCTCAATACAACATTTTCAGGTACCGTAACATTATCATTCCTTGATTCATCTTTTGTAACGCTTGATTAGGGTGGTGCCAAATAACCCAGATTAGTTTTATAATACGTAATGGAAGCGCGTGCTAAGGGTACCCATATTGACACCTACTCCTGAACAAGCGATACAAAACAGAAATAACACGACGTTCCTGCTATGTGTCAGTTCCAAACACTTCTCAGTTAACAGGAAGGTCGCGTTAGGTTCAAATCGTTAGTGGAAGCCCGAAGAACGGGACTAATCCTAAGGATTCCGTTCTTTTCTTTATCCGATCAAGGGGATAGGATTAGATATTTTATATGAACGTCAGTCACGTTACAACTTGAACACTTATCTTACCACACCAAAATACAATAATTGCAGATACGTAATATATATATATATATATATATATATATATATATATATATATATATATAATGTATGGAGTACACCAACCGTTACACACCAATCTCCTTATGAAGTCGCAAAAGATGCATTAGGGCTAATCGCGACGATTCAGTAATTACCATTTAATTAATTGGCACAATTCAAACAAAGGCGATTAATAACAATAAGAACGGTTTTCACTTAATGGTTTAATTCTAAACATCAAAAGGGTTATTCAAAAGGTTTAATTCAAAATAGTAACAAGCCGATTTCCATAACGTTAACAATTCTCTGTTTGTTTTATTTCATTACGGCATTTAACACACATCCATTTGGACTCAACATTAACAATTATGACCTTCAAAGGCATGACTTCAAAACAAGGATAGCACTATATGCCACAGTAATTACATTGGATCAACATTTCATATGTAATTTTTAAATTTTTACAACAACGTATTGAACAATCTAAAAATGTTCTATTAAATTTACTTTGTGACGCTTTGACCTCTTGTGCACGGGTATGATGCTACAGTTTAGGTACTGGCTTATTAAGGACGCCTTTTTGTATTTTTATCATGTTGGGTAATGCAAAGGTTCCGACGTTCGAATTGTAAAGGGCAATGCTATAGACAAAACGGATGAACTCCTCAATTGCTCATATGCAAGCAATCCAAAAATAAGGGGAATAGTGGGAGTACAATCGGGAACGAGTTAAATGTTACTGCGCTTGAGTATCACATTTAACTGTCATTTTCTCACGTGTGTATCAATTTTAAGTCCGGCACTTATATGCTGTATTGGCTCAAGTCAATTTCACTAAGTGCAATAAGGTTTGAGTAATGATTAGCCAATTAAAACACACGATGCTCGCCCATCCCAAAGAACAAACGTTAAGGGCGAGTTTGTATATAATAAGTTCTGTCACAACGCAAACAACAGGATTTAATATTGTAGTCTCTGGTTTACCTTTTGTGTTCCTTGGTGCCTCCTTCTTAACGATTTCCTCTCAACCGTACGGGTACCCACTTTTACAGTTGATAGGATCCACATGGACATGGAACACTCCCTAGTAGGTAAAGTCTCCCGTCTCCGTTGACTGGTAAGGCACACAAAGGGACTGGTGCGCTGTAGATGGCTTCCTGTGTTGCTGCGTGGGAGTCTCGTGCCGAACTGCAGATTGCTCCGATCGAAGTCATCGGGAACAAAAAAGGGGGGAGGGGGAGAAGTAAGTTTCAATTACCACTGCATGACGGCGACAAGATCCAGGCACAGTAGTGCTGCCGTCTATGCGGATTTGAGAGCTTATTTGAAACAAAGAAGGTCTGTTTCCGTACAGTGACGTACGTGTAATATTCACAAGGGATAAAAAGGGATTGTGAATATTACACTTTCCCAAGGTATGGAAAGGCATTGCACATGTATTTGGAATGTATGTCCACTGGCATCCAAAATTTTATACAAAATTTGTCTGGTTTCTTTGGCATGTACTGTGTAAATCTACACCTCGCTTTCGAAGGAAACAATTGTTCGCCAACTGTCAGATTTACCCCTGGGGTGTAGCAACTCCTACAATTAGCTATAAATTTGTCCCAAATTTCAGAGCACAGTGCAAATTTATTAGTTTGTAATCGTTCAGATCTGGATGATTTTGAATCGAATCTAAGATATTTCATTATTTCCCTGAATCTGTTTCTTGACATTGTTTGTTGAAAGAAAGGTGGCCCCCAAAGTAGTTCTCCATAAAAAAAATCGTAGTCTATAGAACTGCACCCATACAATCCTCTAGCATATAAAATAGCCAGGAAAGCGTCAAGTTCTTGTAATGACAAACGCCAGTTGGGTTGCTGGTTTCGAGCTGCTTCTTCTTCCGTACACTTCTGTATGTGTCAAAGCATGGAATCGTCTACAGTAAGATCTGGGTCCTCGACATCGGATTCATTTTCACTAATCTCCTGTAATACTTTCAAATATTCCTCTGGACTGAGGACACATTGTCTAGAAAACATGCTTACAAACTGCAGTGTTCAAACGAAACTGAGTGTTCACTTTCTCCTTCTTATCAGCTTCGACAATACGCCAACATATATGGGAGAGTCCAAAAGAGGAAGGAAGAATAGGGGTGGAATCTGTAAGTGCAACGTTCCAACCGAGAAGTGGTTTTCCATTGAAATACATTAGCGGTCAAAATGACCGGCAACGGCGCTTCTAGGTAGAAACAAATATTTCCATTAGTATTATTTTTTTGTAAATAACGCATAGCAGTAATAATGTACTGCAAATTTTAGGAAAAGTCTCAAAATTTCAATGCCCGAAGAAATTTTTTTCTGTACAAAGCAGAAATTGAAATTTGAAAAACGGTCAAAATGACCGGCTTGGCACTTCTAGTGTTAACAAACATTTCCGTAGTAGGAAATTCAAATATGTACTTTCACAAACAGAAAAATGTATATTTACATATATTTTTTTATTTCCTTTAATCAAACTGTTCAAATATTTTACCGAGCCATTGACTAGAAAAAGCTTCTCTATAAAAAAGACATATCTATATGTGTAGTGCCAAAAACAATTCCAGGAAATTTAAGCTTGTTTTTAAAGAAATACAGGGTGAACAGAAACTATAGGGACAAACTTCAGGAGGTGATTCCTGACAACAAAAAAGTTCATATCAACTTATGTCCGGAAACACATATTTGCCAAAGTAGATGGCACTGAAGAACGACATCATCCTCTCATAACAACACTTACAGTGTGTGTGCTTTTTTTGTGTTGCGGATTGAGTAATTGGAGCTATGTCAAAGGACCATAGTCCGATATTCATACCAGGAACAAGCCGAGATGGTATTCGTGTATGGTCAAGCAAATTAAAACTGTCGAGAGGCCACACGGATTTATCGAGCCACGTACCCAGACAGACAGCACCACCCAAACCACAAAACCTTTGCAGGCATTTATGGGCGTTTGTGTGAGCATGGGTGTTTGTTTTCATACAGGCGAACATGGAGGGTGGCCGCGGCATGTGCATACACCAGATCTGAAAGAACAAGCTCCAGGCAAGTGGCCAGCCAGCATGGTTTAAGCCAAGTGATGGTATTCTGTATCCTATATGAAAACCGCTACTATCCCTATCACCTGCAACGTGTGCAGGGATTATCACCAGCAGATTTTCCTCCAATAGAACGGTTTTGTTCCTGGTTTTTGCAACAGGCCACCTTGATATTGGGATTTCTATCCTCAGTCCTCTTCACCGATGAAGCGACCTTTGGTAGAGATGGCATCGTCAACCTACACAATCATCATCTGTGGGCTACAGCTTCATCGGGAAATGGTTGAATCATCTCATCAGTAACTGTTCAGCATCAATATATGGGCAGGGATTATTGGCGACCACCTACTTGTACCATTTGTTCTTCCACAATGCCTTAACGGACAGATGTATCTGGATTTCCTTCAGAACACTCTGCCTTATTTGCTTCAGAATGTGCCTCTGGCAATACAAGTAATGTGGCTGAGCTCCAGCCCAGTTTCGAATTATTGTTCATGAACACCTCAACAACATCTTTCCCAGAAGATGGATCGGATGAGGAGGCCCTGATTTTTACTTGTGGGAGCATCTGAAAAAGTGTTGTGTATGCTTAGCCACTTCCTCATGTGCAGACCCTTGAACAGCGTGTCGGTGTAGCCTGTGACACTATTTGGGTACAGGCTGGAACATTCGAACGAGTGAGACAATCCATGATGCAACGTGTGGACGCTTGCATTGCATCCCATGGAGGCCACTTTGATGAGCACCTGTTGTAACATTGATGAAAGTCATGCCATGTAATGTGTACCGGTACTAATTGCTTTATTTCAGACTCACTGTCCATTTCCTGACATATGTTGATATTAACTTTTTTGTCCCTTTACCTGTCATGAATCACCTCCTGAAGTTTGTCCCTACAGTTTCTGTTCACCCTGTATAAAAAATCGATTTAAATAAAAAATGTGATTAAAATAATAAAAAAATATTTTTAAAATAAAAATCATGATTTTTATGTACCCTGCCTGTCAAAGATGGTTACTAAAAGAGAGAAGACACTACTGGAAGGTAGTTGAATGGCTCAAGATAAGAAGAGTTTTAGCAGATGGCTGAAAAACTCCGGACGCTTAACAGCATGAAGGGAAGAAGAAGAACTTCCAGAACCAGTTTGGAATGCTTAACATAGATAAGGGAGGAGGAGGTGGAGGATGGTCTTGTGTGAATTGATGACTCATTGCATTACATTCAGGTGACGATATGCCAGCATAATAACAGGTGACTCATTGCATTGTCATGTGTTTTGTTCTTGATAGATATTGCAACAGCTTTATGTCGTACAACTAGGAAAGACTTGCTTGAGCCTGTATTGTGCTGTAGATTTTATTCGATATATAATTTTTTGTACCTTTTTTCCACATGGAAGTATGGTATATAGTAAGTACCGGTTTTCTTTCTGTGTGTAACTAATTTTACCATTTTAATTATCTTTCAATAATATGTTTTTTTCAGTTATACGTTATTTCCCTTCTGTCCCTCATAAAAGTTATAAATGAGATTTCACTGTATTGTAAAGTATGTGAAATGCTGATTGTAATCTCATCTTTTGTTTTAATCTTGAAGATGGATGCATCAGGTGAATTCAAAGGAGATTTGAAAACCGTAGTAATAAGAAATAACCATATATCAGAGCAGGATGACAAAGCTTTAAGCACAGCAGATGGAAAGACCAACACGGATATTCTTCAGCAGGCTCTTAAAAACAGTGGACTTTCTGGAAAGGAACCACCAGAGAGAATAGGTGCGTAATTTTTGTATGATAAAATTAATTATTGTCATATCATTTATTGATAAAATTTTCATGGTTGCTCATCATAAAAGGTGATTGATTTTGTTCAGTTTACTTTGCTTTTCTGCCACTTTTGGATAGTCACGAATATAATGTGATCTAATTGATGAGGGGACACTCACAAAGAACACGCATGCCCAGGCTGCGATTCAAACCTGGGACCCATATTAGAAGGTGAAATATTGTGCTGTTGCCGTCGATGATTAATTATTCGTGTACTATTATTAAATGAAAAATACATATCTTTCACAATTTGCGAAGGTGAAGCCAAATCTGTGGGCTGATTACATATCTAAGTTACCTGAATATTAGAATAAATGGAAATGCAGCAAATCACTTTGTGATAGAAACTTTTATCACAAAACTTCACAAGTGTTATCTCTGTTACCATAGCAACAACAGTGTTGCCAAACACATAAACGTTGTACAATTTAACATAAATAGAAAACAAACATTATTAAACAGCAACTTGAACATTAACGTTTGAAGTTAAAAATATATAATAATTATAATTGTACATTTACAAATGAACATAAGCCGGACCCTGTGGCCGAGTAGTTAGCACATCGCGCTGCGACACCAAGGGTCCCGGGTTCGAATCCCACTCGGGCTTGGTTGTTTGTGAATGTCCATTCATCAATTTCATCATTTCATCACTCATCCCCATCTTCGCAAATTAGCCAAGAGGCACAAAACTCGAAGTAAAATAAACTAAATCAATCAATCAATCAATCAATCAACAAATGAACATAAGAAGTGAAATATATTTGTACTGTAGGCAACAGTCACAACATTCCCCTTCCTCGGGGAAGAAAACGACAAGTTCTCAGAAACTTTAAAATCACCCTATAGCAATTACATATTGACACGAGGAGTTTTCTTCATAATATTTGTAGGTAAATTAAGTACATATCAAGAAGCTAACCTAGGATAAATTCCCTTTTGAAACCTAGGTACTCTCTATCATAGAGTCATACTTCCTAGAGCATTCATAGATCTGGGTACCGTACATTAACATTAAAATAATACATCTCTTTTAAACTCTTCCTGTCTTAGGACTAGATCTCAAATTCTAAGTATCCATCCCATAAATTAATTATGTCAGTTTAACCTCTTGACTCTTATACATTTGAATGTAAAAGTTTGTATGTAGTTATTCTCCTCGACGATTATTAAAATTTGTGAGTTTCGTTTTCCATACTCTTGAATATTAATGGTGTTTAGCTATGGGCGATAATCGTTATCACAGACTCAATGTTCTCAATACTTTAACATTCTTATAAGATAGCATTATTACAATATTATGCACTTATTCATCATTATAAACTTCAAATGCTTTTGTTGTATGAAGAAAATATTTAAGTCAACCATATACAATATAGTAAACAAGATCAAATAGCAAAGACTTTGTTGAAACTAAACTTTTGCACGAACATAAATGTCGAAACATTTTCCTTTTTGTAACATTCAATCTGAAAACAGTTATTGCTTGCTTAACAGTATAATAGTTTTTCATTGAAATAATAAGAATGATAACTTATAAGTTAGTAAGAAAGTTCCTTAACTTTTGAAGTTCATGTTAAAAATGTTTGAAAGTCTAAGTTCACCTGCAGCATTCATTTAATCTTACATCCGATGTAGACTGATCAGACTGTTTGCATGCAGTTTCTCTAGTCAAAAGTAGGAGCGTTTGCGTTCAAATAATTACTCATCGTCTTTGTTTGATAATTTTCGTTTCTAGCATGACTGTCTTCATTAGGTCTTGCACACGTTGGACATACACTAGATGAAGATAGATTTGTAGAAAACCTTAAACTACTATGCTGTTCGTTACTATCATTAACTGGACGTTTATAGTTACCAGAATGCCAATTAAACCTATTGTTTGAAAATGTTCTATTTCCTTGGTAATTTTGGAAATTATTATCAGATCTTCTAATATTTCCAAACTGATTGTTCGAGTTATTGAAATCCCTTCTGAAATTTCCGCTAGAATAAAGTGATCATTGATTAATGTAATTACCATCAAAATTCAATCTGGGTCTCTTATTTTTTGAATATTTAACATTTTCCCCAACTGAGATACGACTACTGGATGAATCTGAATGGTCAGGTATAGGTTGTACATTAGTATTATTCTGCAACACTGAGTAACGATTGCATTGCTTATTATCACCTACAAACATATCACTTTGCTTGTTAAGAAACTGTACACTCAAATTACTATTAGAATCACCATTCTTCGGGTTATTTCCAGATTTTAAATTCATAGCGTTGAACCCATCAGGCAATTCAAACTTTTTATTGGATCTTACATTTACTAGATCTAATCTTTTCAACAAATCGATTACATCATCTACCTTGTTCAATCTAGCAGCTATTACCGACTGAGCAATAGATGCGGGCAACTGGTTAATGAAGATATCAATAGCTTCAGATTCGTTGGGATGTTCCACTAAGTTTTAATAAGTGGAATAAGTGCGCTGCAAAAAACTTCCATACTAACACCACTCTTACTGTCATATCTTCTACTTCTAAGTTCAGAAAGTTGAGCTTGCATCAAGGAATATGATGTATAGTGTTGCAAGAATTCACTTACGAAATCTTTCTATGTCACAAAAGTGTCAATGTGTGTATTGTACCAGCCCTCTGCCGGTCCCTGGAAGCAATTAGAAATGCACTCTAATCGTTGTGTATCTGGCACTTGCAATAAGTCCAAATGCGAAGTTAAACTTTTAATAAATTTACATGGACAACATTTTTCTGGATTGCCAGAGAATTTTGGAAGCATGTTAAGTTCATTTAGTCTTGCATACTTTCTAGTTTTGTGCGTGCCCTTGCATTTAATTGTACAACTCAGCCTATTAACACCAGGCACAAATGTTGAATGTAACGGAGACTCGTTACAATCTTGCATTTCTGTACAACGATTATAGTTAAATTGACAAGGCTTATAAACTGGATTACAACATTCATGGTTAGGTTGTGATGAGACTTTTACATAATTTTTATTTCTTTCTGCTTTTCTTCTGCTGATCTTAGGATGTTTAATTTTTCCTATGTGAATTACATTGATCACACATATAATCTCTTTGTTGTTCAGCACCAGATTCATCGAAAGATGATGAATCTTCTTGATTTTGTGCGAACAACCCAACATTTTGAATACCATGTGACATTCTATCAGCAACCTGAGAATGTTAATAAACGTTAGAACAACTTGGCAATGTAGTAACTGGAGGCATTATTGAAAGTTCTTGAATTCTTACCTCACATACTTCAAGACGTTCAATTATTTCCACATCACAAACTAGATTAGTAATTTTTGACAAACTTGCAATTTGCCCTTGCACCTTTCCAGTCAATTCTGAAATATTGCCCTTACACACACTAATTTGTTCTTCCAAGTTGGTAAATTTGTTACTGCAGCCAAGGTTTACTTCCTGAAGTTGTTCTAAGAGTTTCTGAACTTCATTATCCATTCTCTTGTGCAGACTTCTGGCATTTGATCGACATCATTCACCAACTAAACTTATTTCTTCTTTAAATGATTGCCTCATTTCCTCGACGTTGCAGTAAGTGATTCCATTTCCTTCCGTGATTGAGATATTTCAGAAGAGATCTGTTGTTGAAAATCATTGAACTGCTGGCGAAAATCCGTAGACTCTAACCGTTGCACTGTTCCTGTGACTGCTTCTGGAAACTGTTGAACTGTTTCTGCGACTGATTCTGGAAATCGTTAATTCTATGCAGTTCGCGGAATGAAGCTGACAGTTGTGAAACTAAAACATCTTGAAGAATCGTAGGATTAGGGTTAACACTAATGGTGACAATATCATTCTGATCTTCCTCTTGCACACTTTGACTTTGTACAAAAGCTTCCATTGCAAATGGATCATAAGACGGATCACACGTCTTGCACAAGTATCGGTACTTCTCATTACCTTGTTACAAATCCCAGTGTTTGTCAGTCAATCCTAAACATTCTATGTGAAACCAAAATTCACATTTGTTACAATAGATCAACCTTTCCTTTCCTGAATCTTGGCAACATTTGAGGACTAAAAGTGGTAAACTGTGTAAGTGCCGAAAGTGAAAGTGCACATCAGCCCGTAAGAACATGCACACTAGTGACTCTTTACATGCCCTTTGAACTACTTAGAGGGCTGCCAGCCACATTTCACCACATTATAAAGCATGGCACATTTCACAGTTTAACGTGGAAAACTGTGTTTGAATTATTGTGGCACTTACAGCGTTTACCAATTTTAGTCTTCATTTATCAAAATGTAATGAATCATGGCTGTTCAGACTCATTGCCTGGTATAGAATTTACAGATATGCAAGTTCTGGATCGTAGATTATAGTTACTTCTTGAAGTAACTATACTTTACACTTACTGTATGTACTGTATGTACAAGAAACTGTATCATAAAAGGGAGCACTGCTAAAATTTGTTGGGACACAAATTAATATTTATGTATCTAATGTACACATAACAATACACACATAATGTTAGTAGTTTTTCAAAGTGTGGTATTTTTCAAAGCACAGTACTACACAAAGTGCGACATTACATTTTTGGCACATATAACGAGACTCTTTTTCTCTTCTTGGGTTCTATCATCGAATTGGCACACACATGACATTTTGTGGTAGGTTCTTTCTTCTTTTCTGTAGCTGGAACTAATGTCAAAAAATGGGTGTATCAGGATCATCAATACCACTGTTCTCATCTGATTCACCATGTAAATCATTGTCTGACTCATCATTTTTGTCGTTTATAATAAATTCAGCAATTTCAGCATCTGTAAGAGCACTCGTACTTGCGCGACTAGAGGCCATTGCAAACAATAATAATGTTCCAAGTATACAAAACAATGACCGCTCTCACTATAGATGGTGGTAGTTATCAACAACAAGTTTCACAAACTCGCATGGCAAATCCACAACTCAAAAAACATAGTCTAATCTTTAGGGCCAGTATACTAGCCCGTAGCAGAGCTTAGAGGTTTCAGTATACATGAACATAGTTGCTTTGTACCTCCCAAGATGGCAGTAGCTATCAGGGATCAACAAATTTGAACCTGCATTGTGCTGACGCCAATCTAAAAATTGCGAACTAGTTGGGCGAGTATACTCGTCCGTAAGATATGAGTGTATTATTTCTTGGACAAGTATACTCACCAGTAGCACTGAAAGAGTTAAGGAAGTTTGCTAATATGAAATCACGATATGTGTTATTAATCTTAAAAGGTGTTTTATCATATTGTGGTGCTACCCCTTTTACATTTGATTGTATTGATTTTTTTCTTGTATTTTATTAGCTGTACAAGTGTCACAGATATCAAGTACAGAAAATAATTCTGAAACTTTGCAAACTTCGAGAACAGAGCAGCAAGAAGAAACTGCAGGGTTGGAAAAGACTGAAAAGGGATCCACAGGATACATTACTTTAGCTGACAAGGCTTTAGATGGAACAGTCCGGTAAGTGTTTTCATAATAGTGTATGATCTAATTGAGTTGTGACAGTGATGTGACAAACCAGAAATTTTACTGATTCTGATGTACTCACCGATAATTTTTTGAACTGATCTCGATATTTTTCTGATTCCAATACAGAAGATTTAATAGAAATGGACATGAGAAAAATACATTTGCTATATTTCTATTTGCATGCGGAGACCTACTACTAGTACAGAAGCCGTTCTTCGCATGTTTTAGAAGCTCGTGAATTCAAGTAGTAAAATGAATTCATGTTGTTAATACTGAAAATGTAAGGCTGGCATATTAAACTTTCCAATGGAATAGATTGAACAATTGAAAATAAAGTACAAAAAGTGAGAATTTTTATGAATTCCTTTTCTAAATTGTAAAAGAGATAATTTTTATTAATTCTTTTTCTCTATTCTCTTGTGCATTTACCCATGATATTGTTGAAAATTAAACAAACATTAAGTTTGTAGCTAGTTAGATTAAACAAACTTTATTGGTACTCATTTTTAGACATGTATTCAATTCGCAAATGTGAAAGATTTGCATTAAGAAGTAGTGGTCAGAATGAGCATTAAGTATTACATGCATCTTTATCAGTGAGAAATGCATCATGCAATGATGCATTTAGCTTTAAAACTTTTTTCATTCTCCTTGCAGAAATAAATAAGCAAAACTCATCCATTCTGTTTTCTGCTGTCAAGATTTAAGAGACATGGCTGTTGCACCAAATTGTGTTAAATTAATTTCTCTCATTTGATTTCATATATTATGGTCTGAACCCTTAGATTTGTGATAAAATTAATTACATTGTCTTAAGATTGTGATCTGGTAGAGACGATATGTTTTGATATTTTTAATAAAAATCATAATATGGGGAAGAAATTGTGTGGTTCATTAGAATTTTAACCCTAAAATTTTGAAAAATAACCCTGTAAGAAGAGAAACTGGACATGAAACTGCCCACTTTCTAACTCATATGTAAAACTTGAGCCACCATAATTACTAGTGTCATTGAGAGTGTAAGTATTTTACATGTTTGCCATGAAGGCTTCTGTCCAGATGTATAAGTTAATTATAATTGAACATTTTTCTTGCCTAATTCCAGGAGGTACATGATAAGACTGCGCAAAGTTGGACATGTTAGATGGCATCAGTGCTCTTACTGTACAAAGGAATTTAAAAAGCCTTCAGACTTAGTTCGGCATATTCGAATACATACACACGAGAAACCATTCAAGGTAAGATAATTCCATTGATGCAGTGTGTGCTTTTGTATACAATAATTAAGACTAACAGACAACCAGCTTTTAGATGATTTTAAATTGTCTAAGCATTGCATTTATTGATCAAAGACTCAATAATATACTTGGTTCAACTTGGAGAAATTGACATACAGAGTTTTCCTAAAGTCCTTCCCACATTTAAATTCACTATAACTTCGTAATGAAGAGAGATATTTCAGTGAAATAAAGTTTGTACTGCACAGCAGCCTTTAAAGTTCTAACTGGCAACATTGCCTGTGTCGTCCTCATCGCCACACCTCGAACTTGGCACCTCCAATCTCATCCTGAATCCAAATTGCCTGCGATGACTACACATATCTTTGCTTCGAGGTCATCCAGATATCTCAGACACTTCCGTCTTGACATATCCCCATAGCCAAAAGTCACACAGAGCCAGATCTGGTGACCTTGCGGGCCATGATGTTGGTCCTCTGCTGCCAATTCACCTGCCTCCTGAATCAATGCCATCTTGGAATTACCTGATCGCTCGCAGTCACATTATCCTAGCATTACCAGGCAAAACTTTAAAGATTGCTGTGCAGTACAAACTTTATTTCATTGAAGTATCTATGTTTGTTGCAAAGTTATAGTGAATTTAAATGTGGGAAGGACTTTAGGAAGTACATGTATTGTAGATGCTTCCTCAGTGGTTGAATGTTCTAAGTGCTTGATGTATAGCCTTGTTATCAAAGGTTGCAGAGTAGACTCCTGTCAAGATGTAGGTGCTTATTTGTGCTTATTAACTGATCCATAAGAATTAATCAGGAACCAGCATTCAATAGGTTATAAAAGAAAACTTGAACAAATGATAATCCTTGTGTTCAGTGCAAAAATTATGCATATTCCTAGACTACTTCTCGACTTACCGTGCCTGGAAGTGGAACCAGTCGTGGTTGTTTTCAAATGCACGAAGAGATAGAAATCACAGGAAGGAATCTGAACAGGAGCATAGGTTGTCGGACATGTTTGTAAAAGGAAGAGGGGAAGCCGTCAATCCTTTCACCATGCATATCCATTCATTTAGCACAGACCATACAGTACTACTCCCTAAAACACACACTACTCTTCGATCCCATTCAGCAATGAATTTTGTCACAGTGTGTCCTTTGGTATGCAAAAAATAGATCACTCCGTAAAATTTCGTGCTTGGTAGGATCCAGGATGTTGATTTCCCAATAGTCCTTGTATTTAGTTATGTTCTTTATATTTATCCCATATAGAAAAGCAAATGAAAATGTATTCACATCCAGAGTAGGTGTGATCTGTGAAACATAATACATGAATGGTGATCATATATTTATTTAATATACTATTTACAATATCAATATGGAATTTTATGTATCAATAAAGTTAACCAACAGTGCATATATCTGATGTTCCTGGCTCTGTCGTTTCTTTATATTGAGAAAAAGACATTGCGTTTTTGGGTAATTTATGTTAGAAAGAATGTAATTGATTTTTATGTTTAGCAAGAACAGAATGGCGGAATATTCATAGAATTGTTCAGATTCAGAAAATTGCTGCAAACATTGGCCAGTAATCATCATCTGTCCATCTCATTGATCCCATCTTAAGTCAGCTGACACCAGTGTTGTAGCTGAAGTCTTGAACGCAGTGCCAGCTCAGCATGTTTGACACAACCTCTGAGGAAGCCAACCGGACCCGTATCTGGTTTCAAGCCACCACCTGTTTTTCTGTAAAGCAATGTTGTCACTTTTGCCTGCAGTGTTTAGACATTCATTGATTCACTGTGACGTTATACACCCAAGATCTATATATTGTACAAAAAATATAGCACAATACAATAACACAGCCTAGCAAAGTTAAAGAACCTGCAACCTCGTGTTCAGAAATGTAGAAAAACAGGAAGGTAAACATGATAATCAACCATATATATATCAGAAGCAGTTTAACTGTGGTGCAAGTTTCAGAGATTTTTCTCCATGGTCAATTTTCTGTGGAAAGTGAGATTTTCTTAGCATTGATTGGTTTTGATATGCAATTATTCATGTTACGGATAACAATATGTAACGCACACTAACATTTTGCAAACCGAGTTTTGACCCTAGTGTCAAAATATAAAGAAACTGAATTAGCAACATTTCATTTACTCCATGTGGACTTGACGAGAGCTGTAATTTATTGGACTCCACGTGGACCTGACATGTGGTTGTTAGGAGGAAAACTGATCTTTCGGAACTTTCTTTGATGTAAAGTGGTCATCCAAAGAGTATACCAGTATCTTAAAGTATCAGGTATATTTTTGTGTCCAATATTGGCAGACGTTTTTTCAGCATTTAGGATCTCATGAAGTCTGCACAAATACCACACTTTGCACAATCAAAATATCTTGAAGCAAAACTCTGAAAAATTGATTCTTATAGTTGGGAGTGCAATACTCACCCACTAATGTTAATCATTGTTTTGAACAACTTTTAATTGTTACATATTTTAAAAATATATTGACAGTCCTACTTCTAGTAACTAGAAACCTTTTGTTATTTTTCACAAAAGTTTGTGTTTTTTTTCTTTTGTAGTTTTTTGGTAATCGTAATGTCAATGGTAATTTCTTTGGTTAAGATTTTAATTTCCAGCTTGGCACCATTTTATGCTTACCCGGTATGGCTAAAACTTTTCTTATGAGAGTAATTTCAATAACAATTTTATAAACTACAAATAACTTATGAACCAAGAAAGGATATTTAACTCTCACACATAAAAATCATATTATTTTTTGTAAGATATCTTGTGGAAGTTATTTAGATATTTTTTACTTACTGTACTGTATTTTCTTATACTTCAGTGTCATTTGTGTTTCCGAGCATTTGCTGTAAAATCAACGCTCACAGCTCATATAAGAACTCACAATGGGGTGAAGGAATTTGTCTGTGATGTCTGCACCAAGCGCTTCTCAACACAAAGCAGTCTTAAAGTTCACATGAGGTAAGCATATTTTTTTCTTTGATTTGTGAAACTATTTTCAGTTAAACAGCATTTGTTCTGTACTGTTCATAATGTTGTTTTATTTTACATATAGAGAAATTGTACATAAGTAGAAGCACATAATTTTGGTAAATAAAAATGCAAAATTTCGGTACAAAAGTAGTAACAATTTCTGTGTTATAGTAGTGAAATATTAGATGAAAAATGGTGTATATATAAAGAGACATTTTGGTTTTAAAATTGTGAATATAATCCTAAATTTGATTTAAAAAGTACACTTATTACACAAAATTAACATTTCACTTCTAACAGCACATTTATGTAGTTATCAGAGTATTAAGTTTATTTCTGTGTAAAGAAGTCCATTTTTGCTTCTCCAATATTAGCAGCGGATTTAATCAATTTTCCATGAATTGCATAACTTGCAGGATAATTCAGACTTCAGAAGGTGTCGCATCGGTAAATAAACCCTAAATTTTGTGTTTAAGAGTATTTCTCATTTTGCAGTTCATTTCACATTATTTCGTGACAAAACATGGTAGCAAAATGCATCTCACACCTTTCAAAAACATGAAAAAAATCACTAGAATGTGTATCTTGACATTTCATTTTTTTGTCAATAATGAAATATGCATTATCCTATATAGAAGACATCTGTAACTAAGGCTTAAGTGTCCCTGCATATGAGTGATTTTGTATATGCTATTGCAAAAAAGAAAAAAAGAAAAAGACTGCATATATAGAATACCCAGTGCTTGAAGTGAGGGTTGCAGGGGAATCATATGTCCCCTAGGTAGCAAAATTTGTGCAAAGCATCCATCCCAGCTCTCTGTCACTGCAAAACCATACAAGCATATCCCCAGCTAACTCCAAGGCATGAGCGAAGATCCCCCTAGATAACATTTTCCACTTCAGGTCCTGGGAATACCAGTAAATAAATGGTGGGTGGACAGACACAAATTACAATAGTGGAAAATGTATTGAATCACCTTTTAAATTTCTTGGAATTTTGATTTTCATGTAATTTTTACATCAGAATATCAAAATCTTACATGATATGTAGATTTGATTTGATTTATTTTACTAACTTTTCTGCCACTTTTGGGAATGATATGGTGAAATTGATGAAGGAATGCTCACATAGAACACTTGTACCCAAGCCAGGAATCGAAACTAAGATTCCTGGCATTGTAATGCACTCTGCTATCCACTCTGCCACAGAAGCCGGCACCTGATATGTAGAGCCACGTATTTATGGTGAATATAAGATCCAAGTTTTTGGTACAAAAACTGGGTACATTTTGGAATGAAAAGCAGTATAAGAAATTGCATTTGAAAGTTAAAATGATGAATATAACCCTAAATTTGATTTGTTCATTTCAATTCTTGTGTTGATATCCTGATGTAAAATAGATTTTTCTGTACTCAGAAATTTTCAACTAAATAAATAAATTTCAGTTGTGGAATACCCAGACAAATTCTGGTCAGATTCACCCTGCAACACCGAATTCACCCGTCGCAGGAACTGTGCACCTGGATTTCTGAAAGCTATTGCTAACTGCTTTTCCAATTCAGCTTTCTCAACTTCTCCTGGTACTATTTAGTTTTGAGCAGTCGAAAAGAGATTGGATGGACAAAGGAAGAAAAATATGTAATATTTGTCCATTCAAAACTATCAGCAAAATTTTACCATTCTTTTAATACTTTCATTTAAGATTCAGATTAACTACATTTTGATTGTAATTAACATCACAATCATAAATTGCACATTGCTAGAGGCACATATTTTTGGTAAATAAAAAAGCAAAATTTCGGTACAAAAACAGTCAATTTCGGGTTCAAAAGTGGTAAATAAAATAAAATTTCGCTGTGAAAAAGTGCCATATAAAATGACAGTTTGGTTTTAAAAAATGTGAATATAATTCCAAATTTGATTTAAAAACTGCACTATTACACAAAATAAACATATCCCTTCTAATAGCACATTAAATCATTGCCAGAATATTAAGTTTATTCCTGTATAAAGGAGTCCATATGTGCTTCTCAAATATTTACAGCAGAATTAATCAATTTTCCGTGAATTGCATAACTCACAAGCTACTTCAGACTTCAGAAAGTGTCACGTCGGTATATAAATGTTAAATTTCGTGTTTAAGAGGCTATTTCGCATTTTGCATCATTTCGTGACAAAACAGGGTAGGAAAATGCACCTCACCTCTTTCAGAAACATGAAAAATTAACATTAGAATGTGTTATTTCACATTTTGTGTTTTTGTAAAAAACTAAATATGCATGCCTCTACACATTGCGCATGGTACAACTACGGACAGACCATAATGGTCTGGATGGCCTAGTGCAGGGATTCAATCTGCAAATGGTCTGAATGTGAATCCATCAGCTGAACCATCAATTCAAAGGAAGCAATGCTGGATTGCTACCTCTAATGTGTAGTTCTGGTGGCGATGAGTTTGCACACAGATAAATGTTTTGTAGGCACATATTGAACTCAGGCAGCAAACTGTCTGCAGTATGAATCTGTGGTTCACGCCTACCGTTATATGGGAGTTGAACAAACACTATTTGTCGTGTGAGATTTAATGGTAAATAATTCATAAAGATATTCTGTCTTTGTACGCATAACAACAGCCTTAGACCAAAGAATAAGAAAAGCATAATTTTTGAAGAGAAACCACGCTGCAGGTTATACACGGGATATAATTGTGACAATTTTCCTTATCAAAACCAGGGACCACCCATAAAAATTCTTGTACCAGTGTACATTGTTGCTACTCCATGTAGTTTGTTACAATTCAATGTAGCCATTCTTGACTGCCATTTCTGTGAAGGTGATAATTAGTGTGTTTTCTACCTACTACATTATTGTGGCTTTCATCAAAAATAGAAAAGTGATTTAATATGTCAGAAGTATATTGACACATTTGTTAAAATGCTGTGAGTGATCTAAAAAATGTTTGAAATCCAATTTACAACCACTGCTAAACCTAAAACAATGTGTATTGAATATAACGTTAATGTTTTGTGTGACAAATTAACCTGAATGCATTAGTATTAAACACAGTACACAGTGAAGCACAACTATTAAGATTTTTACATTTTTTTTGAGAAAGCAAAAACATTGTAGAATATGTTTTTCTAATGATATGCACTTGTTTTTGCAGGTTACATACTGGAACAAAACCTTTTTCATGCCCACATTGCAACCAGTCATTTCGAACAACAGGGCATCGAAAAACGCACATGCAAGCCCACTACAAAGACAATGACTCGGGCCGTAGGAAACTTGCAAAACTTAGTAGATCTGGTATTGATATTCCAGATATACCTCTTCAAGAACCAATCATCATCACTGATACAGGTAAGTGTTATGCGAGTGTTGAAGGGGGTGGGATAAATTGTGTTCATTTGGAGCAATTTCTGGATTTTGTGCTTAAGGGGGGGAAGTAAAGTGCTCCTGTGCTTCTCACCACACCATGAAAACATATAGTGGGTGTGGAGTTAGTGCCTCCCACTTACTTGATCACGGCCGAAGGAGATGATGTGATTAGCACCATGCCCTTGGCTGCCTTTACCCTCCTGAGTTTCCTCCATGTACCCACTTTATACAATGCTAGGTGGGCACTGGAGCCACTTGAACTGATGGAAAAATCCCCTATCGAAGAATTTGGGTCTCTCGCATGGTAGTCGGACACCCTAATGACTGAGCTACCATGGTTTAAGGGTTATGTTGGTTTTTGAGGAAGCAACGTAAAAATCTCCAGATTTGTAATGTTATTTTTTTTTTACATATTTTACACATATTTTGCATAGTTATGTATTTAATGTGCATTTTACATATTAAGTGAAACTTTTTTTTTATGCGTAAATACCCAACCCAATTCATAATGTTGTTTTTTGTTGTAATTTTGTTAATTTATAGTGACCACTGTTGAATAAACTGTGTTCATTTGCATAGGATATGCAAAGCATGTTAAATCATTGCAGTAAATTGTGGAAATTTGTTTGAAAATATGTACATTTTAAACTGGGAATTTTCATTGACAAAATGGTTGGGTATCTGATCTATTCTTCGTAATTTGTAATGACAAGATGACAGAATTGTGGCAGCAAACCACAAGCTATTTACATAAATGTTGAATTATGTAATTATCACAGATTTAATATGGCATACATGACTAATCCATCCCATTCCTTTTAATATTAGTAGCATAACAATATGAAATATTTATTGATATCAGTAGAGTGCCAAAATAAACTGTACCACTAAACAATATGTTCTGCAACAATCTGATGTGAAATGTCACTATTTAGTGACGTGCATGAATTACCTATTCTCCTCCTCATAATGCTTTGTGGCCATTACTGATGAGTTTGCCTCTGCAGAAGCAGCTATGTATTTAGGACCTTATTTTATAAATAAATTACTTACAATACAGCATTCACTTGCTGACTATTTATAGGAATACCATTTATTATTCATGAAAAGTTTTACTATTTTTTAAAATATTTTTTATTATGTCATGAAGATACAGAACTTTGTCAAAGAACAAGTAGAATTTCATACACAGTGAGTCTCATGGTCAACTTATCTGTGGAGCAGTGCTAGCTAGCATGCCAGGCATCTGCCGGAAAACTGGATGCAACATCTGCGTAACTGGAACCGCTAGCTATGTAATGAAATAAGCTCGTTACAATTAAAATGAGCATGTACCTTTTTACAAGAGTTGCTGGAAATGTTGTCTTCCTACTTGCACACATTTATGGCATTTTTAAGGAAATTTTCACTAACATGTATCAATTCCTCTTCCAAAATTGCTTTATTTTCTCTGCTGATGTTTTCTTTAAATTCTTCTAATGTGTGGCTTCAGGCTTAAAAGCTTGGTAGTTTGTAACGCAGACTACCTGGATATGTCTGTTTTTTGTGCTAGGCACCAGAGCGATTTTTTCAGGTACCGGTATGTTCCAATCATGCTCCAATGTTGTCTAATTTCACTTCAGTAAGCACACGCCATTTTACCCTTCGCTTCTTATCAAGAACAGGCCCTTTTTCCCACAAGTAATATCCCAACTCTATCTCTCTTTGTGGACCCGGAACATCTGGGAATTCTGCTGCTAAATGCCTTTTAACTTCCCTACAAGAATTCGTAATGACATAAGAGTCGTACATAATAATTTGTTGTTTTAAATTGTATGTATAGCGTGGCATTATTAGATTGTAGAAATGCACCAGTAATATGTATACTAAAACAAAACAATCTAAAACACTTGTTAACAACTTAACATTTCACAAACACGTGCAAACTTGACACCAGCTATCTGGATAATGAAGCACTGATGCATCCAGTGGCAAGTCAGCCTACAGCTATGGGTCTAAATGTCGGCAGATGCTGGCATCCGCTCCGCAAAGAAGTAGACCGTGAAACTCAGTGTATGTATATCATTATTGTCTTATATAATGTGGGAATTAATGGCTCCCATAGTTAATTTATTTTGATTAATGTTGACAGTCATATTGATGCTGTTAAGTTAGTGTTAGCAACTTGCTTCTCTGATGAAGTGAACATGTTTATTAATATAAGAATTGTGATATTGTTTCAGGTTTGATTCAACAAGCACCAAAGTGCAGCCAAGCTTACCAGTTTGACTCCCAGCTGTCACTCACAGAGCGTCCTTACAAATGTGATGAATGCGGGTCAGCTTTCAAGAAATCCAGTCATCTGAAGCAGCACGTCCGATCCCACACGGGAGAGAGGCCATATCAATGCAAACAGTGCTTCAGGTAGGCCCCTTTCTTAAGTTATTGACTATGTTGACTGGAATGAACACAAATTGGAATGTTCCACTTGTGATCGACTTTCTTCATCATTCCCAAATAGTTACAACATACTTTTTCAATGCAACATCTGGCATTTCTCACGGAATGAGAGGCCACACACACTTGTTTGTCCAAGTTTAATTATTTCAGAGCAGTCCCTTGGCAAAATAACTTTAAGCCAGGAGTGTGAGGCAGCCTTGTGGAAGGTGGGATCCAGTTTCCAAGTAGAGTTGTGCAATATCGATTTAAAAAAGAACAGTGGTTCCTTCAGTAAACATTTTCAGTTGCTACTGGTTAGCTATGAAGAACAGAAAGAGGGAAAGTTACATGTTTGTCCAGAAAGTAAAATTTATATGGGAAGTGGATGCTAATGTACATAAAACTTAAGAATCAAACTTTTAGATTCTTTAATTAAGCACTTTTTGAGAGAAATATCCTGTATTTATGGCTGAGCTGATAACAATGCCAATGTATCTGTATCAGAAAGTATCAGTTGGAATTCATCTACCAGCCAATACTTTTCTGGCACGTAGGTCTTCCACAACGTCCACAAAAATGCTGTGCGACACTTTCACGGAGTCTAATTATCCGATCATTATCTGGCAAATTGTGCAAAATTCAAACTTTATTTTTATTTTGCACTAATTTTGCACGAAAAACTGTATTTTGTGATTACATAATATCTATTTTCATATTCTGATGACATTTCTGAATATTCTAAACCAAATTTCTTGGTAAATTAATGCATATAATTGGAAAAGAATTTAACATACTAATATTGATCAAAATTTTGAACCAATTTTAATTATTTCAATTTTCAAGTATTGGTATTGGTATCAGTGGGAATCGGTAAGAGTATCAGCAACGGTATAGGTATCGGTTCAAAGTGTCATCAGCTCAGCTCTACCTGTATTACATACATCTTGTTCCTGTAGATACACGTACAGTATTTTAATAATAATATGACATGGTATGTAAATTTGATTTCTAAGTACTGTAATTCTCAGTTATACGTATACATATACAGGTTCAGCTGTAAGTATTTTTCAGTGCAACATTTAAATTGCAATTTTAACTAGAAGAAACAGATAATGTTGTTCTTTGGATAGCCAAAATATGGGAGTCCAACAACACGGTGAAGTGAAATGGTTCACTGTGCAGTCTGTAGTTCTCAATCATCTCATCCCTTCTTAAGAAATATGAATACGGGAAAATGAGTGGTGCTGTTGCATTCACATGTACAGTCACCGCCAATAAAAAATGGGATGCCTAGAACCTGAAATACTCTCCTCTCCAATGAATTATGTGTGTTGTCTAATACTATGGCGTAGAGTTAGGCAACACACACAACGCCTTGCAGGGAATCAGATATTTCAGGATCTAAATGTCCCATTTTTATTGCCAGTGACTGTACAGCTTAAGTTGATATTGATATTTTTAAAATATCATTGTGTCAGTATTGTACTTGATATTAGTGTCTCTCCAAGGCATTTAGATTATGAGAAGAGATGTGGCACGAAATTTATCAATTTCAGGTTTGTCTGTTTCCAAATGAAAGTTTCAGGTCGCTCAGTAACAGTACATGCTAGTACATTGAAATGAATGCATTGACTCGAGTACTACTGGGCAAGGTCAAATTGTCAGTGCTACTTGTCTGCATATGCTTATCAATGGCATGTATGTCTTGCGATTGGGCTGTAAGGAAGTCATCTGCAGTTTTCTTAAATTTAACAATATTCCTCTTTGAGATTCGGAAGAGACTTGTGCCGGTCCATGCTTAGCCAGCAACTCATCCAGCCTTTCCTTGAATATCACCAGTGTTCTCCCCAATTTCGTCCACTTTGGTTGGCAAGTTTAGGCGTAAACATTTTACCAACCCTGTACAGAAACATGGATAAAATACAGTTTAGGCCAACAGAAGGACAATTGTTTAACTATTACATTGTTTTCACTATATCCGTGATGAAAACTCTGAAAAGAATTACTTCTTCTTCAAGAAGTTTCTGTTCCGTTACCGATGTACTGTGTTCATGTATATTTTGAACAACACTTAATAACCAGAAAGTGCCAATCTATGTGTTTATGTGCATAACATGTGACTTATCGTTATTTATCTAATTCATGTAAGTGTTTTTTGGCTTCTTCATTTCTCATATTTCCCTCTGTAAGAGAACAATAAATTCATTTAATTAATTATTGTGTAATATTTGTTTTATGAATGCATCATTTCAAAACACCAATTATGTGAAAACATTTCTGCGCATGAACTGCAGTGCTACCGTTATTTACAATATTCAATGCATAGTAAGTTTTTATTATGATATTTATTTGTATTTAAACCAAGTGAGAAAATATGCACTAGTGCATAAGAAATTAAACATTTTTTCTCATTTTCTATAGATCTTTTGTATCCAGTGGAGTTCTGAAAGCACATGTTCGAACTCACGATGGCTTGAAGGAATTCAAGTGCTGTGTCTGCTCCCACCTGTTCACCACAAATGGAAGCTTGAAGAGACATTTGGCTACTCACAGCAATCTACGGCCTTTTATGTGTCCTTACTGCCACAAGTGCTTTAAAACATCTGTGAATTGCCGGAAACATATGAAAACACACAAACATGAGCTGGCACTCCAGGTAAATTTTTTCATTATGTATTAGTTTTGAGATTATGAGCCACTAAGGTTTTATCATCATATACAAGTGCCATTACTATGTAGTAATACTTTCATATTATGATTGTTGTTTCATTTGAGCAGACTTAAATTTGAAACCTTGGAGTGAAATGTACAGAAAAATAATGGCTAATTTGTGGAACTTGGTTTTTTATACCGGGTGTATACAAATGAGTGTCAGAGTTTTAAACTTCTATATTTTCTTTGTTATACACATTACAAATATGAACCATATATGAAATGAAAGAGTAACTCACCAAGTTTTCATAACCTAACAGTTGGGCTGAAAAGTTCGTAGGCTAACATAGTAAAAAATATTTTTTTGACAAAATTCGATTTTATTATTCAATATAGTTGCCTTTGAGGGCGATACAACGATTATAGCGGTCATACAATTTTTCGATGCCATTTTTATAGTACGATTTCTCCTTAGCCTCAAAATAGGCCTCAGTTTCGGCGATTACCTCTTCATCAGTGCTAAATTTCTTTCCAGCGAGCATTCTTTTAAGGTCTGCAAACAGGAAAAAGTCACTGGGGGCCAGATCTGGAGAATATGGTGGATGGGGAAGCAATTCGTAGTCTAATTCATATAATTTTGCCATCGTTTTCATTGATTTGTGACACGGTGCATTGTCTTGATGAAACAGCACTTTTTTCTTCAAATGAGGCTGTTTTTTCGTGATTTCATCCTTTAAACGCTCCAACAACGCTATGTAATAATTGCTGTTGATGGTCTGGCCCTTTTTGAGGTAATCGATGAATATAATACCATGTGCATCCCAGAATACTGATGCCATAACCTTGCCAGCCGACTGTTGTGTCTTTCCAAGCTTTGGATTCGGTTCATCACGTGCAGTCCACTCGGCTGACTGTCGATTGGACTCTGGAGTGTAGTTATGGAGCCATGTTTCATCCATTGTAATATATCGACGGAAAAATTCGTGTTTATTACGGTTGAATATCGCTAAACATTGCTCCGAATCATCAAAACGTTGTTGCTTTTGATCGATTGTGAGCACGCGCGGCACCCATTTTGCACACAGCTTTCGCATGTTCAAATATTCATGCACAATATGTCCAACACGTTCCTTTTATATTTTTAAAGTCTCGGCTATCTCGATCAACTTCACTTTACGATCATTTCAAATTATTTTGTGGACTTTTTTGATGCTTTCGTCGGTAACAGCCTCTTTGGGGCGTCCACTGCGTGCATCGTCTTCGATGCTCATTTCGCCTCGTTTAAATTTATCAAACCACTTCTCAACGGTTGATTTTCCTGGTGCAGAGTCCGAATAATGTTTATCAAGCCAAGCCTTGGCTTCAACAGTATTTTTTTTCGCCAAAAAGCAATGCTTTATTAACACACGAAATTATTTTTTCTCCATTTTTTCACAATAACAAAAGCTGCTATATCTCACGAACTAATTATCCGGCAGCTGTGAAATTTATACACGTATCTTTTGAAGGTTAGTACTAAGTAAAAATCACATGGATTTAATTCTAGTAACGCCATCTATGAGTCAGCCTATGAACTTTTCAGCCCAACTGTTATATTACAAGTGTTCAATGTTGGCACCATTCGTGATACAGCACATATCCAGCCGGTAGCCCATTTCTTGCCACACTAAACTTAGCAAGTCTGGTGTATTCGACTCTATTGCTGCAACAATCCTGCGTCTCAACTCAGGTAGGCTGGCAGGTAGTGGTGGTACATAAACACAATCTTTTACATAGCCCCACAGAACCATGACGACCGATCCAACAATGGGGGAAAAATTCATTTAACCATTCCCGCACTACGTTATGAAAGTGAGGAGGAGCGCCATCTTGTCCTACCCCCACATCCCCTAAATGTGCCTTCATGACATGGTGCTATATGCACGGAGAAATTGACCTTTACCTTCGCATGTAATATTATTTTTCGTATAAAGCCATCTTGCATAAAATGGAAACAAGCGTGTTTCAGACATGATTGACAGAAGATAGTATTTTTATTATATCCAAAGAAAGAAAAAACTTTGTGTGCCACTTGCCACGGTTGCCGACAAAGTTAATAAATTCGAAGTTCTACACTCACGTTAGGTGCAAAATCATGACCCTTTATCAGTTTAAGACACTTTTAGTTCATCTTTTAATTCAGTAGCCTTCATGTGTTAACATTCCGGCAAGTTTTCTACACTTTTCAGACAAAAGATCAGATGGCATGTCATTATGCTTACTAATATCATGAAAGAAATTGAAAATTCACTATGATGTTTAAGCTGCTCAAATCTTCCTCTTAGAGCTAAAATAATTGTCTAGGACCTGGTCATAAAAATCATCTTTGTACCGTTTTTGTGGATCTTCAAAACTTTCGTCATACTGAATCTGCTTCTTCCTTCGATTTCGGCCCTGTACAATGTTGCCGATCTTTGGATCATCTATATCTAATTTCGAAGCCAAAGGGAGGGAGGGAGGCCCTACCAGGCTTCCAAGTGGCATCTAAGAAACTTTGAAATTTTTCATCACTCCTGCTTTTTTCAAAGCGCTGATATATTTCCAAGAAATATACCAGCATCTAACACCGTTTCGAAGACATTTGCTCATTACATTACGTGAAGTAAAAAGTCATACCAGATAACTAGTGAGCAAAGGAATGTAAAGACCAGTAGCGATTTCTCTGGGTGTGTAAGTCGTGTGTCAACTGCCAAAGGAAAATTAAATAAAGAAGAAAGTATCTGTACTTTTATATATTACGATTTTGAGCATTTATCTTTAATTGTCAGTTTCGAGGGCCCGGTAGTTTTCGAACGTGGCAAAGCGCGCAGTGATTCTCAGGCAGGCAGATTGGTCCCGGACTGACAGGACGTTGGAGAGAAAATACACGTCCTACCACTGCCAAAACATAGGATGACCGCGCAAGCACATGCTGCCACCCACCACCTAGGTTAGGTTCTCAAAGCGTTGTATTTGTTTCCAACAATTTGGCTTTCATTCACCCCGCATTCCGTGTTGTTTTGCTCGTGATTGTTGTGCATTATTTTTGAAACGTGTGGTGTGAAGTGATGTGATTATTAAAGATGGAGAATAGTGAAAGTGTTGTGCAAAAGTATTTAAATAATTCCTTTTCTTCGCTTTCATATTCAGAGAAGAAACAAGTGATTGACAATGGTTGACCATGTCCGAATCTCACGATATCAACATGTGTTAAAGGAAAAATTGGTGCTGGAAGAAGGTTTTGAGAGACATTTTCGAAAAGAACTCTATGAAATTTCAGACTGACTTTGCGGGTGTGATGTGAATAAATTTTTCTGTTGGACATGTTTATTATTCTCGACTAAGAAAGGTGTTTGGAATTATCAAGGGTAGCTAGACGGATTTGAATCATCCAATACTGAAGTGAAAGAACACAGTGAGTCTGAATTGCATCTTTCTAGTTTCTTTAAATTTAGTAGTTTTGTTGCCACCCCTACTAGAATTGACGTTCTTTCGGATACTCAACGAAAAGCTGAAATAGAGCTACACAATCAAAAAGTATAAAAGAACAGAGAAATAATAAAGAGGTTCAATAACGCCGTCTGCTATTTAGCAAAGCAAGAACTGCCATTACGAGGTCATGAGGAAAATGCAGCATCTCTCAATAAGGGCAACTACATGGAATTCCTTATTGCAAATGCCGAGTTTGATCCCACATTAAAAGAACGTTTATTAAATTCTACAGTTTTTCGCGGTACTTCTGCAGGCGTTCAAAATTATTTAATAAATTCAGTTTCGGATGTTCTGAGATACGAAATCTACAATGAAATTCAAAACACAGAGTGTGGCTATCATAGGTCGGTGAAACATCAGACATTAGCAATAAGTCTCAGGTATCAACCGTGTTACGTTTAGAATGTAACAAAGAGCTTAAAGTGTTCTTTTGAGGTCTTAAATCACTGTCTACGTTTTTCTCTCATTCTCCAAAGATGTTACACAAACTTTCTGCTTTCATGTCCAGAAAGCTCCCGTCATTATCTCCTACCAAATGGAATTTCACCTCTAGGCTAGTTTGGACAGTCAATGACAACAGAGAAGCACTGCTTATGTTTTTTGAACATGTTAGTGAAAGTGGAGACTTCGATCATTTGACTGTAATGACTTCAACCTGAAGGATTTCGAAAATATATTTTTAATAAAGGCTTTATCCAACTTGCTTGCCTTTTCAGATGTATTATTCAGTATATTGCAGTCTAAAAATGTTGATATTTTGTATTGCAGTAATGAAATAACTGAACTGAGGGGTGATGGGTGTCCCACCAACCCCTCTGGTTTCAAAATCCTGCTTTAAAAATGAATTGTATGGCGAAGTATTGAACATTAATTTTCTAGTTTAAACAGTTCTTGCTTCTCCGTACCCTTCACATATATTAATATTTTAAATGAAGTATTTACTTCATTTAAAATAATTTATGTAATTTTATGTTTTTCTAAATATTTCTAAATTTACACCAAAAATGTTGGGAGAACATTTGTAATATTGGTTCACAGAAATGAGAGGGGGAGGGGTTAACATTCCTTCTTTGCCAATGCCTTAAGTTCAGGGTCAGGAGACGCCACTCGCAAAGACACACAACTGGTTTGCAATACACTGAGCCTCATGTACGACCATTTGGACAGTTTTATTGTCGCCAATCATTTGAAGGAGCGCATCATAGACCTCTCCTACTTGATATCGAATCTGCTTGCCCCTCAGTGGTTTTAAAGTGAGACTACTGATATGTTCCTTCAAAACTGTTTGTTGGCCATATTCTAACTTCCATGTTATATAATATAATATTAGATTATAACTTTCAAGTTTTCAGTAGGCATATTTTTTTCTTCTCTTCAAATGTTGCTGCTCTAGACAGTGGCATGGTCCCCCCCCCCTTCCCTTTCCAACGGTTCTGTGTGTATGTGTCTGGATGATGAGAGGCGGTAATACATAAGGCTGAAATAGAGAAAACATCTGTTTGTACCCTTGAATGTTTTGAAAGTTCGCCTTGAAAACCAGGAATTTTACTTGAATTTTATCCAGTTCCTAGAGTAGTCACCCTGAATGGGTCTCGTTGAAAGACACAATGGTCATCCCAGAAGGCCCCCTCCAGGAAAAACATGACCACACTGTAACCCCTATACAGGCTGGTAGATGTCGTTCACCAGGCATTCGCCACACCCACACCCTACCATCGGATTGCCACATTGTGGACCATGATTCATCACTCTACACAACGGTTTTCCACTGTTCTATGGTCCAGTTTCAGTGCTCATTGCACCATGCAAGGTGGCATTCGTCATTTGCCATTGTGATGTTCGCTTATGAGCAGCTGCTCGGCCATGGAACCAAGTTGCCCCACCTCGAGCTAAACAGTCATGGTGCTTGGAGTAGATCCTGATGCAGTTTGGAATTCCTGTGTGATGGTGGCGATGGGTGATTGATGATTACGCTGTATGACTCTCTTCAACACTCGACGGTGTCTAGAGGCCAACATGGGACGTCAGCCTACATGCTTTTGGGACTACACGCTTTTGGGTTGTACATGTCCCTTCACGTTTCCACTTCACTATAACATTGGAAAGAGTGGACCTAGGGATGTTTAGGAGGATGAACATCTTGGCGCACAGACTTCTTACATAAATTTCACCCAACCACCTAACCATATTGAAAGTCCGTGAGTTCCTCAGACCATCCCATACTGCTGTCTCGTACTGTCTACAGACTATTGAGATTGCTGACCATGTGTTCCACGTGATAGATGGCAGTACTGTGTTACCCTATATGATAAACACACGTTTCACGGTGTCCGGATACTTTTGATCACATAGAGTATATTATTGATTGATGGAATTGTTTTTTAAGTCCATTTTATGCACATGAAGGCTAATCGGGACTGGACCTACAGTTTAAAGTGGGATTCAAACCACTATGTGCCTCCACATACCACGAACCCAGGACCCCTTAATTACAAGGTGATGATGCTACCACTGCGCCATCGGGGAGGCCCGTCATTAGATATTAGATTGATAGAGTATTGGTTATTGCTATTGGTACATATCATATTAGTGTATCCCAAATTTTAGCAGATTTTAATAAGAATGCCCTGATACATTGTTGTCAATATCGTAAAGATTCAGCAGATAATGCCTTCCTTTCAGGTAGCAGAAGCTACAAAAGAGGGTGATGGTTCTACCTTGTCTGTCACACTTGACGCTGATGGAACGCTGCTTGCTCACACCACGGATTCCCAGTTTCCTGACACTGCTGAAGCTTTGGGGCCAGAGTTTGCACAGGCTTTTCCGGATCAGACTTTTGAAGTGTCCACTACGACTCAAGAGGGAAGTGATGCTGCCTTTGTACACACGCTTAGTGCAGGTATGAATCTACTGACCACATTGAGAAATTTTAAGCAAAATTGTGTTTTATGTGTGTGTTATTGTTGGACAGGATGTGACAGGGACAGTAACAGTATGATAATTATTCAAATTGTAATCACTAGTCTGTAATGATGAAATATTATCAATATTAGGAATGGAATTACTGCAACTTGAAAATATTGTTTTTTTTATTAATCCATATACAGGTGGTGGACATTGAATCTGAAACACCAGTCATAATAGATTACACCACTGGAGGGCTCGCCTGCACCACCTGTTGGTCATGCACAGCATAGTGGGCATTCGAGCATGAAGGTGTGTGCCTGTGAGTCACATTGGCACAGTAGTAGCTGGACTGCATGCAGAATATTCGGTTTTGCGCAGTAGAATGGGAGACATATCATAATTCCAAAAAGGGCAAATTGTTGGTGCTCGTCTCGCCGGTGTATCAGTAACGGAGACTGCAAATATTTGTAGGATATCGAGAGCCACAGTTCCAAGGGTCATGGTAGTATACCAGAGTAACTGTCGGGGGTAGCGGAAGCTGTCTGACAGAAACGTAAGGTATTAAAGAGGATTGTGCCAAATACCGTAAAACCACCACTGCAAAAGTCACCACAGAATTGAATACACACTTGACTGAACCTGTTTCTGCCAAAACCAACCATCAAGAACTTCATAGGACAAAAAACCATGGCAGGGTTGCTATACCGAAACCCTTGGTCACTAGCACCAATCCAAAAAGCAGGTTGACTTATTCCAGCAGCGCAAGTCGTGGACATTAGACGACCTGAAACATGTCGTGTTCTCAGATGAGTCCACCTTTATTGTTTTTCCGACATATGGAAGAGTCCATTCAAAGCATACCAACCAACCAGATTGCTTAGTGCCCAGAGTGAAACGTGGGTATAAATCTGTGATGGTGGCAGCATTTGGGACCACTGATTCTTTTAGAAGGTCATATCACTGCCAAGGACCATAGGGCCATTCTGGAGGAATATCTGCACCCTATGGTGCAAATATTGTTCCCGGATGGTGGTGCAGTTTTCCAGGATGATAATGCACTGATACACACTACTAAACAGGTCACAAAGTGGTTCAATGAGCGGGAACGTGAGGTCCACCCAGTCGCCGGACCTGAACATTATAGAGCCCTTATGGAGTATTTTGGAGGATGGCATGCGTCAATGTTTCCCTCCACCAACTGCATGTCGTGAACACATCGGTTTGCTTCAGAAGAAATGGCTGTGAATCCCTCTCACCACTGTTCAGGACCTCTATCTGTTCTTCCCAAGTTGTGTTGCTACTGTACTGGCTGCCAAAGGCAGCCCAACGCCATACTAATAAAGGTTCGTGTCTGCATTCCAGGTGTTTCAGTTTCAGTATCCACCACCTGTACATACAATGTCTCAAACTTCTGTAGCAGAGTGGTCATCACCCTGCGCTACGAAGCCAGGGGTCTTGGGTTCAAATTGCATCTCAGCCTGGGCATGGGTGTTCTTTGCAAGTGTGTCATCATTTTCATCATGTCATCACTCATCCTCATCTTTGTGATAGCCAAAAGTGGCAGAAAAAGCCAAGCAAAATAAACCAAATCAATCAATCAACCAACATATAATGCTGATAATTCGACTATAAAAGTGTCAAGAAGAAATATGATAACAGTGAAATCCCAATTTTACGTTTCCACATACATTCGATCTTGATAGTCCCAACATAGCAAAATGTTATAACATTTTCCTTGATTTTTACAATTTCCCACATTTTAAGTCCTATTACCTTGGTCCCCTGAAAAACGTACATCATGGTTTCAGTGTAGTAAGTTAATAGGTTATTTTAAAGACTGCTTACAGCACATGCTGCCTGCCGTTTTTTTTTTTTTTTAATTTCATTTTGTAATTTTAAAGTAAAAATACTTGTATGTGTTGTAAGAATTTCCAACTTTCAGAAATAATACTGAACATTCCTTTCCAGGTGATTTAGCTCATGGCTCTGAATTATCAACAGAACAAATAACAGATCCTTTGAATCCAGATAGTGGTACAACCATCACACTGCCTGCCCTTAGTGGACAAGAGGCTCTCACACAGGTATGCCATAATCATAAACATTAGGATAATATAATGCACATGTAATGGTGATACTGCCAGAATTTATCAGATTTGCTGTAAATGATCTTCCATTCATTAACAAGTTTATTGCAGTTCTAGAAGAAAATGTTTCAAATTATATTTATTGCGGTCAGTTTTAGTATTGATATTGACAATGATGTACCTGATGGCATGGTGGTAATGTCATCGCCTTGTGATCAAGGGTGGATGCACATTCCACAGTAATTCATTGCACCATTGGCCACCAGACTACCATAGGAACATTTTAAAGTAACTTGAAGACATAAAAAGCAATATATTTTTGTATGTGGCATGCAAATTATTTGAAAGTAATGTCTGTGTGTGTATATATAGGAAACACTCACCAGACACTCGCTGGAATGTTCAAATGCTTGTAGGTTCAGGTTGCATCTTCAGATGCAGGTAGATGATGATTGAAACAACAGAAATAAGTGTCTGGCAGGCCCAGAGTGATGAGGCAGTTGGTGTGTAAAAATGTGGTTCTCTCACTAGGCTTGTCGAAATGTGTGAATTGTAGGGTGTTGTTGTGGGAAAAGGGGCTCATTTGGTCGAGAACATGCACGCCGGATTTTGTACGATTGGAAAATTTCACAGTATCTGGAAGCTTCTTTGCGATGCCCGCAATTTTAACATACTTCTGTAGGGTACTCAAGACACTGACATTCTTTTTCGGCTTGCATTGGTAGATAGTGACAGTTTTTTCGCCGTTCACGAGCACCATCGACCAAAATCGTTCTTGAGACTTATCTTTGCAAATCAGCAGAAGTTCTCTATGATTTGGTCGCATTGTGACAACAATCGATGTGTTTTTTGCGGCACTCAGGGTGTCCGCAAGTTTCTGCGATGTAAAAAAATTGTCCGTTGTGACATTGCTCCCCTTTGAAACGAATGGATCCATGAGTTTCAAAGCCACATACTCGCCAAGGTGGAGACTTCTGTCTCTTTCATCATCTTTTCCCAGATACATGAAACCATTCAGGAAGTATTTGGTCTCTTTAATCCACAGCCAGCCAGAATTTCAATCCAAATTTATCTGCTTTATTTGCCATATATTGGATGAACTTGCAACATGATTTGCATGGCAGAAGTTGTTCATCAATTGTGATGTTTTCACCTGCTGTGAAACAGAGTTGCACATTTTCAATGAAAGCCGACTATGCCTCAGAAGCTAGAGCGAATTTATCATTGATAAGCCGATTCAAACATGTTGATGTTTGGTCAAATCGCAGGAACCGAAAAATTTCCTTAAAGCAGTCACATGGCGTCGTTTCAGTGAATATTGGAGGTCCCCATTGTTTTGACCACATGTCATTCACGTCTAATGAAGAAGTACACATGGCTCCTCTTTTTATACACCAATGCAATAAACGCATCAAGTTCTTCTAATGAATCAGATTTCAATTGGCGATGAGCTTCTTCTGTAGTGCACTTTTGAATATGCTTCAACATGGATTCCGAAAACAATAAACGCCACGATGAAGCCTTGTTCCCTCCAGTATTTCTGTTTACATAGCAAGTAGGGCCGCCCTTTTCCTTCAACACAATGCAACATAACCTGCCTTATAGACAGCAGTCAGGTTGCGTACTAATGTGAAATTTATATGGCGGACATTTTGATCGCTGCCGTCATTCTAGGTAGATCGTTGATTTTTTCGCAAATTATAGAAATTGCAACAATTATCATTTGGAATTTAAGTAACCTAAAAAGGACTAGAAAAGTCTAAAAATTACAATGGACTGGTGTTAACCATTTGGGTGAAATTTGTTTTCAAACAAGCAGTGTGGTCAAAATGACTGCTCCCGTCATTGTAGTGTTAATGAGACCAGGAGGGTTGGGGGGGGAGGGGTTACACTCATGGCTGATATATTGTATGCCCTCTCCCAGTATTTTCATACTGAACTGTTGGTGGATTGGGATAAAGGGTGGATGATTACTGCCTGGAAGAATTTGCAGTGGTAGCATCGTTGCCTTGTAATCAAGGGGTCCCGGGTTCGATACCCGGTGGAGGCACATAGTGGTTCGGATTCTACTTTAAACTGTAGGTCCAGTTCCGATTGGCCTTACCGTGCATAAAGTGGACTTACAACAGCAAATCAATCAATCAAAATCATTCTGCCACTGGCAAAAATACCCTCCACCTCAAAGAAACCTGCCACACCTCATATATCGTCCATATGCCTTTCATTTGCATTTTTTTTTGTATGTGTAGGCTAAATAGTGTTTATGTATGTGTTAATATCTTGTACTTTCTAACTTACGCAACCTTTGCTTCATTATTAGGAAAACATCCGGCAAATTGAACAAACCTTGAATCAACAAATATTTGGTACAACTGAAGATCCTTTAGTTTCTACAACATTGACTTCAAGACGGAAGACAGTAACATTTGCAGACGAACACCATCTTATATCATCTAGTGATATCACTCAGGACAACATCCATTCTGCAGCGCAGGACATCGATCTTCACTTGAGTGGCCAGGCAGATGCCGACTCTGGCATAAATGAAACTCTTGTGACCCAGGGTCACATTATGGAGCCAGGCCAGGCAAATATTCTTGTACAGTCAGCTTCCAGTGGCCAGACTGAAACCCAGTTCTGCCCGCAGGTGGTGGATGTACGTTCGGAGATTCAGGTTTCTCTTGGGAATGATCAAACACTGACGTTGACTCAGAGTACTGGGGCCACGGACAAGGAAACCTCGTTGACAAGAAAGAATGTGCAGACAGGGGCAATAAATCCGGAACATGACAATGCTGTTTTCAATCAGCCATTTGATCAACAGAGTTTTGACTCATCTGTGTTCTCTGGCATAACTTTACAGGTTAGTTATTTTTACTTTAGTAAATAAATGTGTAATTTCTCTTAGGAATGGTACAAATTAATTGATACTCTATCGGTTTTGGTAAAATTACCTGTAATTTTGTGCAAGTTCCCCCCTCTTTTTTCCTTACTTTATGCATGCATTGGTATAATTCGTATGCCAATATTTTGCAAAGTCTTTTCTGATAAAACCAGTTCTTCATTCATGTTCTTCATAGGATATTTGAAGTGCTCGGGTGTAAAACATGTAAAACATTACGAAGAAAGGTTATTAGAAGCTATACTGTAGATAAATTGTTTTCGTGTTGTGTTTTCTAATTTCAGAAGGCTTCACTGAGTCAATCCAAATTGTATGACATGGCAATTTCACTCAAAAATTGAAAGATGGCACATTTTACTTTGTAACTCAGAAATTACCAAAATGTCACTTACCATGTTGTACACCCGAGCCCTTCATTTGCAATTTTTATATCAGATCTGTTGTCGGTATCATTAAATTTTACATTGGTACTTTATTGGAATTTGTGAAAAATTCAAATCCATTCATTCCCTTGTGGAATCCTATGGAATTCTATGGGAATTTTGTTCACAAATGTAAAAGTTACTTGTAGAGAGACCAAATATGAGATGTATGTACACTATAGTTATTTCGTGAATTGATGTTGCCTAGTATAGGAACAGATGCAAGACTTATGTTGCTGCAACAGTGAACTTATGTGTTTAGGAATGCCTCAGAGTTGGTTTGTTTACATACAAACTCGGTGGGAAATGTACTTTGCATACATGCTTGTCTTTGATGTTTCAAAACTAATCTTCCTTAACTTTTGCTTCTATAACAAAGGATATTGAGATTTCACAAATGGGATAATACCAAAAAATGTAAATTATTGCAAGGAAATTTTTATGGATGTATGCATTTGAAAATTTCAAAATAATGCAAAGTTTGCAGAGAATGCCATTCGTGTGGCATTTTGAAATTTTCACTACATTTTCCACTTAACTAGAAAAATACAGTGGTTTGCTTTGTTTGATTTCGACTAATGTTCCTCATTCAGGTGATAAATTTAATCTGGCAATAAAATTATTGCCTTCTGGGATGAAGAAAGAGTAGGCATTTTGGAAGAAAGGCCTGGGAGCCAGGAAGATGGTTGAAGCAAGTAGCATGCAGAATTCTGCCTCTTCTGAGGCCATGTATTTTTTGTAATTTCACTTGTCTTCCTTTTCCAAGTTGGGAGCGTAGAATGGGGTGAATACCATTGACAGTGAAGACAGATGCTTTGTTGATCCATTGACTTACTAATTCCCCCACTCTTAATTCAGCTAACAGGAAAATGTGATTTCAAGATTGTAATAAGATGGTACCATATTTACGCGTGTACAGGGTGGGCCAAAAGTGTGGAACCACCAAAATGAAACACAAACAGGCTGACACACACGAATGCAATCTCCCGACACATGATGTAGAGGAGGGGGAAAACTTTCCAGACCATGCAACCAAGATGGCCGCCATATTGAAGAGAATCATATTTTCTTAAATGGAAAGGGGGTCATGTGAAATATGAAATTAGGCTAGAATTTCAAGAGAAAAACAGTGGTGTGTTCAGTTTTAACATAACTTTACTCATTCTCATGTTTTTGTTCATTTTATGGACCTTGATGAAACAAAGAATCAAAGGTACATTTCAACCATTGAAACGTCTGGACTGAAGAGAAAAGTGTTACATAAGATGTTCAAAGTGGTGGCCACCATGTTCGAGTGTTAAGGCGATCCTCCGTGCCCATTCCTCGTGAACCCATACCAACACTTCCTGCGGAATGCTGCCACACACTTTAACAATTCGCTGTTTCAGGTGATCAAGGTCCTGGATTTTTGCAGCATACACAAGTGCCTTGACGTGACCCCACAGATGGAAATCCAAAAGCATGAGATCCGGGGAACGTGGTGGCCATTCCACTACATCCCTGCATCCTGTCCATCGGTGGGGAAACTGCACATCACAGTATTCTCTGGCAACACAACCGTAATGTGCTGGGGCACCATCATGCTGGAAGAATTTGGGAAATGATCCATCCTCAGACAACAAAGATGGTAGGACATATTCGTCCAACAACCTCCAATAACGTTCTGCTGTTAACGTGCCATCAATGAAAAATGGTCCCACAATACGGGTACCCCACACACCACACCATACCATCACTTTCGCTGATCCTTGCACCTGTGATGGCTCCATCCAGTGAGGGTTTGTGTCTGACCAGTACCGGTGGTTTTGTTTATTGACCTCGCCATTGACTTAGAAATTTGCTTCATCACTAAAGAGTACCTGATGTGGGAAACGAGGGTTTCTGTAAAGCTGCTGTGTTGCCCATCCTGCAAATTCCATCCGACGGTCTGGGTCCTCCTCCATCAGGTTGCAGTTTGTACAGGTACCACTTATGAACATATGACTTACCCCAGTGTCAAGAGATAGACGACGGGTGCTCCGCTGCAGACTCTTACTGAATGATGCCAAAACAACAGTAGTGTTGAAGCCTGAAATGTACTGAAAACAATGTTTTTTACCCCAGATTTCTATAATTTTTCTTAGCTGAGTTATCATAATTATCACAACTGTCTACATAGGCCAAAAATGCTGAAAGTCATGAAACAAAAATGGCCGCTATTTTCAAACAAAAGTGTAGTTTTAGAAAAATAATGCCTGTTTTGAACTACCCTTGTACAGGGGTTACAACAACAAACAAATGAACAATTTTAAAAATGGTCAAGCGACCAGTGCTGGGCCATTTGATATGGATTGACCCTGAAATTTTAGGCAATGTCCAAAAAACGTAAACTTTTTGTTAGAAGGAATAATAAAAAAAACTTTATTGTTTGCAGAGAAAGAGCATGTCTTTGCAATGATTTTCAACATCAAAAGCTTTTGGTTCCTTCATACCCACATCATGAAAAATCAGATTTTAGTAACCTAGTTTTCCCACCACAAAAATTAGGCTACAAGTCCATTGTTAGTCTTTTTATAGTCATTTGTAATTTTTTTTGAGTGCTGATTTTTTTTTTGCGACATCCTCATTATTTCATTGAACTTTGTGTAAAATTTCAGAGAGATCTGATCATTGGTTAAGGAGAAAAGAAATAAAATGTAAGCAAGGGTATCTTGGGTCGAGGGTCTCAAGAGTAACAGACAACACTAATTTAATGACATTTCAAAGTGCTGTAAAATTAAAACCATTTGAGATTAAAAGGAAGGTTATATACCTAATTTCATAGAAATAAGAGTTGGTGGGTGACATGACCTTGTTGAAATGGCGTGGAATGACCCCCCCCCAGCCAACCAAAAACCTTACACACTCCCACCCAATCCTGTTTTTGACAATCTGATGGACAACACTCACTAAGTCAGTATTCTAACACTTGATCAATTGCTGTTAATCTAACTACACTGCAGTATGATGCAATCTTCTCTCATTCATATTTAATGTGAACCTCTATTCCAGCTCTTTTCTTTCCTCTTTTTTCATGTAGTACTTCACACATTTTTTAAAATGAATGTCTGATATTTTTATAAATATACCATACTATATGCAATTTGTAATGATGTTTTTCTCTTGTAGAATGATCCTCTGGAACTGAATGGCTTGAGTGCCGGTGCAAGTATCTCAACCAACATAGCAACAATGTTGCCAACCTCAGATGCACAAACAGAACTGAGTGAAGAGGTGGAACCTGAGAAAATAAAATACAGTAGGGATGCCCAAGGCAATCGCCGCCACATGTAAGTAATAAAACTGTTCTTAATTTTGTGCATTACTTTGTAACGTTCACACTTTAAAATATTAAAAGTATGTAAAGTAAATTTGCAGCACTGTTGTAATGTGTTAATTGTGTGATATTGTAATATTTAACCCAATTGTAAGCATAATGCAGTTTTGTATTCCTCTGAAGTGTGATGGAACAAAGCTAGCGTTAAACCACATTTACGAGGGCTATTCAAAAATCAACTTCTAATTGGCTTGTAAAAAGCAATAACCACAGCGACATGGCAAATGCACAGTAGCAGCAGTAATGTGTAATCGCTAGAGGCACATATTTTTGGTAAATAGAAAAGCAAAATATTGGTACAAAAACAGAGTCAATTTCGGGTTCAAAAGCGGTAAATAAAATAAAATTTTGCTGTTATGGCAGTGAAAAAACGGTATATAAAATGACATTTTGGTTTTAAAATTGTGAATATAACCCTAAATTTGATTTAAAAACTGCTCTTACTACACAAAATAAACAAATCCCTTCTAACAACGGATTTATGTCATTAAGTTTATTCGTGCATGAAGGAGTCCATTCTTGCTTCTCAAATATTAACAGCAGAATTAATCAATTTTCCATGAATTGCATAACTCACAGGATAATTCTGACTTCAAAAATTGTCGTGGCGGTAAATAAACTCTAAATTTCGTGTTTAAGAACCTATTTCGCATTTTGCATGATTTCGTGACAAAACAGGGTAGGAAAATGCACCTCACACCTTTCAGAAACATGAAAAATTAACATTACAATGTGTTATTTCACATTTTGTGTTTTCGTCAAAAACGAAGCCTCTAGTAATCGCACTCCACACACAACTGCAGACCATTTGATTCAACAGTGATCAATTAGGAACTGACAAATATGGATGCTCAATTACTCCTTTCCGCCAGTTGTGATGTACGTGGTGTGATTAGATTCCTTCAAGCAGGAGGAGTCAATGCAGCTGAAATTCATTGTCAATTGTGTCTTGGAAATTTGAAGAAATTTCTCGGAGAGTTGTGAAATTGTGAAACAGCATTTCGTTCGTGCAATTTCTTCAATTTGTTGGACGAGTTCATCAGTCACAATTGAAGGTATTCCTTGACCTCCCTCATTGTGCACCTCTGCATGCCCTGCCTTAAATTTCTGGACCAGTCTTTCACAGCAATATCACTCATAATGCCATTGTAATAAACACGACACAATCAATGATGAATTTCGGCTGAGTTGACTCCTCCTGCTTGAAGGCATCGAATCACACCACATACCTCACAACTGGCAGGAACAGTAATACGAGCATCCATATTTGTCAATTCCTACTCACTTGCTGTTGAAGTAAATGGACTGTGATTGTGTGTGGAATGTGATTGAACATTACTGCTGGCTACTGCTCATGTGCCATGTTGCTGCAGTTATTGCTTTTTAGGAGCTAATCGGAAGTTGATTTCTCAATAGCCCTCGTATGTTTAAGAAACCTGTTATATTTTATCAACTCCATTTTAGTACAGAATTCTCCCATTGTATCACATGATGGCGAAGGCAGGTCTTTTGTGGCAATTACCTGCAAATCTCAAGGAATTGTTGTTCCTAGGTCTGAGTAAGAACTCAAATTTCCCTCAATTTTCAAAATTTCGTATAATTCATTTCCATAGGTCCATTTTTAATGTTTACATTTCCCTCCCAAGATGGCAACTTTGCACTTGTAGGAATACAACAGTGCTGCGTATCAAATTTTTCATTCACTTTGGTGTATTGTATTGTGGTGACCACAGTAACCTTCTGAACAAGATTTGTTTTGTTAAATTTCAAGAGTGTTCTTTCATTTTTGGGGAGGGGAAGTTTCTTCATTCTCTACAACAATTAGTTCTCCTTCTACCAACTTCTTTGTGCAACAGTGTAAATTTGAAAACTGCACACTTGAAAACCTGTCCCAAGGGGCTAGACAGCATCAGAAGCTGTTATGTGCTAAAGGTTTCATTGTCTATATGTGATGAAGATAACAACAACAATGGGAGAATTATTGCAGTAAATCACAGACTATTTATAAAACTTAGTAGAAAGTTCATGATGGATGCTGTAAACGTGGTTTTGTATTCATCCGTGAAGTTCGGTGTTTCTGCATTGTTAATTTGGATGTTTTCCGATTAATTTTGAAGGCTCAATGCCTTCATTGAGTGAGGATATGGCATCTAGGATGGAGAAGGTAGTGTATTACTGCTTTGCTTGTTCCCGGGCAGCGAGAAAATGGAACTAACATTGCCCAGGAACAAATAGAACAGTGACGCACTACCTTATCCATCCTAGATGCTGCATCCTCACTCCATGAAGGCAGTGAGCCTTCAAAATTAATCGGAAAACTCCAAATTCGCAATGCGGAAACACCAAACATCACATATGAAATTACTAGCAAGTGTTAAACCACCTCCAATAGAATTTGCAAACAAATGGGTGATTGCGATCCCCCTCCTCCCACACACACATACAGAAACTTCCCTGAGCATGTGACTGTGTTTAGTAAATGATTTGTTGTGTTTTGAAGGGCAATTTAACCATCATTATCTTTTTTTTTATTTTGTAGATGCGAGTATTGCAGCCGAGAGTTTAAGAAGTCAAGTCACATGAAGCAACACATGCGCTGCCATACTGGAGAAAAGCCTTTCCGCTGTGTCCAGTGCAACAAAGTGTTTTCCTCAATGAGTGTGGCTAAAGTAAGTATTCTTAATAGTGAATGTAGAAAAATCTTCATCGCTGTTTTGGTTCATGTATTGTTGAATCATAGTTCTTTTCTTTCCTTAAATAATGGAGTTGAAAATGTCACAACATATGGGACTTGATTTTTGTCAAATCTTTGGATTTAAATTACTGTGTTATGTGGCATAACTTGGTCCTATAAATTTACATTAATTTTTGTTTCTTAATTAGTTCAGTTTAATCTGTGATAAGTGTTCTTTTCTGCTCACTTTTTGTTTCTTCCAGTTTATTATTCGTCTCAGTTGTTTTGCTTTGAGCAAATAAAATAAAATATGAAAGAACCCTCACAAAGAAATATCCATTCCTAGCCCAGAACTCAAACCCAGAACCTTTGGTTTCTTTCAGCTACTATATTATCTGTCTGTAGTTTTAGTGCTTTTATATGTATCCATAATTGACACATAAGAACATGTAAAGGGTCATGACTAGCATGGAAGGGTATTGTAGTGATTACCCTAAATTAATTATACAGGGTGTTCATAAAGTCCCGGTACCATTACAAAAAAAACATAGCTTTTAAACAACATGCAATAGAACAATGCTGTCGATTGCAAAATGAGCTACAATTCTCCACGTTAATGTACCATACACCTCAATGTGCACTCCCCTAGTTGCAACACTTTGTGGATGGTTGTTGGAGGCACCAGTAATTCCAGTGAGGCTCGTCGAATTGACTTCTAGGGCTGCGTTGAAATGTAGTTCGGATTTTGCCGACAGTTTCATCTGATACACTTGGTCGTCCACTCCGAGGCAAGTCCTTAACACTTCCAGTCTCTCTGAAGTTCTGCAGCCATCTCATAATGCTTGATTTGGACGGCGGATCTATTCCGTATGGATGGCAAAATTCTCACTGGTGATTTGTACTCAGCATACTACAGCATGCATTGTGCTTTCTCTTGTACTGTCGTCATTTTTTGTCAATCACACGTGCAACAAAAGTAAACAAACAAACGTCATTTTGCAATCAACAGCATTGTTCTATTGCATGTAGTTTCCGAGCTATGTTTTTTTTGTAATGGTACCAGGACTTTATATGAATACCCTGTATTTTACAGTTATCGATTTTTTCTGTGGGTGCATTGAAAATTGTGTAATAACACTGTTTCTGTCTATTTCAGAGTCACGTGAAGATACACTTTGGTCTTAAAGAATATGAATGTGAAATCTGTGGATCAGCTTTTACAACAAATGGCTCCCTTACAAGGCATCTGGCTGTACACATGGAGGAAAAGTGAGTTTAAATTAAGTCAAAATATAGCATGTTTTTCCTTGTTGCATTTCAGGTAGTAAATCATTATGAGTGAGTGGGTCATGGCAATTATTTTTTTCCGCCAAATGGGTGGCCATACTACAATGTCTGAATACATGTTTAACAACCTGTTGAGTGTGCTTCTGAATCCCACCACTAGATGGGGTATATGGTCAATGGGTGCCCGTTACAAAGCAATCATACTGCAACTTGTGTTGCATGCTCCATTTGAAGATGAAAGTCAGTCAAATGCAGTTCTCTACGGTAACAATGCATGCAAGTTGCATGCTCAGCTAATTCTATTAACTGCGTGCAGAGACACACAATGCCCATTGTATGGTACTTGTAACACCACATGCGAACAATACATGTTTGTCTTACTTTTATATAGACAGGAACACAAAAAGAAACAGCACATGTATAAATAGAGGCATGCATATTTTGTTTTTGACGAAAACACGAAATGTGAAATAACACATTGTGATGTTAATTTTTCATGTTTCTGAAAGGTGTGAGGTGCATTTTCCTATCCTGTTTTGTAATGAAATGATGCGAAATGAACTGCAAAATAGACTCTTAAACACGAAATTTGGAGTTTATTTACAGACGTGACACTTTCTGAAGTTTGAATTATCCTTTGAGTTATGCAATTCATGGAAAATTGATTAATTCTGCTGTAAATATTTGAGAAGCAAAAATGCACCCCTTTGTGCAGGAATAAACTTAATACTCTGGTAACTACAGATGGGGGACAAAATAATACGAACACCTGTGAAATTAGAGAAAATCTTTATTAACTCTTTCGCTGCGAAATTCTCTGGCACACAATATCCCTTGGCTGCATAATTAAATTTGAAAAAATATTTTGTTTATAAACAAATAGTTTTCACAATTACATTGCGTTATATATGAGCGAGAACTTACAAAATTCATTCTTGCACTGGAAAACCATTCTGTAGTTCCTTGTGGTATGATATTTTGAAATATTTTGAAATTTTGAAAAATTTTGAAATTTTGAAAAAAAATATTTAGAAAGAATAATTTTACATTACAAAATATGTTATAGAGAAATTACAAAAGTCATTCCTTGCACTGGCAAACCATTCTGTAGTCCCTGATGGTATGGTATTTCTCAAAACACGGGATGACACAGAGTGGTACAGCGGCGTGGAAATTCGTAAGTAGTATCAAGATACAGGGTGGTGAAAACTTCAGTTTGTTCTGCTGTGTGTTCAAATACTGAGCGGGGGAAATATTTGATAAAACAAGAAAATGGCGTGCTAAATACTGTACTGTCACCAAGTAACTTAGCACTTGCCTGTGTCGAACGTCCCGCACCTAGATCAATGCTGCTTTACACTCTGCTCCATGATGTTACGGACGGCGGTACAAATTCTTCATCAGACAATACACAATCACTGTCACCAATTGAAGTCTCATAAAAACTGTTGCTATTATCGTCACAATTTAATTCACCTTCTGATTCAACAGTTGAGTAACATCATTATCAGACAAGTGTTGACGACTTGACGAAGCCATGTTGTTTACATTCGTACATGCATTTGAAACTGACATGTCAGAGCACTCAACGCTCGTATTCTAAACGGAGGCGTAATTAGCGACATCATACGGATATAAACAAAACTACAAGTTCAAATAGTTCCAAATAGTATCTACAGATGTCTGAAGGCTACTGAAAGCGACGTACTGCGGAAATGCGACACCCACAGCAAGTGGAAGTATGAACTCACAATAATGCGACTTCCGCAGAGCAAGGCACCCGGCGTGCTGTGCATAAATGCGACGACCGCAGCGAAAGAGTTAATATGGGGTTGGAACACCCTGTGACTGAAGTACATTTTGTATGAGATGTGGGATGGACGCATAGAGGTCATTCACAATGTTTAAGGGAATATGGAGCCATTCTTCCTCCAGAGCAGTCTCCAATTCCGAAAGTGGCTGGAGGCGGACTTCGAGCATGCAGTTTGAACTGCAAATATTCCCACAAATGTTCTATAATGTTCAAGTCAGGAGACTGTGGGGGCCATTCAAGATGTCCTACTTCATCTTCATGCTCTTCGAACCATGTTTGGACAGACACATCAGTGTTGATAGGAGCGTTGTTGTCTTGAAAAAGCAGCCACTCCCCAGGAAATAAAGTCTGGATAAAAGGATGGAGATGATCCCCCCAGAATGCTCAGATAGTGATGGGCGTTGATCTTCCAATCCAAAAAACAAGTGGTCCTACACCGTGCCAAGATATCGCACCCCATACCATAATGGACCCACCTCCATGCAATCAGGATGAAACGCATCTCGGGGCATTCGCCATACATAAATGCGCCTTGTGGTCTGAAATAACGTGAATGTTGATTCATCAGACCAGATGACTTGTTGCCACTGCTGTGGGGACCAACTTCTGTGAGCTCTGCACAATTGGCGTAGCTTGACAGTATTATGTGATGTCGCCAACGGCTTACGAATTGCCACTCTGCCATGAATCTTTGCAGCATGGATTTCACTTTTGACAGTTTAGGTTGAAATGGTGTCCTGGAGATGCCTCTTCATTTCAGATGTTATCTCGGATAACGATTGCTTGTGCTTTCGGGCCACTGTGCGCTTCAACACCCTCCTATCCCTAGCAGCAAGCTTGATCTTTCGTCCACTGTTGTGCTTTGAAGACGCCATCTTACCTTGTGTTGTGTACACTGTCATAACGGCTGATGCTGTGCTCCTTGCACACCCCACCAGGTTTGCGGTTTCCGTCACCATGGCTCCAGCTGAACGTGCTCCAACAATCATGCCTCTTTGGAACTTTGTCAGGTCTGACATTGCAGCGTCTCTTGAGAGCGTACGATAGACGAATGCACCACCAATGACTGCTGTTGACAGACTAATACCTTCCCCTTCACGGCCACTAGGTGGCAGACTTCAGTGTCAAGTGGTGCTGCTGTACTGCCGGTGTGAAATGTGGCATAATTTTTCACAGTTGTTCGTATTATTTTATCCTCCATCTGTACATAAATGTGCTATTAGAAGGAATATCTTTAATTTGTGTAACGAATGCAGTTTTTAAATCAAATTTAGGATTATATTCACAATTTTAACCCTTGACTGGTGTGGTGGATTTTAGTCACGCTAATAGTGTGGTGCGGGTCAAAATGACCCAGGGTTTCTTTTCTTTATTTTGAGAGTACATGATCAAATAATTATAAAATTGAATTTTTATTGATTACATTAAAGTTAATTAAATATACAAAACATGTTTCTGCTTAAAATTCTTCACACTAAAATATTCAATAAATTATCAACTATTATTTACCATTTTTTTCTTGTTTACAGAGAGTGATATTTTTCTTGAAAATTCTAAACTCACTAATATTCAAGATAATTCTTCAGTATATGGAATTAAGAAAACAAACATGAATAAAAACACTGACATTCATAAATTGTTTATGAATTGAAAAGTTTTTTTTTCTCCATCACTTAACTTGGGTCACAATATTATATATGCAAAACCTCACAGTACATTTTGCCACACACAGGCCGTTTGCACTTCTCACAAGCTCAGAATCATCACACTATCAATTTCCACATTATCATCTGACTCTTCATTTTCAATCAAACGACATATAGCCTCACAATTGTTGGCCAAATTTTTGTTCACGTCTTGTGCCATAGCACCAAACCCCACAAAAAATGATAACGTAAACGATGTGGTGTGGGCCAGATTGACCCAAACTTGCTATTATATGAAAACAAGAAACTGCACATGTCAGGTGGCAACTGCTGTCCAAATACACTGCAACTATAAACAGCTTCTGAGAATCAGAGCCCTCTACTGGGAAACTCAAACTATAGAAACTGAAATTCACGCTTGACAGCATTTTGTCCATACCACATCAGTTAAGGGTTAAAACCAAAATGTCATTTTATATACCACTTTTGATCGATTTTTCACCACTTTTAACACCTAAATTGTATTTTATTTACCACTTTTGAACCCAAAATTGACTGTTTTTGTACCGAAATTTTGCTTTTTTATTTACAAAAATTATGTGCCTCTATGTATAAGTAAAACTGTTAAAAAACTGATATTTCACCAGCTTCCCACCAGCTCATTATCAACGTTAAAATGGAGTTTAAAAACAGGTGAGAGTCGAGCAGGAGTATATCAACACAAATTTAGCTTCCTTGTGAGCTGTGCTTATTTTGTATAAGACAAGTGTTATGGCATAAAATATTTTTAATTTATGGATTTAGTTGCATCTTATTAATTTTATTCCTGAGTAAAAAGGTCAATTTTCCATCCCTAATTTTGCAGCAGATGGAAAAAAAATGTTCTGGAATTTTGCATAATTCACAAGTTTAATTCTGACTCCTGAAAGAGTTGTGTCAATAAATGAACTAAATTTCGTGTTTATTAGTTTTTCACATTCCGACTTGATTTAGCATAAGATTGTGACAAAGCATGGTAGGGAAATGTACCTTACAACTTTCAAAAACCCCAAAAATGAACATTACTTTGTGTCGTCTCACAATTCATGTAACAAACTTACTACCGGTAACTAACTCTCTAGCCTTCTTAAACCTGAAGGTTTATGGCTGCAGCTACACAAGCCTTCTTGTTTAACCCTGAACTTCTATTTGCCCTTCGCAACCATAAGAAGGCCTGGGATACCTGGAAAAAATTTCCAAATGAAAACACACAAGCTTTCACTGATTTACGATGACACTCTAATCTGGAGACGCGGGTGCTGTTGCTTCTTACAAACCAATTTCTCTCTTATCACCACTTTCTATCGCATGTGAAAAGATAATTCAGGACCGCCTCTACAAATATACTTCTCTATACATAAATACAGCACATCATGGCTTCTTACCAGGCTTAACTAACTTGAGTACCCTGACGCTATCCACTCCATATCTGAAAACTCCCAAATGGATGTAATATATATCTTGATTTTTCGAAAGCTTTTGACTTTATATTAGGGATGTGCCGATATGAAATTTTGGCCGATACCGATAAAGTACCGATATAAAATTAGAAATGGTCCTTGAAGTACCTGAAAGGTTCACTGACCTCTTTAATAAATGTGTGTTTCGCGGTGACTGCAGTGCAAAAGATGTTGAATATTTAAACATTTACTTTTTAGAAAGTTGGGTATGGAGATTATCCATAAAAATTACAACAAAATGGCAGAGTTTTGCACTAAATTATCAGATATTTATCGATATATCGGATCGGTAAAATAATCGGTAATTTTACCGATAAACTGATACACCGATATGCCTATATCGGCCGATACCGATAGAGTACCGATTAATCAGTCCCATCCCTACTTTATATCCCGCAATTACCTGCTACATAAGTTATTTCATCGATTCATTATTCATGGAAAATGTCTCTCTCTGCTCAAACATTACCTCCAAAATAGACAACAAAAAGTTGTACTTTCCGGAACCTCTTCTTCTTATCAAGCTGTATCTTCTGGTATAACCCAAAGCAGTGTTCTTCGACCTTTTCTCTTCATCCTCTACCTTGATGATCTTCCAGAATATCTTTCTGACTCAAGTAAAAACCTTCTTTTCTTCACCAATAATTACAAAATATACAATAAAATATCAAATTTCGGTGATATGGCACTTCTGCAAATGAATTTAGACTCCCTGATAAAGTGGTGCGAAATATAAAACTTAACCTTTAAAAATGTAGTACAATGACCTTCTCCTTGAAGAAAAACACATTAAACACAAAATACTTCATAAATAATAATTGCGTTCAAAGAGTTGCAACACAGAAGGACCTGGAAATCATATTTGATAAGAAACTTTCCTTATCTGAACACATCTCCGCAGTCACTAAGGGTTCCATGCTTATGTTACTCTATCGTTTTATTGAAATAAACAACCTGTCTGCTCTCAGCACTTTTTACAAATCTAACGTTTCACCTATAATTAAGTACTGTTCTCTGATCTGGTCTATGGCATGCCCTTCAAATTTAGATAAGACTATAAACTAAGATTATTTTCTATATCTCATTACAGATGAATTACCAGTTGTTTAATAAGTATTTTTATTTTGCAGGCGTTTTAAGTGCTCTAGCTGCCCTGGAACTTTCCGAACACAGGTTCTGTTGAAGCGTCACTTAAAAGTTCATGAGAAGGATGATGAAGAAGCAATGGAGCAGGCGACAGAACCAGAGGAGCCCACAGAAAAGCAGAGTGATGAGGAGGATTCATCAGTTGATAAGAAAGGCCGCAGGAGACAGCAGGTGATACAGCTGACAGAAGAAGAAACTGATATCCTGGCACAACAGCCTGTTAACAGCTCAACCACTGTGTCAGAAAAAGTTTTGATTGCACTGGCTATAGAAAGAGATCGAATTAGTGAAATAAGGGTAAGCATTATTAATATTCCAAGTTTGGTGTAAATGATCAGGGTGCCTACCAGCCTGGAAAATGTGGAAAAGCCATGGAAATGTCAAGAGAATTTACTGTGTTCCTGGAAAAATCAATATTTTTATGGTGTGCTATGTTTTTGACAAGCAAGAAATTCTTGATTTGTTGTGGATATACGGAGTATTACCAGTACCAGAAATTGTACATTAAATACTCTAGGAACTATTTTCATGTAGAAATCCATTACAGGAAGTGACAATTGGAATTTACCACGTTGAACTGTATATTCTTAGGCAGGACTATCAAAGAATGTGATTCCTAGGTATTTGTTTACATTGGCAGTATTGTCGTACCACGTTCCATGAATTTTTACCCAAAGAAATCTTATAACTCCGCGTATCTCGCATCACTGGCGGGATTTTCGATGGCAGCACTCATTTTGTGACGTTATAACCAGCACACGTGCGGCACTACAATGCTCTCACTAGCATGGCTGGAAGCTTACTGAATCACAGATTGCGTGACGTAACAACGGTTGCGCTGTGTCCACTACTACTAGCGGCACGCCACAACGACTGTTACTTTCCGAATGACCCTCGTATAATCCTTTACAATCATCTCATGAAGACCTCAAATATGGATAATTGCGAGCGAAGCAAGCAGGAAAGTTTTTATATCTGTTTTTTGGCAAACTTACAAGAATACCAGGTGTGCCGATTAATAATTCTTAATTGATCCGAAAGAAAACAAGTGTATCTGGGGAGAAACGTAACAAATGCTTTATTCAAAGTATGCGCCATCGCTAACTATACATTGTGCCCATCTGTCCGTCAAATTGTGGATTCATCTTCCAGAAAAATCGTTCACATTTTGAGGTGATCCAGTCAGCATGCCATTGTTCGACATCTTCGTAATTGTTGAAGTGTTGCTGGGAAAGTAAGTGAGACATCGATGAAAACAAGTGGTAGTCCGAAGGGGCTAAGTCTGGTGAGTATGGTGGGTGGGGCAAGAATTCCCAGCCAAGTGCAGAATTGGTGTGTCTGACGCCTTTCGCTGTGTGTGATGAGGCATTGTCGTGCTGCAAAATTGCTTTTCCATGTCTTGTTGCCCAATCTGGGCACTTTTCGATCAATGCATGGTTCAAATTGATGAGTTGTTGACTGAAGAGAATGGCATTCACTGTTTCACATTGTTTCAGAATTTCATGGTACACCACATACTTCTGATCCCACCGAATGCACAGCATTGTCTTCCTTCCGAAGCGATTCGGTTTTGCGGAAGATGTTGGAAGGCTGTCCTGGGTCAACCAAGATGATCAGATATGGTTTGGCAACCAACATTTAACTTCTCTGCCAGTTGTTGTTGCGTTTGCGTATCGTCTTCGTCCAACAGTGCTTGTAATTCGGCGTCTTGGAATTTTTTCGGCTGGCTCGGGCGATCTTTGTCTTTCAAGTCGAAATTACCACTTTTGAATCGTCGAAACAAACGCACACACACGTCTTGCGTTAGGACATTGTCACCGTACGTTTCCACGAGGATACGAGGGCTTCCACTCGGGTTTTTCTTTTGATTGAACAAGAAAAGCAGGATGTGCCGCACATGCTCCTTATTTGGTTTGAAGGTCAACATGTTTCCCACACAAACCCAATATCACGATCACTCGCACTCGGTTGCACATCCACGGCATTTTGACAGGTACTGTCCTGGCAACACACTGACGTAACAGTTGAGACTGTGCACCAACCCTTGCTTCCAGCACCATCCAGCGACGAAATTAAAAATTATTAACCTGGTATTCATTTAATTTAATTTGGCATCAATACTTTCACAGGATGCAGTGATATTAACGTGCATCCTTAAGAAACGGGGATGGAAAAGTGGTACAATATCAATTAAAATGGTAAGACAATCAAAAATTCCAATTACTTTTTCGAGTGTAATATTATCCTAAAATGTGAGCCATGAAAATAATACAAGCTTTCAGGAGATGTCATTTCCAGCGCTCGATGCCCCCTTCCTTCACCCCCTGATAATGGGTGCACTTTGACTCAACACAAGCACAGATACACACATATTTAAATAGTATGCATCTGGTACATTTAAACAAGGCTAAACTGCATAGGTTCTTTTCCGAATGTTATTTAAGGGTACTGTTTTAGCAGGTTACAAATTGTAATTCTACTAATACATTATTTTCTGCGAAATTTGTTTCTGGACATATTTCTCTTTCTTAACTCCATTGCTAAGAAAATAAGATGCCATAGGTTTAATTAACACATTTAGAATTATGGACCAACATAAGATTTTTACTCATACCGTAAATTCATTGTCAGATTGGTAACATATCAGTTGTGAGTAAATTTTATATGTTAAATTTGAATGCTCGTCCGTCCCTATCTTACATACATATGAATTATCTAATTTTCATTTATCTTGCTGCATCTTGTGTAGGACAAGGATAAAGATCTGAAGCAAGCTCCCAAGTATGCCAACCAGTGCAAGCATTGCCCAAAGAGTTTCAGGAAACCTTCCGACTTGGTTCGACACATCCGCATCCACACAGGCGAGCGTCCATATTCCTGCGATTCCTGTGGAAAGAAATTCACCGTGAAGTCCACCCTCGACAGCCACCTGAAGACTCACACGGGAGAGAAACGCTTCAGCTGCCACGTCTGCAGGAGTCTCTTTGCCACCAAAGGGAGCCTCAAAGTCCACATGAGGCTGCACACCGGTAAGGCACAAAGTAATATCTTAAGCTTAAGTTCATGTCAGTATGATCATAAATCTCCTGAATTATTTACACTAGAAATTAATCAGCAACACAAAAAAATTGTTTTACAATGATAATCTTAGCTGAAACCAACATTCTTCATCATCAATGCAAGGTTAAGATTCCAGTCAACTATCTCAAAGGTAATAGACAATCAGTTAGCACGAGAGAAACATGCAGATACCATACAGGTAGCATAGTGGTCACTAGAGACCAGATTTTAAAGGGAACATTTTTACTCTAAAAAGGACAAAAAGAGGGAAAATTATTGACAAAAAAAAGGAAATGAAAAAGGACTATAATTTATTTTTGCACTCCACTAAAAATATTATTTTAAATAAAAAAAACAATATTTACCATTCATGGATAAAAAGGGATCCATTAAATTTCTTGCATTTTTTACTTCATAAGGGAAGTGTTATAGAGTAAAAACTGCATATCCTGGAACCTCTATAAGAAGGAAACCTGTAAATACGGAAAAAAAGGTCCCCAGAACGGACCGATTTTATACCTGAAAATGACCTGCTTAAGGCGGAAACCTCCTTAACGCAGAAACGGAACACCATTTTAAGACCAGCGAGATGTTTTTATTCTCAGTAAGACGGAAATTTCTTCCTTTATTTTTTTCGCTCGCAAGAAAACAATGCAATAGCTAATATAAGTGGAACACACCTCTGTTGCCACTTGCTTATCCGTAACATTGTCGATATGAAAGAATGTGCTGCAATACTGTTATGATTCCGTTTCTTTATTTCATATCTTATCCTCTTTCTCCACCTTTCTTTGTCTATTTCTCCTCTGTTCTTTCATCATCTTTCGATTTTTCTTGTTATCTCTCTTTGTTTCTTTCTTTTTTTCTTCACTTTTATCTCAATCTTTCTTCACCTCTCTTATTCCATATTTCAATCTTTATCTTTCCCTCTATGCACATCATGCTACGGCGCCAGGGGTCCCAGGTTAGAAAATATACATAAGCTCAAACTCTAGCATTTTACCAACTGTTCTGTAGAACAACTAGAAACAAATGTTTTCAAATGTGTAGATGATTATCCAAGCAACCACTTTGACATGTTACAATCACATTTTCACTGCATATTGTGAGAAATGTTATTTTTTGCGCATTGTGCAATGTTTATAACCTTCACAAAAGTTTCTTTGATTCCAATTTTAACATGCAGAATTGCAAATATTCTCTAATGTTATTATATATTTATGTCTTCTGTTCTGTATTAATATGTTGAAATATAGTTTCTGACTTCATGTAATAAGCAATCACCACTGGGTTTCCATCTAATAAATGTACCTGCAGAACACATGTCGACTCTGCTGCTGCTCAAGACCTATTTTGCCACATTCATTGTTTCAGGACTTAGAAATATTTTAGGGTGGTCAGATAACTTTTGGAGAAGTGAACATATCTGAACTCTAAAATTCAAATACCTTTTCTTAAAACTACAACTTTTGACAAACATGTAATACAGTGGAATCTTGATTTTTTGGGGGGACCAAGCTGAATGAACTTAAAATGCAGAAAAATTTTAAATCGAGGAAACTTTTATAACATTTTGTTATATTGGGACTGTCAAGATTTAATGTATAATGTGGGAAAATGTAAAATCCGGAACGTAAAATCTGGGTTCCACTGTATTTGTTTATCATTGTAATTAAAGTGTCATATGCTGATATGTATATAAATTAGGGATGGGCTGATATGAAATTTTGGCCGATACCAATATATAATTCGAAATGATCATTGAAGAACCTGAATGGATCATTGACCTCCTTCAAAAAAGTAGGTTTGAGGTGACTGTAGTGTGAAAGTAGTTGCATATTTAGACATTTACTTTTTAAAAATTAGGGTATGGAAATTATCCAAAAAAATTATAACAAAATAGCAGAATTTTGCACTAAGTTATAAGATATTTATAGATATATTGGATTGGTAAAATAATTGGCTGCATCCTTAATATAAGTAAAACATAGGAATGAAAAATCAACAGTTATTTTGAAGGAATATGTCTTGGCCATTCTGTGCTCTTTATACCTGCTGGGACATATAAACATGAATGTAAAATATGTTATTACAAACACATTTGTATCAAATAGTTTTTCTCTTGTTTTTAACAGGTGCAAAGCCTTTCAAATGCCCTCAATGCCATCTGAGATTTAGGACCTCGGGCCACAGGAAGGCTCACATTGCATCTCATGAAAAAGCACTTCACAATCGTTCTTCACAGGGCACATGCAAGACACGGAAGTCGGCATCTGCAGGAACAAAAAGCAACTGGACTGCTTCCACTTCACAGAGTAAGAACATGGGAACTTCTTCAGCCACAGTGCCTTCACCTCCAACAAGTGTGGCAAGAGATGACGTGAGTTCGATCAACCTGGACTCTTCTTTACTTCAGTCAGCAAGCAGCGTGATCCAGAACATACCCCTCAGCACGGATGGGCTTAGTGCTTCTCTACTGTCAGCAGATGGGGGGCAAGTGCTAGGAAATCTGCAACTGCAGCTTACGGGAAATCCCAGTCAACCTATCCAGATCACAGGTATCGATCCTGCAGTGCTGTCGCAAACTGTACAAATTGATGATAATCTTCTTCAGCAGTTGCAGGCATCCAGTGTCATCATACAGTCAGGTAACAGTGTAGTAAACGAAGATACCTTGGTGTCGTTGCCAACAAACACTTCGGCCGATGTTGAATCCGTTGATGGAGTTCAGGTCGACGGCGACACCATTGCCTCTGAGATTGGTTCCGTGAGATTTGAGATTCACACCGATGAAAATGGACAGATTATAAATATCCAACCGAACCTTGATGGTGCGGATGCCTTGGATGCAGTTGGTGTCGACAGAGGAGCGATGATGTTTGATGCGTCAAATGGACAGGAGCTGAGTCTGAAGGAGGTAAACAGTTCGGATTTGTCGGAGGCGGATCCTCTCGGAATCTCAGGGGAGACTTTGGAAGTTGAGCTCTCAACCGGGGAAGCTTTGCAGCAGTGTGAGAATTCTCAGTTCACTGTAACGGATGAAGGAAATTTGAAGTTCGATCAAGTGACTTTCGTAACGAACATCACTTCAAATGTAGCAAAGCAAACTTCCAAAGGAGGTTCATATAAATGCGTGATTTGCGGCAAAGCCTTCAGCAAACCGAGCCAACTTGAAAGACACGTCAGGATACACACGGGTGAACGTCCCTTCGTGTGTCTCATATGTCACAAAGCATTTAATCAAAAGAATGCTCTGAATACGCATCTCAAAAAACATACAGGTGAGCGCCCATTCCAGTGCCCCTATTGTTCGTTCTCTTTCACTCAGAAGGGAAACTTAAAGACACATTTAAAACGGGCACATTTGTACAGCTTGGCCCGTGACTTCGAAAGTGGCAAGAAATCGGCACCGTTGTCCCTAGCATCCATTATTGGAAAAGTGCAGATCCAGGATGCCACGGGGAAAACGTTGGACATTGAAAATGTTGTTGGGGATTTGTTTCCCCAAGTGAACACTGAAACGGCTAGTGATCCTTAACAGTAACCAAAGTAAGGCTGCTGTTTTAAGTAGCTTGCGATCCCTTTCCTTTTCGTTCTGTAAGTGAGACTGTACAGAAGCACAATGTAAATATATACAGTGCAAGTAAATCAGGTATGAAAGTACAAAAGATGCTTATAAAGTATCATTGTTAATAGACTGTAAAGTTTTTGTAGCTGTTCATTTCACAGTAATGGCGAAATGTAGGTAAATATTTTTAAGTATGACCATTGTTACAAAACACTGAAGATAATTCATGACATATGTATAGTTGCCTCTACTTTTGATCTCCTTTTAATACACCTTTGCACATGCTGTGCCATTCCACTCATCAGTAGTGAAGCATTTGTTCCTTTGTGACAATTTTTACAGGAGTTGTAAGTTGTGTATTGCTAGGGCAGTGATGTATTTACTTCTGTTGAAAAATTGAAATTAATTATTCTCTTTTGCAATTCGATGACATTCTGTAATGCAATGAAATGTTTAATACATCCAGGGTGTGATGTGCTGAACAATAAAAGCAACTGACTATTGATGGTTCAATTTCTATTCACTGTGGAAGTTTTGTCTTTAGCATCTGTATTGGTTATTTTATTGACATTTGGTACAATACTGGAGGAACAAAATTCATGCAAAATACACATATATTTGTCTGTCACTAAAAAATTCACTTGGATGAAAAGTATTTACACTGCTTAAAATCAAAACACCCCACTGGGGCTATTTTCCTCACCTATATTAATAACAGGGATGGGTTGCTACAGATAAAGTACCGATATAAATTTAACGATACCAATGTTCTATCGATTCAATATAAAATTCCAAATGGTCTTGAACTTGAACTTGAATGGTTCATTGACCTCCTTAATGTTTGTTTCCAAGTGACTGCAGTGCAAAAGAAGTGTCATATTTAGACATTTACTTTTTTAAAAAGTAGAGATGCATTAGGCTCAGTCAATAAATAACGAGGCAGAGGATATTACACCAAAAGTATTGTAGTGCCCAAAATGGAGGTGCAGGTGTGATGAAACTGATTCGCGTGCGTTTTCCCGCGTTACGTGTCCGGCAAGGTATGTGCAAAGGCTGCTAACCGAGCAGCGGCAAGGTCATGCTTTCGTTCTTCTCAGTCAATGCCCAGCGATATTGTGAAACGTTAACGAAGCTCAGGAAGACAATCAACTCGAAACATACCTGTCACCTTTCTCGTGGTGTCGTCCTGTTGCAGGACAATGCTAAACCCCAACAACGCTAAACCCCACACAGCCAAAGCAACAAAGTAATGTCTGAAAAAATTCAAGTGAGAAGTCCTTAGCCCCCCCCCCAATAGTCCAGATCTGTCCCCATGTGACTTCCACATCTTCGGTTAGCTCAAAAAACACTGCAGGGACAACGGTTTCAACGATGACATCAAGGAGTACATGTGCAATTGGTTCCAACAGCAGCCAATTGCCATATATATACGATCATTCCATTTTGCGACTGGTGTCACAATGGGATAAATGCCTAAACAGTAGCGGACAATACTTCTGAGGTTCATTACGTAAGTACTGTGAAATATCCTCTGCCTTGTTATTTATTGACTGAGCCTCATAGATAATTATCCATAAAAATTGGCAAAATTTTTCACTAAATTTATAAGGTATTTATAGATATATCGGATCGGTAAAATAATCTGTAATTTTACAGATACACAGATATGCCTGATAAAGTACAGATTAATCTGTCCCATCCCTAATTAATAACATGGACTCTAATGCCTGAACATTTTCTGGGAAATGATATTCCATTTTTCAGAAGAGTGTTTAGTGTTGAGGGCCAAAGTCAATTTTACAATTCATCCCAGAGGTGTTCTACAAGATCAGACCAGTACATTTCTTTACAACAAACCATTCCCTCACAACCCTTTTTTTCCAATATGGTTATTCTGGTAAAGGCCTGAACCATCGCCTCCTTGTAGACGTGCATGTTCATATTTTCAGGCAGTGAAATGAGGCCCATTTCATGGAAAACCACTCCAAACCTAGACACACTTGTGCCAGATGGTATAGCATGATTCATGGCTCCATGGTAGTGTGAAGTGTATTTTTTCAAAACTTCAGTTGATGCTTGGCATTCACATTACAAATCTTTGGCTTGTGAACGTTCAACCTTTAAAACAAATGTCCCTCAACAGTGTTAGTGTCTGCAGCCACAGTTATGTTGTTTCCTTCTTGTCACATTATATCACTCACGCTCAATGTGGGCAAAACAAGGAATGCAGAGAGATAGTATCCCCAGCTAACAAAGTTTTCGCAAAGTATTTCCCGAGCTGTCTTATTGTCACCATGTTAAACCATAGGAACATCCCCCCTCCCCCAACTAACATTTCCCACATGAAGCACTGCCTTTAATGACTTTTTCCACCTTCAACCACTTAACGGACTGCACCATTCTGGATTTCATTTGCAATCAACAAGCACACCCCTTGCATGCTTCGATACAGGTAGGTGACAGTGTGTTTCAACTAGGTGAAGAGGTGTCTGAATACTTTTGATTGCATAATGTATGCTCGCCAAAAGATGCCTTTCGTTATGATCCTGTTGGTAATAAGAAATAATGCTTCTGCTCTCTCATTAGTAGTAGTATCCTCCTGACTTGGTGCAAAAGTATTACCAAGCAAATTGTCCATCGCCAAGTTTATTATCTTTGCTTTACTCAATGAGAGCTCAAGAATTAAAAAAAAAAAAAACAATCTGCTGACAACTTCTTCACCAGCATATGTAAAATAAAATAAAATCCTTAAAAACATGTTGGATTGCAAGGAAAAAGTAATGAAAATAATCCTGGACCATTTATCAAACAATACTTATGCATTCCACTGTACACCTCCATTGAGAAAAGTTACACTCTTCACTTCTTTAAGTGTAACTCAACTGATTTCTTGCTCACGTGCAGGAATAAGTACCTGTCACAATCTGGGTGTATTTGGGAATATCCAACTTATGTCATCCTGAAATCCGACATTTCGTGTGCAACGACCTGATAGGAGAACCGAAACAAACGAACTCCAAGGTAAGATGGTTGATAATGGTGCTGCAAGGCTAGTTAGTTGAGAAGAATGATGAATTGTTGAAAGACATGGAAAATGTATGCGCAAGTGGTACAGTTGGATCACAATACATCATAGGCAATTACACAGGTATTAGAATAATGAACATTGCAATACTTTTACAAAAAAATCTATATTTGGTTGAGGCAAGGAGAAATGCATTACGCTTATGGGAGAATTATTTTATTAGTTTTCTTGGGGATATCAAACTTCCGATGGTGGAGAAAAACATATGATCGGGTAGAAGATCCATTGAAGATATTTGCGAAAGAGTCAAAACTCCCATTTGTTTAGCCGTAACTTGAATTTGAAGTTTTCTCCATAAGGAATACATGGGATTCTGTAAATACTAATTCATCATATTTTTCAAACACAGTATCTAGCTTAATAATCAACTTTAAACATGGGGAGAAATTCATATTCTCAAATTATGTATGTATATTCTTTAGTGTCCATTTCGATGATATTTAAATAAATACATGCCTGGCGTGAAATTGTCACACATCACCTTAAAGTTCTAAATTCATTTCATACATTTTTATAGGGGCTATAAATGCCTATTTTGAGGGTTAGCACTTATTTAGTATTCACCTGGTATCCAGAATTTCGTAAAAATGAAATTCAATGATTAGGCCAATTAGTGTACATGAACATTCTGCAAGGTCACTTAACTCTTATGTTTAGAATCCCAGTTAACCAAGTTTTAGAATAATAACTTCACACATAACGGTAATATTGTGAAGAAAAACTAAACAGTAATTGGCTGTTGGGTAGGGGAGAGAAGAAAGTACGAATCAGGGGTGAGTTTCTACGTAATACTTGAAATGTATTATCTCCAAAAATGTATAACAATTTTAGTGTAAGTAATATATTATTCCACGTAACTAACTATCTACCAAACATTCCCCTAAAAATTGCAACAAGAAAGTGGTATAAACCAAATTTGTAGATTTCTACATGAAAATACTTCCCAGAGCATTTATCCTTAATTTAAAATTTTTGAATGGTCCATTTTGTTTGTTCAGAAACTTATTTTTACTGTAATTATGATTTTTTCCAGAAAAAAGGTAAAATGTCATGACTTTTCCAGGTTTTCTAGTGAGGTAGGCACCCTGATTCACGATTTTTCAGATAATAAATAAATAAGAACAAATAGAAAATACACTGAAAAATGTTTCACAAGAAAATTGAGGCACCAGGTTTTACATAGCAACAAGTATTTTTGAAATAAAACAAAATAAATATGTTATATTTATATCTTTCTACCACAAGAGAACAATTACATTAACAAAAAAAATACTGAACAGAGGAAACAAGTGCAACATACTCTGTGAAAGTTGAAACCAATAGATTCTCAAATAATAAAAGTTTTGAAAAATGCAGCAAGAACCTGACAAAACCATGAAACTGAAAAAACTACTTACTGTGAACATAAATGTGTTTAAAAAATAGAAAAGTGGGTATTTAAATAAACATTTATCTTGCCTATTGACTGAAATAGGTCAATTTTTAAAATTGCAAGTATAAACAGCATGTTCCAAAACAAATCGCAAATTGTGCACTTTGCAAATGTTTAGTTTTAGTTTGTATTTTTAGAACTAATGAAGAGCTATCAACAACCAGTCATGTTATAGATTATTTGTTGCTGGATGTTACTGGTTGCTTTTTATAATTGTAGCTCTGGAGATACAAAGGAAAGGTTTGTGGGAACTGTCACTATTTGTAATTTGTGACTGATTGTGCTGTTTAGGCTTGCAATTAATAAACAATATAATAGCATAAGACATTATTTAATCTAAAATAATAAGAAAAAAGATACTTCGCCACTGGTAAAATCTCCAATGAGATTGCAAAGAAACATATGACATTATTGTAACAGTGTTGCATAATTTCTTTCACTTATTGGTCACAAAATCCACACAGAACGAATGTATTGAAGTTTTCTTTCATTACCTTACACTGATTGGTCCCACATTTACAGAATTGAAGAAAGTTCAGCTAACACTCGCGTTTGCATAATTTATGAGTATGCAAGAAACACCACACCATATCTGATGGTGCTTATCAGTCAAAATGTGAATATTTGAGGCACCCAGAATCTGTGCTCCAGATGGAAATACATTTTAAGCACAGTGGAGCATCACAAAGTATTCTAATTAAAACCGCCAATTATAGCAGTTCCTCCTTGCAAACATATTATTGTTCTGAAATTGGAGAAAAAAGCATGCATTAGGTATAACTTGTTAAAATTTAGAGTGAAGACGAGATTTCGTGAAATTCTAGCCTCATTTGATATATCACATCACCCCCTTTCCTTTGAAATTTTTGCGTTGAATTCAATATGGCGGTCAACAATATGCCGGACCTGTGCTTGACACACACACGGCTAGGGATCTCCCTGTGCCTAACCTATTTCTTTCATGAACAATTATACCCAGGATAACTCCTTCACATTTTGTAGGGAGTGTTAAGGGACATTTGACTCTTCATAGTTCATGTAATGGGGCTTTTATCAGTCACATAGTTACACATATTATTTTGTATCTTCTGATCCCATTGCAGTCCCAGAATGATTTTTTGATGTTTTATAGTATGGAATGAGGGACCAAATATATTTTTTTCACGATTTTTGGTGATGACATGTTTTGAGATATTCAAGGTCAAAAGTCAAGGTCACGTGACAAAATTATATTTTTATCCAAAGGTAGGCTTGTTATATATCACTGGAAAGCTTGTTCAATTCCCTTTACAATAAGCTTTATTTGAGCTTCCTAGGCAAAATGGGGGCGGAGTTACAGCAGATTTAGTATAGCTAAGCGGGCTCAAAAAGGGCCATATATGCGAACTTTGACCTTGAATAATTTAACAATTACAAGATGCACGAAACTAAAAATTTTCATACTTACTAAGTTCCATGCATAGTTTCAATTCCCCAAATTTCATGAAAATCGGAGATGGTCAGGTCAAAGCCTGTGTTGATTTCGCATGGAATGACTCGTATATGTTATTAAGTTTTGCTTTCCATTAATATAAATCAATAACATTTCATCTTATACATATATATATATATATATTGCATTCTTGTTGTCCTTTTATTATGCACATATTCATTATTGGTGGAGATCTGTTAATGTCTCTTGAAAAGAGAGATAGAGCATGCAACATTTGCAAATATAGAAATTATCCTTAGTTTTTTGTGTGTTTTCGATCTTGCCCTTTGTAAAGTTTATTTGAAATCAAAACTAATTGCTCATCTTTTTCCCCATTTCCCCCCAGGAAAACCTTAGTGGGCTCCCCAAGATTTTGCACCCTGTTTCAAATTGACAGTTGAAATGAATGATTAAAAAATGTGCAAAAATGTTAAAAACGTATTCTTAAGCTACAATTACTGTCAGCCATTGTTAAGCTCTGCTTCATGTTTATTGACATTCAAAGTAGTGTTCAGACACAGTTGATGATGCTGATGTTAAAAACAATCGTGGTCCTAATTTGGAATTGGTTACCTAGAAATTTGTGAAATGTGCTTACACGTTTCAGTTATGCATTTTGCATATGGGGCATTTCATGTGAAAGTGCCTGAACCTCAATTTTTAAAATTAAATGATGGTGTAACTTTATCCTATCTTGTGAGTGGAGAATTTAAATTTGTCTTTTGGGTAAAAATTCAAGTAATATGAATAATTAAGTTAGAAAGTAGGAGGTATCTTACATATTTGTTTATTTTAACTTCTTGATTTACTTGTTTTCTATTGTGTCTCACCTGTGACATCAAAAACAATTAATTTATCCTTTAACTCTTGAATTTTTCCTTCAACTTTACTAGAAAATTAAAACGTCAATTACCTTCTCTCTCTGTCTTAAATAATTTAATATCCATCATTTGACAATTCACCGACACAAAATTGTTCACTTACAGCTACAACTGGGAAAGTATTTTAAGGGTAGTTATGTTTAATCAACAGTTTGATGTTTCATATTTCATTCCATAGAAAAAAAAAAGGTAAAGTAAAGGTTTCATTCCATAGAAACTTAAGAAAAATGTAGTCTGCATGTCCCATGTGCATATTTTAAACGTATTTTGAAAAATGCATATTACATCGTTTTTCTTGTATGTACACATAACGGCTGTTCGTAAACTCCAGCCAACTCAGCCCAGGTCTTACGAGTGGATTACGCAGACGTCACACAAAACGTCATGTCGACATCACTAGCGAAGCTGTCACACGCTGCAGTTTACGAACAGCATGGATTTATGGCGTGGTGGATCGTCTGCTTGACTCTTGAGCATGTTGACTTTCTTTGGAAATAGTATTAGGTGAAAATGGCAGTAAATATCAACTCTATATAAAGCTCGGCTACATTAATATAAATTAATAGAATATTTTGAAAAGTTTTACAAATTGGCACAAAAATAACCGAAAAAATGAATCAACTGTATGCCTACACATCAAAAATAATTATTTTTTTAGTATTTTATTGGTAGGTGAATTTAGTGTACCGTGTATTAACACCAACTAATAACCTTGAATTTAGGTTAATGAAATGGCTTTAAAAATATTTATTTCTGTACAGTTCAGATCAAAATCTGCTTCTTTCATTGTTTTATACTTTTCATCTCTTCGGATACCAGTTTTTGCATATTTTTCCCATATATACATCTACGGAAAGAATTATAAGATGATATTAACTACACGTTTTCCTTCAGCTGTCTTTCTGACTTACGAAGGCATCAAGTAAATGATTGCCAGCCGTTGAAACTGCCTGAGTCGTACTTTCTGCTAGTTTTCGTCTGCAGTCAGCCAACTCAGGCGCATCGAGAACGGTTTAAGAATCTTACGAGCCAAGTAAGCCGGATACGTCACCGTGATGTCACGGAGCCGGAAGTGGGCGGAGCTAGCCGTACTTGGATTGAGTTTACGTACAGATGTAGCCGGGTTCGTCTGACTTGGCTGGAGTGTACGAACAGCCGTGTAGCTTGCATTGTAGAATTATTTATCTTGTAGTTTACGGTTATTACAAGCATAAGAACACAGTTTTCGTTGTTTTCTCTACCAGATGTGGAAACCACAGGAATATATAATATAAGTTCTTCATGTTCAAAGGATTATGTAGGACAAACAGCAAGGAAAATTGCAATAAGATGGCACAAACACGATTTAGACATTATGAATCTAAACCCAAGAATAAGTTTGCCAGGTCACATCATCGAAGAGAACCATTTGATTAAAAAGAGAAGGGTTTAAAAAAGAGTGACGGGAAACATAGATTTGAATGTCTGGGAAGCTTCGTTCATTGCAGAATTGGATTGGATTGATTTGGTGTTTTGGTGTTAAGTCCACTTTATGCACAGTAAGGCTAATTGGGACTGGACCTACAGATTATTTTTGTTTAAAAAATTGTTAACCATTGTTATAACTGTATATTTAGTCAAACTAAAAATAAATGTCTGATGAAGGGAGCATGTATTCTCCTGACACATCACAACGAAAAACTGTGTTTTTATGCTTGCAATAACTGTAAACTACAAGATAAGTAATGCATATTACATATATGCAAATGTGTATATAAACCATATACATACAATTCCTGCATATTTTAGAGTCAAAAGCTAATACTAAAATTGTATGTTAAGGCTGTGCGTTAAGTACTCAACAACTACTCTTTCTGAGAGAGAAACTACAACAATGGACAGTCTTTTTCTTGTATGTACGCATTGCTTGCATTATAGAATTATTTTCCTGTAGTTTACGGTTAAGTTTTGAATACAACAGAAGAAATAACAGAGGTCCAAAATACACAGAACGGGAGAAAGAGCATATAAGGTTGGGGAAAAAAGTTCATCGTTTCAAGATCTGGTTGAAAGAAAACGACATTTTCTTAATAAAATCGGACAAGGAAAATAAACCTGTCCTTATCCGAATTAAGGACTATAAAGAAAAAATGGAAGAATGTTACAAAGTAAACAATTTCACAGAATCCTCTCGAAACCCTATAACTAAAATAATAAATGAAGTAAAGAAAGTAATTGAAAGCAGTATCACGATACCAAGAGAAATTAAGAGAAAACTCATTGTCAAAAATTCAATCCTGCCGATTGCCTTTGGACTACCAAAAACTCACAAACCCGGAACTCCAATACGACCCATCATTGCAAGTTTCACACATCCTGCATACAAACTATCCAAATATTTAGTTGAAAGACTTGCTATAATTAAACAACAAACACCATTCAGTGTTAAAAATGCATATGAAGTGAAACAGAAACTAAAAAATATTGTTTGGAATAATGAGTATCGTATTTCAAGTTTTGATGTTGAAAATTTATATCCTAGTGTCCCAATAGAAGGTGCCACAGATGCATTACACAGATGGTTTATTGAGATGAAGGTTAACCCAGTAGAATCATGGGAAATGGTTCGATGGTTTACTGTATGTGCAAATTACAATTACTTTATATTTGATGGCAAAATCTATCAGCAAAGTAATGGTCTATCAATGGGAAACCCAGTATCCGGAATCATCTCCAGCATTTTCCTTCATTACATAGAATCTCCAATTGTTAATGCGATAGGTGCGGATATCAAACTCTACATCAGATATGTAGATGATGTGCTAATTATTGCTAAAAATGAGAACACCATCATGGATGTATTTAAATTGTTAAATGAATCACATCGTCGCATAAAATTCACTTGCGAACCCATGAATAACAATGTAATTTATTTCCTTGATCTGCAAATTAAGACAACTGACTCAACAATTCAAACATCAGTCCATAGGAAAAAATTAGCGGGGGAAAAATACATCCATGCCAATTCAGAACATTCGTGTATAACAATCGATAACATATTTTTAAATTTTTTCCTGAGAGCACAAAGACTATGTTCTAATAATGAGGATATCAAAAGTGAAGAAGATAGGCTTTTTAATATAGCAAAAGAAAATGGCTTTCACACTAACAGAATAAACCAAATCAAAAAACAAGTCGCAAGAAAACTAAAGGAAAAGAGAAATACAGACAAAGATGAAAAATCTGTTGAAAAGAAATTTGTGTGCATTCCATTCCACAAGGGATTCTCACATAAAATTGCAAAAATTTGTAGAAGTTTTAATTTCAAAATTGTTTTTAAATCACCAAGAAGTTTGGAATGTACATTTAATGAATTCAAAATGAGAAACTCTCTACCAGATGTGGGAACCACAGGAATATATAATATAAGTTGTTCATGTTCAAAGGATTATGTGGGACAAACAGCATGGAAAATGGCAATAAGATGGCACGAACACTATTTGGACATTATAAATCTAAACCCAAGAACAGGTTTGTCAACTCGTATCATCGAAGAGAAGCATTTGATTAAAAAGAGAAGGGTTTTAAAAAGATTAACGGGAAACACAGAGTTGAATGTCTGGGAAGCTTCGTTCATTGCAGAAGAACACTGGAATAAATTAAATAATGAAAATGGTAACATAGATCCAGTATGGAGTTTTCTCTTTCACAAATGGAGTAAGCCACCATCTTTAAAATTTAATGTAACAGAAAACATCAAGAGACTTTGTGAAAACAATGATGAATTTGAATTACCTGATGATATTTGGGATTCATAATTTTAAAAAAATCTGAAATAAAAATAAAACAGACTGCTTTTTTCACAGTTAAGTTGCTATATTACAACAATGTAACATTGACAACATCCATTATATAAGGGATTCTTTTTGTTTAAAAATTACTAACCATTGTTATAACTGTATCTTTAGTCAAAATGAAAATAAATGTCTGATGAAAGGAGTGTGTGCTCTCCTGAAACGTCACAAAGAAAAACTGTTTTCTTATGCTTGTAATAACCGTAAACTACAGGAAAATAATGGACAGTCTACATATAATCCTGTACTTGATGTGTCGGATACTGTTGCCTTAAAATATTGACCGATTGAATCTTGTGAAGTAGTGTGTTTTTTTTGTGTGTTTTTCAGAGTATAAAAATATTCTTGCTGACATAAATAGGAGTAGTTTCAAGGTTGAAAACTTGAGATATCATGTTGTAATCACTTGCAATCTTGCCCTGTAAGCAATGCAATTTTTATTTTATTTATAAAACAGCAGGGTAAAGCAAACAAGTCTGTGTGGAATAACTCAGAATTGCAAATTTTACATACCAGGGTTACTATGATTTTTTCATTATGAAATTCCCTGACATTTCCAGGTTTTCGAGTCCAAAAATGAAATTTTTCCAGACATGCTTATTATCATGATTTTTACTTGTTTTTTTTTCAATGAAATATATAATCCCTTAATTATAAATATTCACTTTCACTTTTTTTTTTTTAGCGAACTTCATTCATTTCATTTATGAGTACACAGCATCTGGAGAAATTTTTGTTGCATATAGGAATTCTATAGGAAATGCCAACAAGACTAAGATCTATAAAATAATAGACGATAACCTAATCTTCACAAACCTTTCCGATAATTATGACTATATTGTCAATGTACTTTAGTTATCAATCAGATATCTGGACTGCAAGTTTTACTTTGATATTCTTTCTAATATCTATTATTATAAAAGTGAACATTTATTACAGAAATTCGAAGGAACCATAATTTTGCACAAGACTGAGAATCATAAGAACGAAAGAAACAAGTTTCTGAACTAAGCTAAATCTTTTTTGGGAATGGAATCACAAGAACCGAATACAGAAGTGGAAGCGAACTGCTTGTTCATTTTGCAAGTTTTTCTCTTGCAGACACCAAAATGCACGTAAATTCCAGACGATCTGCAAAATTCCCTGACATTTCCCGGTTTTCCAGACGTGTAGCAACCCTGCATACACATGTTACATCGTATGAGCTGAAATAAGAACAAATATGTGCAAACCTTACATTTTAAGGTTTTTGTGGTAACAAACAAGACATTTTACAGTTTAATGTGTATTATTTCAGCTTTCAGCCACCCTACTATTTGCAATGATGGTTATTAAAAAAAGATAAGGTGTTTTTCAAGAGTGCATATTTTGCACATTTTTAGTGCATATTTTAGGTATTTTAAGTGCATAACTGTACGGGCCATATACATAAGCATTCATAGTTAGAAGTAATGGAAGTATACTTGTAGCAACTAAACTTTTGTTTGTGCCTTCTCATCAAGAGTTATAATAGAATGAACTGTAATTGCAGTTCTGTAGATTAAAGACAAAAGAACTAAACATTATCACAAGTTTATCACAACATTATTCTTGTGGTTTATAATTTTTAAACTGGTGGAGAAACTGCACACAGAGAATATGGAAGGAAAATTGCCATTGCTGTACTCACTGCATTGATATCTGGGAGATTGTGATATCATACTTCAAAATGGGGACTGAGGAATCAATATAAATGCCTATTCTCTGTCCAGAGTAAGCATGAAGCCAGTGTAAACATAAAAACACATGACTCGTGAGCTTTCTCATTGCTTAACTCAACTCAGCTCATCTATAGAGTTACTGACTGTTCATGTGGAATGGCTGCCATAAAAATAAACCAACAGGATCTCTCCCAGGTCACAAGTGATAAGTGTGCCTCTTTAATTGAATGCATTTTCAAAGTCTTCCCTCAGTCTGTTTACCATAACTTCCTACACCTAAAAAAAGCAACGAGTTGCCACTGCCTCCAGCTATTTCAAGTGGCTGATATAGTTTTTAGCTCCAAAATGGATTGAGAAGCTTGACTACTTTCCAGGAAGGATTTCATGAAATTAATAGGTGAACTTCTATGAAGCTAGTTATATAACAAATTACTTTGTTTCTTTTGGGGGTTCTTTCTGAACACCTTCATCAATATAGTATAATAATAACCTGTGGCACAACAGCTCATTGAGGACCCCTGGTGTACCTACATCATGAATGTCCGGAAGGGGAGGGGGGGGGATGACTCTCCTGGACACTGAATGTTCACCTAAAAATTTATTATTTCACATTATTTCATTTCAGTCACAGTAATTGTTGAAGATTGTAAATAGTATTGCTTTCCGCTCCTCATTTGTTTTTATTTTACTCCCGCTGGGAGCTTCTTGCAAGAACTCGGAATTCTGGGAGCATGATATTCGAACACAGCGGCATGGTGCATGTCGGCTCACGGCAGCGGGAGAACATTTCAGCTAGCCTATCGGATGTGGGCCTTTTTGTATTTCTTCAGTGTGCAAACGTATTTAATTATTATATAATACCAAGTGAATTAAAGGACTTGTATCATATGCAAATTTGTTGCTGTATCCGTTGTTCCAGCCCTATGGTAAGATATTCAATATGGCGTCATACCCAGAGATGCTAGTTTTCTTTCATGTTGATACGTGGAAGGTATCTTCAGACATTTATGGTCCTCCACATTCCGGATATAGTGACAGTTTGTTTCGTGCAGGTCAGTGATCATCAGTTGTGACAGTGCTAATTGTGACAGTGTTACAGAACAAACAGTGTTTTTGGTTTACACAGATACATGTTTTTCGCGCTTTCGTAACGAACATCGTTACAACGAATTTTGCAGTGACCTTGAACTCGGCTGCGATTAAGTAGAATTAATCGTCACGGTACGGTGGAATCAGCTGTTTCAGGAACTCTCGTTCGCGAACGCATGAAGCAATAGCTGACCTTGAACTTTTCTTCCGTTCTACGATTTTCGTCGGAATCAACAATGAAGCTCTGCGGAGAAAAACACAATCAACAATCAACTCCCCGTGAAGTGTATTAGCTTCGGCAGCGATGAGTACAAAAGTCTGGTTTCCTATAACATTCCTTTTCCTTCATTGTTTCATAGCCTTTTGTATTCTTGTGTTTATTTCTGCATTCAGTTTCGTTTCTCAGCAAGCATGGCAAACGTAAGAGCATTGATCAAAGAAAGAAGCTCCCACAAAGGGAAACTTATACGCATTCAATCGTATGTCAGTACTTACGACGAATCCTCAGCTAAAATACAACAAATAAAAACCCACATGGAACATGTAAATGCTATCTGGAGTAAATTGGAAGGCGTTCTAGACACAATAGAATCAGAAACAACCGAGGGTGAGCACGACGCGGAAAGGAATGAAATCGAAGAAATGTATTTCGATTTAAAGTCACAGATGCAAACATTAATTGACAACCATGATAAAGCAACATGTGTAGAAAACAAATGTGTATCTAAAACTTCAAATACGCAAGTGAAACTGCCGGCAATTGCATTACCACATTTTAGCGGTAATTACACGCAGTGGGTGTCTTTCAAGGACACGTTCGTATCGCTGATACACAACAATGTAGATATTTCAAATGTTCAGAAGTTTCAGTATTTGCGCGTATCGTTGAAAGGCGAGGCCTTACATCTAATTCAAAATTTGCCAATGACAGAAGCAAATTACGCTATTGCTTGGGAGCAACTCAATGAGCGATACGACAATAAAAGGTTGATTGCAGTCTCACATGTAAATGATATTTTACATATCAATCCAGTTGTAAAGGAGAATTGTCAGGAACTTCGTGCATTTACAAACACTGCAGTTAGCTCTATTTCAGCGCTCAAAATGATAGCTGACAACATGTCGTTAACTGATATAATTTTAGTTCAGCATCTTGTTTCAAATCTCGACCCTGCAACGAGAAGAGCATTTGAACTAGAAAGTAATGATACTGAATTTAGCACATTAGATCAGCTCTTTAGTTTTCTAGAGCACAGATGCCAGGCTCTTGAAAAGATTAATCCAGTTACGAGTGAAGGTAACAAGGTAGCAACAAAATCATCTACAAATATGCACAAACAGTACAGTGCTAAATGTCAACAATCTTCGAAGTCATATGTTACAACAGATTCTTCATTGTGCATGTTTTGTAAAGCAAACAAACATCGCTTATTTTCGTGTGAAGCCTTTAAGAAAGCTTCTATTTCACAAAAGTATAAATTTTTACGTGAGAATCGCGTATGCTTTAACTGTCTTAGCAGCAACAATCACGTTTCGGCACAGTGTAAATATGGAGTGTGCAAGCGATGTAAACAGAAGCATAGTACTTTACTTCATGTAGATGAAGGTACATCTAATGTAAACCAGCAGCGTGAAATGTCATCTGGGGGTCACGTGAACACATCGATGGTAAACAATACAAGCGATTCTTCACAGCATTCAGATCAAGCACCTCAGGTTTCTTATTGTTCAATTAAGCAGAAAAACGCATCACAGGTGTTACTTGCTACGGCAATTGTTCAAGTACAAGATATAGCGGGCAATTGGGTCAATTGTCGTGCTCTCTTGGATGCGGAGAGTCAGAATAATTTCATTGTTGAAGATTTTGTTCAAAGTCATCGTCTTAGAAAAGTAAAGCATCGAGTTCCCATTCAGGGAATCAACAATTCGTCAGCTGAATCGAGTCATTCAGTAGAGATCCGTCTGAGATCTAATAATAGCAATTTTACGACAAGTATTTCGTGCTCAGTGTTGCCAACCATTACAGGACTAATGCCTTCAGAAAAGTTTGATGCATCTGAATGGAACATTCCAACAGATATTCGTTTAGCAGACCCAAGCTTTTGTTCGCCTGGCAAAATACAGATTCTGCTTGGTGCAGAGGTTTTCTTTACCGTTATGAAGCCTGAAAAGAGAACAAAACCAGGAAATTTCCCCATTCTTCAAGACACAGAGTTTGGATGGATTATTGCAGGCAAGATTCCAGCAACAGTATTACTAGGTCATTTTTCACGAGAAAGGAAGATTCTCTCAGCTCGCAACTCCAACAGTTCTGGATCATAGAGGAGATCCACACGAAACTGCAATCACCAGAAGAAATTGCTTGCGAGCAACATTTTCAGCGAAATGTGACACGAGATGAAAGTGGCCATTATACGGTCAGGCTGCCATTATGTAAGGATCGTTCAGTGTTAGGTGACTCCTCACACTCTGCATTAACTCGATTTCACCAATTAGAAACGAGGCTTCAACGTTAACCACAATTAAAGGCTGATTATACAGAATTTATGCAAGAATATTACCAGTTGGGACACATGGAACCCATAGGGAATTTAAATGATGTACAAACAAATGACTGCACAAAATTTTTCATTCCGCATCATTGTGTTTTCAAGGATTCCAGTACAACTAAAATGCGTGTTGTTTTTGATGGGAGTTCGCCATCAACAAGCGGTGAATCAATAAATAGCATACAAATGGTTGGACCTACCATACAGGAAGATTTATTTTCAATTGTTCTAAGATTTCGAACTCACAAGGTGGCATTGGTTTCTGATGTAACAAAGATGTATAGAATGATACACATACATCCAGATGACAGGCCACTGCAATGCATTCTGTGGAGAAACTCTCCTCAGGAACTCATAACAGTATTTCAATTGAATATGGTCTCGGATGGGCTTACATCAAGTGCCTTTTTAGCAACCAGATGTCTGAAGCAGTTAGCCGAAGATGAAGCAGTTAACTTCCCACACGCATCTCAAGTGTTGCAGCGTGATTTCTATGTTGATGATTACGTTGGAGGAAGCAGTAGCGTGCAAGGTGCGTTACAACTTTATCAAGATCTTTCAGAACTTCTGAAAAGAGGAGGATTCATCTTACGAAAGTGGTGCTCCAACAGCACTGAAGTACTCAACGCTATTCCAGAATCACTGAGAGAGACTCAAAATCTAATTCATTTTCATACCGAAGGTGTTAAAACTCTAGGAATTTCATGGAATCCCTCGGCAGACACTTTCATGATTAACATTGGAGCCAAGTCTGTCAACATGATGTCACACAAATCAACCAAACGTCAAGTAGCCAGTGTTATTGCCCAGATTTTTGATTCAATTGGACTACTTTCACCAGTAACTGTAATGTATAAGTATTTTTTACAACAGTTGTGGCTTCACAACATAAACTGGGATGATCCACTTCCAGAAAGCCTGCAAGTTGAATGGGTTCATCTTCATTCTCAGCTACCAGTCATCAGTGAAATGCAAATACCACGTTTCATCCTAACACCTGGTTGTGTCAAGAATATACAAATCCATGGCTTTTCCGATGCATCGGAGAAAAATTATGGCAGTTGCTTGTATGTTCGTTCAGCAAACGAAGAAGGTTACACCGAAGTTCACTTACTGTGCTCAAAATCACGGGCCGCCCCGATCAAGAAAACCACTCTTCCTAGATTGGAACTGTGCGCTTCAGTCTTCTTGGCCAAATTACTCAACAAGACTCTCCCAATTTTGAGACTTAATATTGACAATGTTTATTTGTGGACAGATTCACAAATAGTTCTGGCATGGCTCAGATCGCCAGCAAGCAGATGGAAGCCTTTTGTATCCAACAGAGTAGCGCAAATTCAAGAATTTACTCAAACTTATCAATGGAGACATGTTTCGTCCAAGGATAATCCAGCGGATTTAATCTCCCGTGGAGTTAAACCTCAAGATATTCATCATCATTCGCTATGGTTTCATGGTCCAGCTTGGTTGCAAGAAGATGAAACGTGCTGGCCATCATCATCATCTGACACAAGTCTTAAGAACAAAGATGTTCCTGAACAACGAAAGCTTCCTGTAACCACACTGGTGTCTCATCTGCAATCAGAGGCAATAATAAACAATTTTTCTAAATTTTTCAAATTGTTAAGGATTGTAGCGCTCTGTAAAAGATTCATTCGCAATTGTAAAAATGCAAGTAACAAACAATCCGATCCACTTACTTCAATTGACATTGAAGATGCCACTCAAACGTGCGTCGTTATGACACAAATTTCGTTCTTTCATCTAGAGATAAATGATCTCACTGCCAAAGGGCAAGTATCCAACAAAAGTATCCTTAAAGACTTACACCCCTTTCTGGATAATCAGGGAATTCTTCGTGTTGGAGGTAGGCTAGAAAATAGCAACTTGGAATTCAGCAGCAAGCATCAAATCATTTTGCATCCAAAAAGTCACTTCGCCCGTCTACTAATTGCATCAGAGCATGAACGATTGATGCACGCAGCACCTCAATTGTTAATCTCATCCATTCGAGAAAGGTACTGGATACCTAGAATACGACAAGTTATTAAGCAAATCATTCATCAGTGTTTAACTTCTTATCGTTTGAAGGCATCCGCAGCACAACAGCTAATGGGACAGCTCCCATCCATCAGAGTTACACCTAGCAAGGCATTTAATCATGTGGGCATACACTATGCCGGACCATACGTCATCAAAGTAGGGTAAATCAGGAGTAAAATCACAAAGAAATGCTACATAGCTCTTTTTACGTGCCTAGCCACGAGAGCAATACATCTTGAGCTAGTAACAGACCTTACTTCTGAAGCTTTCATAGCAACATTGCGACGCTTTACAGCAAGGCGAGGCAAGTGTTCCACCATTATCAGTGATAATGTCACAACATTTCAAGGAGCGAAGAATGAACTTCAGAAACTTCAATTGCTATTTCAATCGCAAGAATTCAGTGAAGACATTCAAAGGTATGCAGCACAAGAAAACTTTCAGTGGAAAAATTCACCTCCACGTAGCCCAACATTCGGTGGTGTTTGGGAAAGCGCCATAAAACCCATGAAGTACCATCTTCGCAGAGTCGCCAAGAATGCTGTACTGACATACGAAGAGCTGTCAACTCTTTTGTGCCAAATCGAAGCTTGCTTAAACTCTCGACCTCTTACATTCTTACCTGACTCTCATGAAGAATTTAATTACCTCACTCCAGGCCACTTCTTATTGGTGGCCCACTAACTTCCTTTCCTCAACCAGACTTAAGTGATCTCAAAGAAAATAGACTTTCCAGGTGGCAACGAGTTCAACAGTTTCAACAAAGGATTTGGAGAAACTGGTCCCGAGATTATCTTCATGGTATGCAACAGCGTCAGAAGTGGACAACCACGCAGCCCAACCTGCAACCAGGACTACTTGTGCTTCTGAAAGAAGACAACCTACCCCCATTATCTTGGAAAATGGGCATTATAGAAGAAGTGTTTCCAGGGAAAGACAATTTAGTTTGTGTAGCCGTGGTTCGCACCAAGGATGGAGTGTACCGAAGGGCTCTCAGTAAGATTGTACCTCTTCCAGATAAGAAGATCAATTGAACTTTCATGATTTAGTTTGGATGCTGCGCATTCCAACGGGGGGGGGGGGGGGGGGAAGAATGTTGAAGATTATAAATAGTATTGCTTTCCGCTCCTCATTTGTTTTTATTTTACTCCCGCTGGGAGCTTCTTGCAAGAACTCGGAATTCTGGGAGCGTGATATTCGAACACAGCGGCATGGTGCATGTCGGCTCGCGGCAGCGGGAGAACATTTCAGCTAGCCTATCGGATGTGGGCCTTTTTGTATTTCTTCAGTGTGCAAACGTATTTAATTATTATATAATACCAAGTGAATTAAAGGACTTGTATCATATGCGAATTTGTTGCTGTATCCGTTGTTCCAGCCCTATGGTAAGATATTCAATATGGCGTCATACCCAGAGATGCTAGTTTTCTTTCATGTTGATACGTGGAAGGTATCTTCAGACAGTAATTTATGTTAATTATTATAAGGGTGTTGAAGGAACTTGATAATTTCAGAATCAAACTGTTTTTTGAGGCATCACTATTATGGGGAAAAATATGCCTTCTTTGTCTCCCCTCCTCCCCTGGAAAAAATCCTGTGGACGTCCATGATCAACATACTGTCAGCCTCACTCCCACCTGATCCTACTGACTCTCTCATCCGAGGCTTGGGAGATCATGCAAGCAGTTACTGGGTGACGTGTGGTTAGCAGTTACAGGGTGATGTGTGATTAGCAAGCACGATGAACTCCAGTCGTTGTCGTAGGATTTCATGACTGGGTTACGCTACTAATTCGTAGTTCTCCAATTTTCTCACAATGGTGTGTGGTCACCAGTTCCATACACAGGCCGAAATCTCAAGACAAAAGTTGTTACGCTTCCCCAGGAGACTCGAACCCCTGCACGTGTCCCATAGCCAGAACTGAAAGCATGATGCCTTAGACTGCACGGGCATAGTGCAGGACAAGCACCTTCATCTCCCACGAAAAAGCACTTTGATTTCCTGTATGGAGTGAACTGGCCATCAAAAGCCCTTAAACTACCTCACTAGACAGAGCTTCATAATGAAGAAAACCAGTTTCCACATTATGAGTGATCAAAGTTTGAGTTACACAACATATATACTTTTGAAACACTGAATGTGGTCATAAGATATCATTTGCAGTTATAATCTAAATATTATCTGTAACGAAAAACTTACCAGTGGTGTATTTATCACATGGTTAATTCGTAATGGCCAATCCATCTCTAACCAATTTTTCGGCAACACTTTCTCCTTTCAGGAACAATTCCACCTTGTAGCTGTCACCATCTTTGCCCTTGAAGACACACTTGTAGGTACGAGCACTGAAGTATCTATCCAAATTACTGCTGCCAGCTCTAGGCCAAGCATGTAATGCTGGTTTCACTCCATCCAATGTGCAGAGGATTGCTTGTTTGGGCAACGTGACAAAAACAGGATCAATGTACCACAGTTCACCCTTGCCCACAAAACTTGCATTGCCATAGTCAACAAAGGACACAAATACATCATGCTCCTCAACTGCTTTGATCTCGGCTCTGTACAGATTCTGATCTAGCGGGAACTTGGCAATAACTGGCAGACCTATTTTACAAGACACAGCTTGATTGACTCGCCTTCTGTAAATTCTGCCAATTTCAGTTGACATCGTTCGGAACTCATGTTTGTATGACAACAATTGAACATAGAATTTTTCAGGGTTGATGAACCAAGATATACCCACGTCTCCTGTCTGGCCACTGGAAACAGATATATCTGTGAAATTTTCAGCACAGAGGTATGGAGTAGCAGAAAACGGCCTCACCACATCAACACTTTGTCCAGTATTCATATCTAAAATAATGAAGTCAAAAATATCCACAGTATTCTGAGCACTTCGCTAAGATTGTTGCACTCGTTGTTACGACATTATAAAAGTATTGAGTCAGTGGAACACTAGCAGAGTGTTAACATAAATATTCAACATAATCATAATGAAGTCCTACTGATGCAGATCCCTCACTGCTCACAATAACTTATTCAGATGCCATTAATAGTCTTCTGTTAGCCATTGTAGACATTATCTGAAATAGAAATAAATAAATGAATAAAATTCTTTCTAATAGGAATAAATAAAATTCTTTCTAACAAGCAAATATTTACGTAGAAATTTCAGCGAAAAATGCAGGCTTGACCAGGACTCAAACCTGGGTCTCTGGCATACTGTGCCACTCCTACCACTGAGCTACCGAGCTGACCTGGCTTCGCCTGATTTTTCGCTGCCGCTGTTATACCTGTGTCGAATCGTCTCTGGGTTCGAGTCCTGGTTGAGCCTTCATTTTTCGCTGAAATTTCTACATAGTACATCTTATGTGTGTGCCTAATCTTCAAGAAAATATTTATTTGGTAAAAGGAAACAAACTTTTAGCACTAAACTGTAATGGCACAGGATGCATATAATTCATCAAAATTCTAAATTAACTGCATCTTGTTAATTGTTTTACAATTGTGCATTTGAAAATTAAGAATGGCATATTTCGGTGCTTTGGATTGAAGTGAAATAATGAATCAGGCTTTCAATCTGGAGTCAACTTTCATGTGCCATCATCATCTAACTTGTAATATTTAAGTGATCAACATCTAACTTGTAATAAGTGACAAAGCTGAAAACAGTGAGCAAAATTTGATTCAGTACCAAAAAGTCAAATATCAAACTATTGTATGCAAAAAGCATAAAGCTATACAATTCTATTCTCTCAAGAACCACAGAGCAAAGGATGATGTACTTAATGTTATCTGAAAAATCACTGGTAACAAATTTATTTATTTTTCTGTGTGTGTGCAATACAGACAAAAATATATGTTCTTTACTAATATGAGGGAGCTGAATTCAATGCAATTTACAGAATTCATCTATCAAGTCCCATTTCCTAGATACAGCATTTTTGAATATTTTATGTAACTCCGATGCAAATATCACAATATGATTTGAGATATAATTTCTCTGAAGCAATTACTACTTCCTTGACTACATAATGAATATAACGAAAGAACATACCAATAAAATAATAATGTCCTGCACTGTGACCATGCAGACTTAGACGACATGCTTTGGGCTCCAGTTACAAGGACACATGCAAATTTTTCTCCTGATATTTCGGCCTGTGTTTGGGATGGGTGGTCACCCACCATCATGAGGAAATTGTGGAGCTATGAATGAGTAGCGTAACCTGGTCATGAAAACCTACAACAACTGTGGGTCCATCGTGCTGACCACATGTCACCTCTCTAACTGGTTGGATGAGTGAGTGAGTAGATTCGGGTGGGAGTGATTTGTTGATGATTTGGTATTTTAAGTCCACTTTATGCACAGTAAGGCTAATCGGGACTGGACCTACAGTTTAAAGTGGGATCCGAACCTCGGGGCCCCTTGATTACAAGGCGACGACACTACCACTGCGCCATGGAAGAGGCCTCGGGTGGGAGTGAGGCCAGCAGCCTGTAGGTAGACCCAGGCCCTCAATGGGCTTTGGAACCAGGGTTATTATTGTGAAATAATAATTCCCAAAATGTGAAAAGATGTAAATGCCTGTTATATTCTATTACCCACTGCCTTTATTAACAGAAAGGCATCTTTTAAGATGCAAATTGCAATCTAATCACATTGTGTTCAGTACTATAAATGTGTGTCAAATTTAGTTAGACCTTATTCGATGCACTCAATTTCAGGCTAGTTCATCGAATGTATTTGTATTTCAGTTCATTTATCAATTTTGTTTATCTCAAATGTTATGTCATAGGTGATGGCTCAAGGTGCATTGGCTGTTGGAGTTTGCACTCTTGTGGGTGCTTCCAAACTATGCACATGGACCAAGAAGACTCTTCATATATCAATATTGGTTGTAGGAAGGCATCAGATGATAGCAGAGATGAAACATTGAATCCTAAATAGACCACAGCCAAAATATCTCTATTTGTTTACAATTTGGAGATAGAACATTTGCGTTTTCAATGGATGAATTGTTTTTAGTATTTCTACTAATCAAGTTTCACCAAATGCCTGACACCCCTTACAAATGAATGAAAGTATTCTTCTCAGCACAATCAGATTGTAAAACCATGCATAACACTTTGCAAAAGAAGAAAAGCAGAAGCAAAATGTGATACCAATGCACTTCCACATTCGTTCTGCGAAAATCAAGAGAAAAAGCAAAAATATTACCTGCTGTGTTCGAACACAACACAAATATCGAAAATCATGTCATATTATGCACCAAACTAATATTTGTCTGCTACTTAATTGCATGAAGCCACGCCCCCTAGATACTCGCTTTTGAAATGCAAGGTGAATCTCTTGTAGCGCAAGTACAAGGTTTCTTCCATTCCAACAGAGAATGTGTTTGCTGGAGGCCAGGATTGGGCCTGTGTGGAAAAATGGGGAACAAAATCGAAGGAAACTACCGAAGAGGAAAGGCGTATTGCGGTGAGTTTGTTTCGCAATGGTAAATCTTTCACAGACATGTGCAGTAGGCCCATCAGCACAATTAAAAGTATTGTGTATAGGTTTAACAACACAAGAACATGTCCAACGAAATGGTTGACCTTGAAAGCTAACACAGAAAGAAAAATGTGTGATAGTGCGGAAAGTTGTGAAAAAAATCCGAAAGTGAGTGCCTCAAAGCTGGCTGTTGAGGTTGCAAATGAAACTGGAAAATGGTCTCAGCAGAAACAGTAAGAAGTGTTCCCCACCAAGCTCAGTATCGGCAAAGAACTGACCGCAGAAAACCATACATCACCAAACGCAACAGGAAGAAAAGGAATGACTATGCCAAAGCACACAAAAATGACACCTATGACTACTCGAAGAGTGACATATTTACAGATGAGAGTAAATTTAATATTTTCAAGTGAGATGGACGCATGGTGTGGTGGAAGAACACAGAAATATCTGAGAAGAATCTAAGACCGGCTGTGAAACATGGTGGAGGTTTGATGCTTGTATGTGGGTGCACGGGTGCCAGTGGTGTTGGGGATCTGCATTTTGTGGAAGGCACAAGGGATCATAAAGCATACATCAACATCCTGAAGTCCCACCTTCCCAAAAGGGTGAAGGATATGGGTCTATCCAATGGATACATCTTCACACAAGATGATGACCCTAAGCATACAGTTCACAGCACTAAGTTGTGGTTACTCTATAATACACCACACTGGATGGAAACACCTCCACAATCTCCAGATGTTAATCCTATAAAGCATGTGTGGTATATGATGGAGAAAAACATACGCAAATACAACATTTCTGATACAAATGATCTGAAGAGAGCTATAATGGCAAAATATTTCACAGGAAACGACAAGTAATTTGGTTCAATCAATGCCACAAAGGATGGAAGCCATCCTTCAAAGCAAAGTATCAACCATGTGTAAGGATGACACACTTTTCTTTCTATGTATTGCAGACGAATATTTATTTGGCATGTGTGTTAATTTTTGTTGTAATCATCCTTACACATGTTTAGTCAGGTTTACGGCTTTTAGCATTACAATAATTTCGGCCCAAGTTTCTTTTGTTTTATTGTGATTTCATCATGCTACATAAGCAATTTTTGTCTACAACTTGCAAATACGTATCACACAATTATGAAAATAAACTCTGCAAGATCTGTCTTATATGCTGATGATACAAGCATGGCGATGACTGGCTCAAACAGTGATCTTCTTTCCAACATTAGTCACACAATAGAGTATCTCAATAAGTGGTTCTCAACAAACAAACTACAACTGAATGTCAATAAAACTATAGCAGTAAATTTTCATCACACAAGGAGCCAACCACGAGGTAACCCTTCTATCAAATTACAAAACACTGTGGTTAACTATGAGAAATCAGTTAAATTTTTAGGGCTGTGGATCAACGAAAATCGTAGCTGGGAACCACAAATCAACTATTTGGCAGGCAAACTCAGCAAAATAATCGGTAACACTTTACTATACCGGAGACGGATTTCTTGAAATTTACAGGAGAAATTACTTACGCAAATCATTTTCTGTAGCGTCGTTGATGTTTGGGAGTGTAGTTTTGATCCATTTTAATGCGAATGCATTTGGTCTTCTATGAAAATCTATTTCTGATGCGCTATTGCTGCTGCCGCCATTTGCTTTCTGCACGACAGCAGATATATGCTCTCGTATTGTCCGTATATGCTAAATTGAACGAAAGGAGTGCTAATGGAACCTAACCTAACAGGCCTAACCTAACCTAGTACGCATACCTCGTCCCCGTGATGGTTCGTGGGGCTTTCGTGAATTTTTGGGCTAATGTCAATGGTTTTTAGGGCTACCCGTGGATGGTTTATGGGAAATAAGGAACAACAGTAAGTACTCGTTAATGTAAGAAATAGACATTATTTTTGTTAGAAATTCATTATTTCACCTAAAGAAATGTTCCGCAATGCAGAATAGTACGTTAGCAATGTAAAAAATTGTGAAATAAATCATTGATAGGTGTCTCTGGTATAGTAAAGTAGTACCAAATAATCTACGCCATCAAGGTAATAAAGGCTAGGCTACCACAAATTTGGAAACAACAAAAACAATTTATTTCAGCTTAGCCTATTTCAATCCTTGTTAACGTATGGAATTATATTCTGGGGTAATGCTTCCAAGACTAGGCAAATCTTTATCTTACAAAATAAAGTTATACGAATCATGATGGGGGCAAGACCAAAGGAACCATGTAGGAAGCTATTCAGGGATCTAGGTTTTCTGCCACTCCCATGCTTGTACACCTGCTCTGCTATGTAAAAGCAAACTTCTATGATTTGTTTAGGTGCCACCATGACGTACAGAATTACAACACAAGAAATAAAACTAACTTACTAATACCTGTACACAATACAGTTCTATATGAAAGATTACCTAAGTACTCAGGGACTCTCCTGTATAACAACCTTCCAAACCACATAAAAACATTGAAGCCTGCAAAGCTTTTATGAAAGAACTGTACAAATACTTACTGGAACACTGCTTTTACTCAATTGATGAATATCTAAGCCTGCAATAATATATGTATGTATGTATGTATTTTTTCTTCTCAAGTTTCGCTAAATCAGATCTTATTAAAAACAAGATAGGTATCGTAAAACATAAACCACATTATGCTATACTGATATTGAGGCATCTCAATGTGTATCAGTGACTCCAAACATGGTGTGGTTACTGGTGAAAGGTAACATTTTTATTGCAGAGTTTTATTACATTATGTTGTACTCAATGATATTTTATTATATTCCACAGTTACCATGTATTGTATTGACATAGTTTTATTGTATTATAATGTTACTATATTTTACTGTAACCATAAATTGTATTTCATTGTATACTGCATTGTTTATGATAGAGTAAACAAACTGACATGTCCGATATCACTGCCTGTATATGCAAATAAGTGATTCATGGATGAAATAAATCTTATCTTATAATGATTACAATACACTGAAATGACATTTACTTTTCAATATTTTTGTGTGCAAACGAATAACTATTCCAGTGCAATTTTTGTTGTTATCGTAGTTAATGCCAGTCTATACATCCAATAAGCCATTTCTATATGTACAGACGAATTTGTTCTTATGTATTGCAGACGAATATTTATTTGGCATGTGTGTTAATGTATTTTTTGTTTTAATTCACTTTGTATGACTAATATGACATTTACTTTTGAATATATTTGTGTGCAAACGAATAAGTATTCCAGTGCAATTTTTGTTGTTATCGTAAGTTAATGCCAGTCTATACATCCAATAACCCATTCCTATATATATAGACGAATACTTTCTGGAGCCACTGCATGTAATATAGATGGATAGCTGCGTTCCCTCGGACAATCCTCAGCTTTGTCTGCGACTTTCAAATATCACACAATTAAGAAAACTTGTAATAATTACAATAAATTGAAATGAATGGAACAATAACATTTGCCAACATACGTATCATAATTGCTTTGACATAATTACTTGTACCCTTAACTTCTTGACACTAAAACAATAAGTTTATACAAGGAAAAATGATGTACGACCACAATTTCAACTTCGAATTATCAAGTTGTAACTAACAAACGAAGACGGGGTCTACCTTGTTTCACTTCACTTCTGCAACCTTTGTGTACTTTGTTTGTTGCATGAAGACGAAGAGCAGGGTTGCAAAGTGCCAGCGGAGAGACGCGCTATATTTCAGTTTAAAAATCACCAGAAAAACGCTAGGCAAAGGGAAAAAATCGCCAGAAAGAGCGCTATGTCATAAAGAGGTAAATTATAGCATAAAATAGTATATTTTCGTTTATAAAGCATCATCATCATCTGACAAAGAAAACGTCTTCTTTATGAGAATCTCCGCCTGTGGATAGTTCGTTCATCAATTCCGAAACTTGTGCATTGTTTCGACAGAAAAACCGTGGGTGGGGGGGGGGGGGGTCGAAACAAACTGGAGGCCTAATTCAATAAAAGTAATATTAAGTGTATATCGTTGTCATTATGGAATGGTAATTATATCAGTTTCAGTGTATTTGAAATGCGTATTTACAAATTAATTACATTGCATTAATGTAGAATTTTGATTCCCCAGTGAAGCTATAACTCATTACAAATTGAATAAAACTATAAGATTCTCGAACCAGAATAAAACACCAGATCTGGTGTAAAAAGCTCCAAATTAGCATTCCTGGCGGGGAGTGAGGTACGACTTCGTGACGCCTGACGCGCAGGCCCGTAGCTAGAGGGGGGCAGGGGGGGCAACTGCCCCCCCTGAGAGCCTGCTCTGCCCCCTCTGTGAAAAATACAGAACACATTCTTACCTAGAATTCTCACTAATCTTTACAATTATATCATGTGTTACTCTAGCAACATTACAAAGACACTTATTGATTTTGTGATTTATTAGGGTGTATGGGATTCCGTATAATGTCGTATCAGGATTGGGGGGGAAAATTCCCTTCCAGATTAGACTTCGGGAAATGATTTCACAATTTTTAGTATCTAGAACAGTTGTGACATTTTGAGTAGTCTTGTATTACAGGTGCCTAATGTGTTCGGATGTTTTTCTTGGATATGTTGCTATGAACTTTGAATTGATTAAATTTTTGTTCCCAAGTCCATCTTTTGGTAATAGTGTGGTAGAGAGAGGGAGTGGATATTTGATTTTTGTTACTTTGCGTTACTTTTCTGCCACTTATAGCTAATCGCAACAATGAAGGATGACGTGAAATTGATGAAGACACACTCATAAACAGTGCCCCAACTACAGGGGGCATTGTCCCCTCCCCCTGACCTTGGACAGAAGTCCATTCTAGGGGAAGCAAACATTTAAGTAAAAAAAACAAGACTAGGAGAATCTAAGAATAGCAGGACAATTGGATACTCATGATGGAATTAGTTTTTACGTGTTCCTTGCATTTTTCTACCAGACGTCCAAGGGCACTTACAAGGGGCACAGAGGGGCAATTGCCCCCCTCGATTTTAAATTTTATACAAATAAAAAAAAAATCGTAAAATTTTCTTGCTCGCTTCGCTCGCAATGTCTGCTGTTCTTATAGTCCAAGTTCAGATTCATAGCTATGGAGCAGCAGGAGTCGGCCCTGGGAGCCAAACGATCTATATGAAAAAAAAAATGTTAATGCCATGGTGCCCCGTGAAATTATTGCACCCTATTAAAACAATTTATTTCTATGAAACTTAATATGAAATATTAATGATGACACTGTAATCCAAAAAGTCATTGATCAATCAAGGGATTCCTATTTGTTTGTCAGGTGTCAAACACATGTATTTCAACTATAATATAATACAATTCACACAATATTTTGCAAAATGATTAACGTAACCAGTAGGCAAACGTTGTCTGTAGTGATGCAAGAGTCTCCCCTTTGAAAGAAATAGAGTCCGTGGTGGACTAAGGGACCCATGTTTTAATGTTTTAGCAAGTACAAAAAAAGTGTATTAGCTACAAATTTTTACACAATTCATCAAAGTGTAGGTAATATGTAACCATTATTATTTAATTAATTCTATTTTTCTTGCATAACACAACACAATGGTGTTGTTGGATTCTCGTTAGATTCCTTTGTGCGTAAAATCTTTCGTACTGGAAACTAGAGGGAATCATTATGAAGCATGATTTATAAAGGGCTCCGTTAATCAGTTCTGCAGAGAGGCCCAAAGTTGTTGGTGTATATTAATCATCTATTAACATTATCGACGTGTAAATATCAAGTAGATACAGTCCCTATTAGCCTACCTAGGTATTTATGTTAAACTTCATATTCTTTGGCAATCTGGAAAGGTCATTATCGAAATATTGCTATTTGATGTTGCTCGAAGTTCTTTTGTTCGTTGCAGTTTCAAGATATCATCCGTTTTCTGTTACTTATCTCTTTTGGGGGAGGGGGCAAGTGCCTCTGTGTACCCTGCTATATCTGCCAATGCGACACAATATATTAAAAATTTGCCCCCTCTAGGATTCACTTCGCCCCCCCCCCCCCCCTACAAGGAATTCCTGGCTACGGGCCTGCTGACGCGGCCCCGTGAGGATCTCAAGACAGTATCCCGGCATCATTATTTCCCCGACGAACAATGAATAAATTAAAACTCATTACAATTTGAAAATTCACATGCAATTTTTCGCACCAGAATTTACACCAGAAAATCTGAAAAAACACCAGAATTTCGCCTTGGCGATTTAAAAAATTTGGCACCAGCTCGAGGTGTCAAAACACCAGATCTGGTGTAAAAAGGCTAGGCTAGCTAGGTTTCTAAATAATAATTTTTAATTATATTTATGCTAATGGAACCTAACCTAACAGGCCTAACCTAACCTCGTAGTCATTCCTCGTCTGACGTCAGAACACAAGGCTGCGTGCAAAGAGAATAGTAGGGGTGTACGGACAAGGGCGCCGACTTTCCCAAATTGCTGTGGGTGCATATCAATGGCGGTTAGATCTGTAATTATCAAGTATTGTATACTTTAAACAACTGACATGCACAATGATTGCAAGAGGCAATGATATTATCAACACGTTACTAAAAGAAAATACCACATTCATACAAATTAAAATGAAAAAATCTTCATAAATGCAAATAATTTTAATTTTATTGCAGAAAGAACTATGCAAGGATTTTGTTGTGAACAGAAACTACAAAATGACTAACTTTATGTACCAAATAATAATAATACTGATGACATGTTAACTTTCAATATAAAACACATTCCTTCTTACGTCATTTGCACTTATGAATTTGTTTGCAATTTTGGTAATGTCATCTCTTTATGAACATGCAAAATTGCCAAATCATCTTTTTTGGGTCATTGTTGACCGCAAAAACGTTTTCAATCGTCTAAGTGCTGAAAATGACCGCTCAGAGGTACAAGAAGTAACAGGTATAGTTAAAATCACCCGTACAAACTTCACAAATTCTGTGAGAATTTCACGCATGAGACCACTGTTTTCTCTACTTACGTAAAATATTTGTAATTTGATTGATTGATTGATTTGGTGTTCTAAGTCCACTTTATGCACAGTAAGACTAATCGGGACTGGACCTACAGTTTAAAGTGGGACCCGAACCACTATGTGCCTCCACCGGGTATCGAACCCGGGACCCCTTGATTACAAGGCGACGACGCTACCACTGCGCCATCGGGGAGGCCCAAAATATTTGTAATGTCTCACAAGTTGGCCACTTTTTCTTTGTTCGTTCTGCATACATCTAGAAACATGTCCCTGTGCAATGTTAGCTTGTCTTTATCAAAGTATGTCCCATAGAACTGCAGAATTCGATCAGCACCAATTTGACCGATAGCAAAAGCTTCAAGTTGTGAAATAAGTTCCAAAACGTTTGTTTGAAATCTACGATTTAGCGACATCAATTATTTCAAAAAATATTTGTCTGTACATTTCCTCCGGCGTTTGATACGTATGACGATCACTACCTTCCTCTTAGCGTTTTGGCATCTTCCTTTTTCTAGGCAAAACTGGTTTATCAATGTTCAATTCCTCCGCTTTCCTCATGGTTTCATGCCACAACTCAAAAAATATATCCCTTTATGAAGCTAAAGTTTCCACCAAAGTTTTGATTTCTCGGTGTGACAATGATTTCTTCTGAAAAGAAGAATGAAGTTGTTCAATCCTGCCGAAAACTGAAATTAACATTTTTCAGGAAAATAAGAAATCTGAATTGATGTATTTGAAAAATATCCACTAGCCTTCCCACCGACTTCACTTTTTTCTTCTGACAGATCTCCAAAAATTTTAAGAGAACGTCATAATTACTTTCCAACGATTGTAGTGTTTTACTCTCACACACCACCTTGTGGGACAGAATGGTTGCAAAGTGAGTCTGGGAATGTTTTTTATAACACCATCTTCGTTGTCTTACGATTGCGATTGAAACACTGCTAGCCTCTTTGGCGAATGTCTTACAAATGATATTAATTCACGAAGAATCACCAGAAAGTCTCGCACATAACTGATACCTTGTATCGCATCTTGCACTACCAAATTCAAATTATGCGCCGAACAATGAACAAATATAGCTCTCGGCTCCAACTGAGTAATCCTACTTTGTAATCCTGTTAAATGTCTACTGACATTACTCGCGCAATTATAACATTGACCACGACAGTATTTTATGTCGAGAGATAAACGTCTTATGACATCCTGGACGACTTCAAACAATGTCCTAGAACTTGTTGAAGCTACTTCATAGAAGCCCATAAACACTTCTTCAACTTGCAGATTTTCATCGACAAATCTCAAGCATATGGATATTTGTTCCTTCACTGATATGTCGGGAGTCTCATTTACAATGAGAGAAAAATACAGGTTGTATCAAAAAGAATCATCCGATTTCAAAAGGCTATATTTAGGAAACCAATGAACATAGAACCTTGCTGTAAATTGTAAAATACATGTTGGAATATAAAGTTTTATTTACATAATGTTTACAATTGCTCTATATGTCTACCTCTGGATGCACAGCATACAACCACACAATGGTGAAATTCATCCCATACTTGAGGGACATGTCTGGTGTTACTGCAGTCACTGCTGCCAACGGCCTATCCGTCGTTGAGGAAGCTAGCTCATTGTTAAGAAATGAATGAACATCCAGGTGGTAGTGGTGGTGCTCCATCCTGTTGGAATACGAAAGGGAGCCTATCAATTTGGCTTCACACCATTGGCCACCGAGGTCGCCAGATCTCACTGTCTGTGATTTTTTCTTGTGGCGGATTCATGAAAGACCCCGTATATGTCTCCCCCCTCCCTTTAAGAACTGTGGATGAGCTGTGAAACCACATAACAACAGCAGTGACTGCAATAACACCAGACATGCCCCCTCAAGTATGGGATGAATTTCACTTGTGTGTATGCTGTGCATCCAGAGGTAGACATATAGAGCAATTGTAAACATTATGTAAATAAAACTTTATATTCCAGCATGTATTTTACAATTTGCAGCAAGGTTCTATGTTCATTGGTTTCCTAAATATAGCCTTTTGAAATCGGATGATTCTTTTTGATACACCCTGTATTGTGGCGTATTAATAGATTTCACAATATTTTGCTGTACATCGCTGGATAATAAAGATACAATTTCATTCAATATATCGTGAGAAACCCACTTATATGTAGTTCGCTGCAGCCAAGGTTTCAACTCAGGAGCATCTTCTGCTCTAAGCAGCAGCAACTGATGAATATTTGATGCTTCATTGGCGTGACCCCGAATTGCTATACCTTGCTGACTTAAAAATTGGAGGGATATTATTATCTTTAAAATCGCCTTGCGTGCATTTCTCATATCTCCTAATTTATGTGTTAAGATAAGAGATGACACATTGGTTCCTTGTTTCGTAGTTGCCAGAGCAGTCACGGACGAACGATGAAGTGTATATTTTTCGTGAACACTGAAACGTTCAATTGCCTTTTGCCACTGGGAAAATCCATTTCGAACAAATGCATTACACGAATCCCTGTCTACAGAAGTAGCAGTTGCCGACGGAAGTATTATACTGGAATCAAATGCGTTTTTACACACACTACAGAACACTTTGTCCAATTCTTTGTCGTAATAAATCTAAGGAAATGTATTTTTCCATCCTTCATGGTATGACCTGCCTGACGATTTCTTGACACTTGTTGCTAATGTACTACAGGAACTGGCAGAAGACACATTCTCGGGTTCCTTATTTTTTGACTGAACATGCGTTTCACTATGTTTACTGTCAGTAATATCCACCTGTGATGACGACGACAAACGTATGACGAATTTATCCATAGCGACTAGCAAACCTACTGTTCGAATTCCAAAGTATGTAAAGAAGCAATACTCAATATTGTGTTTCAGCTTTCCACACGCGTCCCGTGCCACGTGAAAATTGCGAAATTTTTTGTCCGGCGAAGAGCTTTTGCTCCACGCATCCGGTCAGTAGACCCTCTTCTTTGTACTAACTAGTGATGGGTCGTTCGTGAACGAGTCGTTCAAAAGTAACGACTCTCTCTTGTGAGCGGTGAACGACTCGTTCACCAGAATTGAACGACACGTTCAAAGAGTCGTATGTGTGCCACGACTCCTCCGCCCGCCAAGCAACTATTATTCCATTATTCCCTCTCCTTTCCACGAATTTTGCGAGGAAGGCGCATGCGCAAGTGTATACTCGCCTGGCGGCCGGAATTTTTGAAAGAAAGCAAGTCGATTCTGCGGGCAGCAAATGGGGACTGGAGAGGAGAGGGAGGGGGGGGGTCCTCTCTGTTCCTTTTCCCGTAAAGCTGGCTGAAACGTGCCGTGTACGATGAGAGGGGAAGGAGCATGCTCGCGAGTCGACTCTTTCCTTCGTTCAAAGAGTCGTGGCACACCTTAGCGACTCTTTGAACGAAGGAAAGAGTCGACTCGCGAGTGTTGTTTGCAGAGAGAGAGCGCGCAACCTCAGCCCATGACGGGCAGCGAAGAACAGCCAACAAATTTGTCCTGTAGTTTCAAGTTCGGCCAAACCATTAGCGCTAAAATCACAAGAAATTAAATGTTAGTAAAAAATATTAGGGGAGTCTTGTAAAAATTTTGAGAAGGCGTTAGGCACAGACCTCTTGATTACAATATTCCGATTAGCCTTTATGTGCAGATAGGATAGTCGGGACTGGACCTACAGTTTAAAGGAGGATCCGAACCTCCACTTTGTATTGAACACGGTACCCCTTGATTACCGGCGACGTTATCACTACGCCATCGGGGAGACCCGATTAGCCTATTGGAGCATAGAAGTGGACATTGTCTGACAAAATCGTTTTCATATGACGTGAAATATTTCATTAACATTAACGTGTAAATATTTTACTAATGAAAACAGCATTAAAGAATAAATATAGAAGTTTAATCATAAATCTCATCGTACATGATACTGCAAAAAAGCTTTTATTGAATGACTGCAGAATTAGGAACAACTACGTAAGATGGACATGGGTCATGTTCACGAGTGATATAAACAGCTGTTGGCCATCTGCGGTGAGCCTACGTGTTAAGGTGTTTTACTAGTAGAAAGCAACATTAAAAAAAAATACATACTTATAATTTGGCCCGCTTTATAGAAATTCGATCATACATTATGATATTGGCAGAAACTTATATTGAATGACTGTAGAACAACAAAAAGCTATGGATATGGGATGGACATGGATAATGTTCAAGAGCGATATATATTTCTTAAACACAGCTGTTAGCCATCCGCGGAGAGCGAGCGGGTGGATCCTACTTTAAACTGTAGATCCAGTCTGCTGGCGAGACTGCCGCCGCCGCGCCTTGTGTAAGAGAGCTCGCGACTCGCGAGCGAACGATGAGTGAGCAGAAGAGTCGCTAAGGCGAGCGAGTCGTTAAGGTGCTCCACGACTCTTCGTGCCGTCTCGAGAGTCGTGAACGATGAGTGAGCAGAAGAGTCGCTAAGGCGAGCGAGTCGTTAAGGTGCTTAATGACTCTTCGTGCCGTTTCGAGAGTCGTGAACGAATGATGGGGAAAGAGTCGTGGGACTGTGCTGTGACTCTTCGTGCTGTTTCAAGAGTCGTGAACGAGCGATGATGTGTCGCAGCGCAGATCTGGAGTGCATTTTGTTGACTCGCTTTCTCACATTTGTTGCGATATTAAAACCAGTGATCGAATGAAAAAAAGGAAGAATATGTAAATGCACGTTATTACTAATAAAAGGTTGATATAATTATATAGCATTTCTGTGTATGCTATCGTACTGCATAATTTGCATTATCCGCAGCATGAAATGTAAACTGAAACAAGATACAAATATAGAAAATCTCACTCATGAGGCAGAGTAATGAAAACAAGTATGTGCAATAAATTTTGTTTGTGTGTGTGTGTGTTTACTGTTTACACATATATGTATATCCATACACATACAGAATCGTATTTGTATTTTTCTTATTTTATGCCGCTTTTCTTCAAATTTTAAGTAATCGCGACGATGAGGATGATGCGTGATGATACAGATGAAGGGACACTCGTAAAGAATATCCTTGACCAGACCGGGACTAGAACCCGGGAACTTCTGTGGCAAGATCAAATGTCGATTACTTCAGAATCTTGGCCATCTAGTCGGCTACACGCACACACATATACACAAAAATGCAATACAATTTAAACTCTATCATTCATGGAACTGTAATTCCAGAAACTCTATCATTCATGTAACAATAATTTCTTGCTGGTGAGATCCTATATATTGACGATGGATGATCAATGCTGTTAACGTACTGAGCCATTTTTATTGCTGGCACTATTCCCTTGTCAGTGCAGTGGAGAATCCATCGCTCGTTTTTGCACTGCAAGTTGTGTCTTACACAGCAATTAATGACACTTTGGTGTCTCTTACACCATGAATATCCACAGGATTTGTTCCGAGGGTGACGCAAACGAGGCATTTTTTTTCCAGTGGTGGAGCAAACGAGGCATGTTTCTCCCTAAAAAAACGTAGCTGTTAGCAGGAATATATTCATATATGTCAGTTAGTTATCTGGATATCTGAATTATTCATATTCTAATTAAATAAATTACGCAGATATCTATAATCTACAATCTAGATAATCTGTATCTCCATGCAATAGACTGTCTTTATGAACCTCCTGCAAAATTAAGGGTTACTGTCAATTTTTCTGACGCTGTTGCCGCATTCAAAATTCACCTCAAAATGCTGAGAAAAATGTAGCTGTAGCGAAATTTTCGCTACAACTACAAGAATTTTGTAGTTTCGCTACCGCTACAACTACAATTTTTAAAATGTAGTGTCGCTACAGCTACCGCTACAAATTTTGTAGCTAGCTACAGTAGCGACGCTACAAGTAGCTCGCTACTTCTGATCACTGTAAATAGTTAATATATATTGTCAGTTTACTTGTAGAATGAAATAATGATGTGAAAATATCAATTTATGTGAAACAATGTAAATTCACTACAGCTTCAAAATCCAAAGAAAAGTAAAAACAATACAAAAAGAAGCAATTATGTTATTGGATACGCAAAGTATATACACTTTTACAGTTAAAGTAACAGTTCAATACACCCAGTTTTGTAATTTAGTACAATTAACGTCAAAGTAAACTGCTCTCGGTACTTCGGTATCTCAGTGGGTGACAGAAACTGATTGTGATTAATGAGGTGACAGGATTAATTGAACTGGGTAGAGTTCATTATACAGTTTGGTTCTGGGATTGGTTCTAAATAATCGTCCACTCTCTCACAACACCCCATGAAGAGAATTTTAAGTTACATTTTTTCAAACAGTATTTTAGTTAGACTGTCAATTGGACACCTTCTGTGAAGGATCGAAATGGAAATTATTTTGGGAGAGAATTTGAAAGATTCCCCGCTTGATCAGAATGCAAAGACCGCATGTGCTTCCTCAGCGTGGTTGTGTCGACGAACGACATAGAGCACTTGTCGCACAAGAATGGCCGTTCTCCGACATGACGCATGATGTGCAGCTTGATAGTTACTTTCGTGAAGAACGCTCTCTCACACTTGTCGCACTTGAAGGGGCGCACCCCGGAGTGGATTGCGAGGTGCTTGCTCAGGTTCCCGTGAATCCTGAAGGATTTCCCGCACCGGTCGCAGCAGAATGGCTTCAGTCTCAAGTGGAGCTTCATGTGCTCGACCAGGACGCACTTCCTCCCGAAGGAGGCGCCGCACTCGTGGCACCGAAACGGTCTCTCCCCCGTGTGTATCCGGAGGTGCTTCTTCAGAATTTCTTTCAGTTGGAACCTGCGACCGCACTCCTCGCACGCGAAGGGCTTTTCCCCACCGTGTCCTTCCACGTGACGAGCGAGGTATCTCTTCTTTAAGAATGGCTTGTCGCATGGCTTGCACATGAATCTACTCCTTTCAGCGTGATTTTCGACATGTCGTACCAGAACTCTTTTCCTGGTAAACAACTTCCCACATTCCAGACACTTGAAAGGATTGTGAATTGAAACGTGATCTTTTAAATAGGATTTCGACGGAAACGCGACACAGCAGTCCCCGCACTGAAATGGACGCTCACCTGTGTGGAGTCTTCGGTGGAGATTAAGATGGTCTCTCCTGCTGAATATTTTGCCGCACTCCTCGCACTTGAGAAAGTTTTCCGTTTTATGTTGACCCACATGCTTTGTTTCTGAGATGGCTGTCTTGCGTTTGAGTACGCGCATCTCTTCGTGGATCCTTATGTGTTCTTGTAGGGTACGATTCTCGGCGAATGTTTGACTGCAGTTCTTACACTTGAACTGCGCCTTGACTGCGTGACGTCTCGAGTGTCTTTCAAGATACTCTTTGCGCGTAAACGACATATCGCAGTGGTCACACTGGAAACGTTCTTTATCATGGATCGTATAATGCTTGCTCAGAGAACGCTTATCAGGAAAAACATTATTGCAGACTTCACATCTGAATTTTTCTCCATGTAGTTCCATGTGGCCGAGAAAGGATTTTTTCTTGTGGAATTTGAGATTGCATTTTTGGCATTTCAAGTGTAGATCTTCTCCATCGGCATCCCTTCCTGCAGTTGAAGACTTCTGCTTCTGGCCAATATTCGTAGGTTCATGTAAGGTATCAATAGTTGAAATGATTGCAGAGTTTTGGTGGCATAAGATTCTAAGGTTGTTGCGTCTTACTTTTATATTTTCTGCTTCCTTCGCCTCAATATGGCTTCTTACATATACAAGATTCTCCACTTCCTCTGCTTCTTTCTTCGTTACTTGATATTCTATGGATGATGAGAATGGCTTCTGATCAATCCTAGAAAATATGAATATATACATACATACATGCATACATACATACTAACTAATTAACTAACTCTTTAGCATTCTTGTACCTGAAGGTTTATGGCTGCAGTAACACAGGCCTTCCATGTGTCCCTATCCTGAGCAAGATCTATATACTCTTTTCCATCCCTACCAATTTCCTTTATGTCAATCTCAACATTATCCCTCCATCTTCGTCTTGGTTTTCCTATTGGTCTCTTACCATCAGGTTTCCCAACAAGAATTCTGTAAACTCCTCTTTCCTCTCCCCATTCGTGCCGCATGGCCTGTCTACCGAAGTCTTCTTTATTTAATCAGTCTAATAATATCTGGACATGAATACAAATTATGTAGTTCTAAATTATGTAACCTTATCCACCGGAGTGAGCATTGACCAGGATAGGAGGACAACGGTCAAAGCACCAGAAACAATAAACAAGCACCTGATCATAGAGGGTAGAGCGTCACCACGTTCAAATCTGGAATAAAAGGGATGATTTGGAATAGCGAGACACAGTTTGCCTACAATCGCCACCAGAGTGTGAGCTAAGCGCGACCTAGCCGCGAGTTGCAATCCGACCAGAGGTCTGGATTTGTTTTTTCCTCGAGTGAGTGTTTTAGAGCCATGGAGTAGAGCAGAATAGAACCAGGGGGTCGTTTTCCCCCTCGCCGTCTACGCATCCGTGCACATACGTGTGGTTATGTGAGAATAACGCCAGACACGTCCACCTGTGTCAATCGTCCGAAACAACGTCCTAAGTAGTAAAAGTTAATAACATTTGATATCCATGTGAAACCGCGAATGGCTCATCGCGTATGTTCGTCTCATTGCCCAAGCCACGTATCTGTACTTACGAGCGACCGCGAAGAACTGACCTATTATTGCGCAAGTTGTCGTATGGAGTCGACAGTGTGCGTGTACCGTCCTGGACGTCCCTGCGAAGTGAACGAGTGAAGCCAGGAACAGATGATGCCAGATGGAGCTGCCGACTGATCCACTTTCGCCAACCAGGATAACCGTGAAGCGCAACACTGGAGTGCGGATGTCTTCCAGAATTGTAGGACCACTTTCACCCAACCCAAGTCAGAGGGAATGCAGCGAAGGTAAGATCCAACCATGTGCGTGTGTGAGAGAGATGACGCCTATCTACCGCGAATCTGCGTAAATCAAATCATTGCATAACTTAAATCAGTGCTATGGCATCCCTAGACATCGGTATTCCGGCGGAGTAATCAATGTTAAAGATGAGAGTTTATGTTAACAGCAAACAATAGTTCATTGAAGTATATTTATACCTTCAGAAAAGATAGAAGGGGTTCGCACAAGGAACAATTATTCACTTTATACTTAAAATCCTAAACGATAAATTGTAAAAGGCAATGTAGCCAAGACATAGCAAGAGTATGGTCAAAGTATTAATTAATCTAACCTTTGTAATTGTCATATTGTCGCCATATGCCATGGAATGAGAGTATGAATGTGAGATCGAGTGAAAGAGGGCAAGATGTACTGTCTATTTATATGTGCTTTAATATATGTGTATATTCAGAAACACCGTAGTATTATGTAACGTCATTTCAGGTATTTAAAATCAAATCCTCCTAGGTCTTTCTCGATAACTCCGACGGTTAGGCACTTATCCTGACCGTATTATAATTCATGTGATGTTTAATTCGCCCAGCAGGTGAGGCGAGCGATTCTTCGTTGTTGCGTTGCTAAGCTCAGTTGAGTTAGTTCAGTTGAGTTAATTAGTTAGTTTGTTAAATCAGCCCGTGACATAAGTTTTTCGTGTGTATTCATTAGGAAATTGTTTCCAGAGATCCAAGGCCTTTTTTCGGTTTCCAAGAGCAAGTAAGAGTTCAGAGTCGAACCAAGAAGGGTACATGCTTGATACATATTATTTCAAGTACATTTCTTATTTAGTGTCGCTTTCTTCCACATTTGACCAATTTTAACGATGGCATGAAGGGACATTCTCAAAGATTACCCACCCATGTCCAAACTGGGATTCACACACTCATCATGGATGGCGAGGGCGAACGTTTATGTGTGTAATTTCTCCGAAATGAATTATTGTGAATTGGAAATGATCATACAGAATGCATTGAGACTGTTTTCTAACATCAAGCACTTTCAATTCTCGGAATAACATGGCATTGCATGACTAATTAGGTCATTAGTAACATTATTGTTGTAAATGTGTCAGCACTGAGGATTTGTACCCTTCGCCTCATCGGGGCACAAGCACCTCAAGAGAGAAAAGAGGTAATTTATTCATCAAATTATAATAGCAAATATCGTTATTATGATGACGAACTGAACTCCATATCAAGTACAATGAAAACACATGTAAGTAAAGGTGAATGCTTTGTAGAGGCACTCGGCACATACATGGAGTAGACAAAAGACAATATTTTCAATTCCCACTGGGTGCGAGTCCTGCCTGTACACGTTCGTTATCCTGAAATGGAGTTTTCAGGGTTCTGGAAGACAGATTGATACATGAGAACTTTCTGAAAAGGTCACGCATTACATATCATGACTATGCCTTATTGGCATTTACATACATAATATTGGATTGACTTACAAGGAGAGGTTACGACTTGGGAATTTGAGTTTGGGACGGAACTTTCATGTGGTAGTAAGGTGCCCTGTTGATATTGATATGTCAAGGCAAGTTCTGTAAACCTTGTTTGCCACCTGTCTCAGAACTGTTGATAACATCCCTTTTTGGCAAACCGGTAAAACTGAGAAGTCATGGAAATGAAAGATCGTTGGAGAAAGTTTAGTTTTCACTAGTTTTAGCAAGGTAAATGTGTTTCTGTATTTATTCTTTTACTTGTATTCGTGTATTTCTGGTTATTCTTCAATGCAATTTATGTTCTGGTGTCTCAGCGATAATAATGTCTCACTGTGCTGTAACCGCATGTCTGCATTATAAACCTTTCTCTCAGAAAAGTCTCGTCCAAAACTCAATTTTTCAAGCCGTAACCTCTCCTTGTTAGATAAAATTTGTAATGTACTAACCTCTCTTCTTCTTTAAAGTTGGAAACTGCTGTCAATGAATTCTTCGATAAGAACAGATGCTGTTCAACCCCTTCGTTATTGACAGCTGAGTAAGAAAGGCCGGGGAAAGCTCCCAGGATCACTTCACATCCATCTTCTTCCTTGATTTTCACAGGCTTCACCGGGAAGTTCTCGAGAGATTTAATCCCAGGTGCAGATGTAGAATTGCTTGCTGTGGATGAAACTTGACATTTGCCACTTTCTTTCATAGCGCCGTAAGACATATTTTGCTTCGAATCTTCTTGTATCACACATGTGGCTTCATCTTGAGGCTGTTCAAAATTACCGCAGGCGTCAGAATTAGGTTGAGAAAGTTTGTCATACTCTTTATTTTCAAATGAAACCCAGTCGTCTCCAAGATCGAGGACGTCATTTCCCTGAATGCTCCATTTCGTGTCAGTCGCGTCTCCATGTTGATATTTCATAGGAGCCTCAGGACGAAAAATTGAATCCTGCTTCATGTGCAAAAAATCTCCGGCAAGCAATTCGTCATTTTCTGGTGTGAACAAGGATCTTGCTGCAGCAACAGATGAGATGTTTTCTACTTTGATGCTCGAGTGGCAGCGCTCCATTAAAGGTGAGGAAACATCGGGCGGAATCTCTGAGGTACCATTTGCTGTGTTCGCCTGAGGCATGTTCCATGGGTGTAGTGGCATTCAGGTCTCGCAAGAAGGGAGAATGCAAGCACCTAAAAGACAAACATATTGTAATTGTATAATTGTATCTGAAAGTAATACATATTGATGGATGGATGTACAGTCAGAGAAAGTAGTTTATGGGCCACGTGAACTACGATATTGTAACATCTTAAAGCCTGTTGTCTATGCAACCCAAATATCAAAGTTATCGCTTAGGTTTGCCTGGTGAACCTGGCTTCTTGGGAACTATTGAGTATTGATAGCAGCGTGAGTCATACACCCAGGACCAGCCATAACAAACAACGGCTGGGTGCCATGAGACCTCCAGAAAACTTTCAGGAATTGATTTCTTAACAACTACTCGTAAGGAAATGTTCTCTTTACTGATATTAGAGTCATTGTCAAGAAAGTTCACTAAAGTTGTGGATTTTATCAAATCATCATCGAGCAATACACATGCTGTCAACCCAGAACTCGTTGAAAAAGATTGGAGTTAAAGACAACTACTTGACAAATCATAAGACGAATTGATATTCATTAGTCCTAACTTAGAATTTAGTGTAAGGCATGGATCATTATGTCCTATCATCCATTTCATAACTTTATTAATCATCCTCATCGCCTTTGTTGACGCAAGTGCTAGAAAAGCAATATAAAACAAGCAAAATTAATAAATGACATTTTCAGCGATTTCACGCAGCGATTCAGTTGCATGTAGAAAGAGTTTTTTAATTGAGATCCAAGGGCCCCCCTCGTTCTGCTTCATTGTCATTTTGCCTCCACTTTGCCTGCCGCAACCAACCAACGAAACAATCCTGCTCTAAGTTTGTTAGCTTCGATGATCAACTTTTGTAACTGTTTATTGTAAATATTGTTAGTCAAGATTGTAACGAACTCGGATCGTCACAAGTAGAGACGGATCCACCTCAACGTATAATCAATTTTTGTAACTATTTAATGTTAATGTGGGTAGTTCAATATTTTCCCGCTCGCTTAACGCTAGCATCGCCGACCGTATATAAGGACGAAAGCTTGGCTGGCAAGTTAGTTAGACTCCGCCTGCGGGCGAGAGAATGTGTGCTCCGCTACTGCGAGAGACCAAACACCTAAAGGAGAGAAGGTGCCCTCCGCTTATGCGAGAGTCCGAGCACCGAGGAGAATTTCTGCTCCACTTTCGGTCGAGAGAAGGTGCCCTCCGCTAAGGCGATAGTCCAAGCACCATACAGGAATCCCACTCCGATTTTGGGCGAGAGAAGGTGCTCTCCGCTAAGGCGAGAGTCTAAGCACCATAGAGAAGCTAAACTCCACCTTCTGTTGAAAGAGATAAAAGGCCCTTACAATATTTAGTTTCGGCTTAATCCCACCTAATAATGGGAAATAATAATCTCGGTTGCTTTGTAAGAAACCGGTTGAAGAAAGAAATGTGTTTTTACGTTTCCATACTTGTATATATGTATAGGATAATTTTAATAAGATTAATGAGTAAGCTGCTCAAGGTACTTATTATTGTTAACCTGGGTAGTTTTGTTTTTAAAATGTGTATATATATATTATTATTTTGTTAAGGAAATAAACTGGAATATAAACTTTCATCAACTGTTGTTCTGTTGAGGTAAAAACTATTGGTCCCATTACATCTGAAATCTTTGGAGAAGCTCTTTTAACACTCGATCCCTGAGAACTATGGAGTCTCATCTCTCCACTGAAGAGACAGTTAGCATTATGGGTAAATTTATGCAGATTACGAAATGTTGTCGTTCTCCGCAACGCGCTCGCCGAGCAAAGGCGCGTGTCTACGTCGACGACGGTGGAGTGGAGGCCATCCTAAGCGGAGGATGTTGCAACTACCTAAAAATAAATATTATATTGCATTTTCACATGCGTATGTTTATTTTACGGTTAGTGTGTGAACTGGCACCTGTTTATTTACGTGATTGTTCTTTATGTTTCGTGTGTAGTTAAAGATAGGAAAAATGCTTGTGGAACGATTAGGGCTATAAAAATTCCGTCCGTGACGGAGTGGTTACTATAGTGCGCTACGATGTCTGATGTCCTGGGTTCGAATCCCGTCGTGGACATGGGTGTTCTTTGTGAGTACCCCTTCATCATTTTCATCATATCACTCATCCTCGTTGTCGCGATTAGCAAAAGGTGAACGAAAAACGACGCTAAATAAGAAAATAAAAAGAGGTTATAAGAAGCATTCTTATTTCCGGACGTGTCTTAGATTTTAGAGCTGTGTCTGGCCTCTGCAAGAAATTTGAAAGAAATCACAAATGTCTTATATGCATTTTGTGCATCACGTAACTTCAAATTACATGGAGAAAAAGAAAATCTGAGGGAAGTCTGAGAAAACGTGGTTCCTTGGAGAAGTATGCTTAAATCAAAGAGTGTGCATGGTTGCTACTGGATGTTCGGAAAAAAAATTACAATCCCAGCTCAGAAATTACTTCCCGATTTTCTACATCCGGAAAAGTCTGGATATATGTATAGAAATGCTTACTTTGTGAACTTTTATCGATACTATAAGTGTCGGTAATTTGTTCGAAGTAACAAGTTTCATTCCAGAAATTACATAGGGCCTCCCCGATGGCGCAGTGGTAATGTCGCCGCCTTGTAATCAAGGGGTCCCGGGTTCGATACCCGGTGCAGGCACAAGTGGTTCGGATCCCACATTAAACTGTAGGTCCAGTCCCGATTAGCCTTACTGTGCATAAAGTGGACTTAAAACACCAACTCAACTCAACAGAAATGACATAAACAGTCCTTATTGAAGAAATAAGGCACGCAATTCTGTTTTTTTCCCAGTGTATAGTAGTCTTTTACATTTCAATAAACAAGAACGTCCAGACTTTGTTTACGAAATTGTGAACTTTTTTCTTCCGGAATTCATGGATTGTTTTCCCTTCCTGGCCCCGTCTCTACGGAAAACGTTCTGTCTTGCATACACAACTTGATCTCACATACGGCCGTGCTATTAATTAGCAGTTGAGGAATTTTGAACTCAACCGTTCACTTCAACATTAATTTTTGAGCTGAAGATGTGTCATGTTCTCGTTATACAATGCTAAGATGTCCTAGTAACTTATTATATTTACTGCAAATGCGTTCTAGTCCAACATTTTGAGATAATTTGTCCTACTTTCCGCTGAAGAGTGATCTGATAGCCCTATTTGTGAAGAAAACTGGGTTTTACTCAATTTCTAATATAATTTATTCCAACATTTCCTTCAACTTCTATTACCTTGTTATTACCTCCAATGCTTACACGACTTTTCCTTCGTTCTCGACCTTTGGTTTCAGAAATGTTTACAGCACCCCCATCTCCCGCGTGTAAATAGCAGGCAACAACTTGTTTACTACATATTTTACGAAAATATTAGAATGTTAGCTTGATATAACTGGGGATTGTAACGAACGAAATAAAATACCTGTTTTATACGCACACTGGAACGAGCGCAGGCCTAACGTGAGTCACTCTGGCAGTGAAGGTCACTGATCGAAGCAGTTGGGACTTGCTTGCTACATACAAGCAGGCGCCTTATCTCTGCTCAAGGAAACAGGGAAATCTTCGTTACTGTTTTTTTCGCCAGACTAATGGTGAACATTTATAGGAACGTAAGGTGCAGTATCGTGTATTCTTTTGGAATTAGATTTCGTGACTTTTAAAAGAGATCATAACAATTTGTAAATCTCCTTTGTGGCCTACACTGAACTTATGTTGAAGTTTCATTGATATGTGAAAGCGAAAATTTATAGATCCTTCTTCCTTACGAATTCTAAACAACTGAAGAGTGTGGCGAACGTGAAACTACTTATTGTTCGCAACAACGATATGTATTATACAAATGGTATTTAATCAAAAACCCTATTACATCACAGGAAGTGATTTTTAAGACAGTTCTACCACGTATCCAACGTAACCAATATTCGGATTGATTCCAAGCTTCTGTTTGGGTTATTTTGTGTCGCATTTTACCTCTTGCGATAATTGAAACGATGAAGATGATGGGTAATGATACAAATGCAATGCTACATCTAAGCCTCAGCAGGGTTCGAACCTGCATTCTCTGGCTTTGTACAGAGTTACGGTGATATTTATTTTTATTTTCTTTTGGTATTTTAAGTCCACTTTGTGCGCAGTAAGGCTAATCGGGACTGCATCTACAGTTTAAAGTGGGATCCGAACCACTATGTATCTCCACTGGTATCGAACGCGGGACTCCTTGGTTGCAAGGCCACTCTGATACTACTGCCCCGTCGGGAAGGCTGAGAGAGAGAGAGAGAGAGATAGAGAGAGAGAGAGAGAGAGAGAGAGAGAGTTACGGTGACTACGCTTATGTAGAATTGAAAGTAGCAGAACGACTAAGCTATTCTTTAGTCAATATTGGGATTGTTAATGAATATTATGAATGTCAGTTCAAATTGGAAAAAAAACTACGAAATTTCCAGAGTGCCGTTACAAATCGTTAATTTTTCTCTTTACACACATTATATTGCTACTAGATATTTGAATGCTAAGATGTAGAAAGTGCTACATTTTCAGTGTGTGGAATTGAGATTTATTTCTGAGAATGGAGTAGTTGGAAAAGGATCACTTCACATGTTTGGATTATACCCCCCCCCCCAACACACACACGCGCACACAAAGAATATCGGCTGTTACGAAATATCAAATATTGTGTCAAGAAAAATTGGAGCCTATTCACATCCCTAGGGAACTTGGAAGAAAGCCCACGTAGAGATTGGGAAGTTCTGTTCCGACAAAATCGGGATGTATACAGGATGGCTCAAAAATTCACTTAACACCCCCGGTACAAGGCCAATGCAGCGCGCAACATGGAAATGGTGATGACCAATCGTTATCAGGCCAAGGGGAGACCACATTGACGCTACCCGCGCGGTTGGCGGCCATCTTGATGTCCGCCATCTTGAATTCAACTTAAGAATTTTAAATGGGAAGGTGGTGATATGATATATTAAATCAGGCTAGAATTTTACGAGAAATGCAATGGTGAAGGTTTTCTCGACGTATCTTTAATCAGTAAAAAGTTATGACTGAATTCTTGTACCAATTTGCTCCTTTTCCAGGTGTTAGAAAAATGCCTTAAAATTTGTTTAGCCCATCGGTAAGGCATCGAGATCAAAGTGACGTCTAGGGAGAGAAGTTCGCATGCCAGTGCACAAGATTTTAATCGGATACATCCACGAAGAGCTGCGCATTATTAATGGTTGTCGGGAACAATTACAGTGTAATCCGTTTTCGACAGATCAAAGCTGAATGGTTAGTGCTAGTAAGTTAATGGTGTGGAGTGCTGTGCGGAACACAATTGGTTAGTCAATTTTCCATCAAAGGAACCTTAAATGTTTAGGGCTACTTGGATTTGTTAAATAAACAGGTTTGTTTTTTCATCCTTGCTTATGGAAGAAGGTACTTTTTACAGAGTTTTTTTTCAATAGGGAGGAACACCAGAACACTATGGGAACGTTGTGAAGCAGTTTCTGTTCAAAGTTAGTTATCAGATGACAAGGGTCGCATATTCTGTTTATGAACTTCCCTATGAACATCAACATTAGCCTTGTCACTGTGAAGGACTTTTCATTTAATAGAAGCGTCACACTGTAATTGTTCGCGACAACCATTCATAATGCGCAGCTCTTCGTGGATGTATCCGATTAGTAGAATCTTGTGCAATGGCATGCGAACTTCTCTCCCTAGACGCCACTTTGATCTCGATGCCTTACCGATGGGCTAAACAAATTTTAAGGCATTTTTCTAACACCTCGAAAAGGAGCAAATTGGTACAAGAATTCAGTCATAACTTTTTACTGGTTAAAGATACGTAGAAAAAATCTTCACCATTGCATTTCTCGTGAAATTCTAGCCTGATTTGATATATCATATCACCCACTTCCCATTTAAAATTCTGAAGTTGAATTCAAGATGGCGGACATCAAGATGGCCGCCAACCGTGCGGGTGGCGTCAATGTGGCCTGATAACGATTGGTCATCACAATTTCCATGTTGCGCGCTGCAGTGGCCTTGTACCGGGGGTGTTAAGTGACTTTTTGAGCTACCCTGTTTAGTAAACTAAAAATCAAAATGCTACCTTGTGCTTTGCACCAAGCTATGAAGGCATGTAGTGGGTGTGGAGATAAGGCCCCAAACTTTCTTGATCAGGCACAAAGTGGGGATGATGTGATCAGCACCACTCCCCTGACCGCCTTACTCCCCCCGAGTTTCATCCAGGTACCCACTTTATACGACGCTGAGTGGACACCGGAGTCGCTTGAACAGGTGAACAAAATCCCGATTCTCCCCCGTCGGTGATCGAACTCAGATCTCTCGCATGATAATAAAACGCCCTAACGACTGAGCTACTGCGGCACATATAGTAGACTATGTAATTAAGGCAAGAATTATTTTAGCGTTTCGTTCAATGTTTTTAGACGAATCATTTTCGGACACATATCGTGTAGCTCTTGTCGGTTCTGCGACCTGGCTTGAGAAATGGTGATTTTCAGACCAAGAACATTCCACCTGATAAGTCACGTGACTTTCCTACATTTCCTGTGTCTGTTGGCTATTGCATGAAAGACGAGTTGCTCTTGCGAGAGACAGAATCACCCGATCACCTAAACGTGCAATGTGTGTTAACAACCCTTCCGACATTATTTACTGCCATAAAGTCTTATGGGGGAAGAACTTTTTTCCACCACTGTACAGTGTGGTATGTGAAAATTTCCAGGGTGGAAGTTATTTTCAGTAACTTGTCTTTGGCATGAAAAGCATTCAAGTAAAATGCAATGACTTACTGTTACGGACTATCGGATTTTCTTCTAAACGTAGGTACGATGTTTGAAAAGTTTAATAAACCGAATTTACTTTCTTATTCCATGTCTTCAAGTATCGCAAGAGTGTATATACCTGGATATTTATGGATATTTAGAGTGGGATCCGAATGACTGAGCAATGCGCCTCCGCCAGGATTCAAACCCGGGAATCTTTGATAACGAGACTATTGCCGAGCCCGTCGATGTGTGGTGAGAACGCTGTCTTTGCTGGAGACACAGTGGTTAAAGTAGCGGCAACGCCGTTGCCTTGAAATCAAGGGGTCTCGGGTTCTATATCCGGTTGAGGCACATAGTATTTCGGATCCCACTTTTAACTGTAGGTCCAGTCCCGATTAGCTTTAATGTACATAAAAGTGGACTTAAAAATAAACACAACCAACCAACCCACCTAAAACTGTAGGTTCAGTTTCAATTACCCCGTCTGACTAAAACACTTAAATAAAAACAAAAAAATCTATGTAGCCATTTATCGCGTGTTTTTCGCGTTTTCGAAGAAACCTCATTGTGCCGCCCCGGAAGCATAATGGCTAATTCTCATGCATAGTAATAAAGGAGTCCCGGGTTCAATCCCCGGTTGAAGCAATTTACATAGTTGTCCGGAACATGTAACTGTAGGTTCAGCCTTCATTGTCCTATCTGAGCGTAAAGTGCACTTGGAACAAAAGACAAAGAAATTGAAGGTAAAATCAGTAGGATACAGTAGATCTTCTATTCATATGAAAGACACGTCACTCTGTGTCCACTGAGCACGGAAAGCAGGGGCGGCGCCAAGGGGATGCCTTAATTTTCTTCCGCACCGCATTCAGCACCCCTTTCCAAACATATTCTCAATGGTAAAAAAAAAAATTAACTTGCAATGTTATATTTCGATTAAAACTATGTCGTCATTTTGACCGTAGAATGTTATGTATTGAGTTGAGAAACGTATCATTGTATGCAAGAGGCAAGCTATTGATCCTAATCTAGAAGATAAGCCGCATTTACTTTCCTGTACTGGGGCAATCTCTACACAGAATAACGATTGAATTGTTGTTTTAAGTCCACTTTATGCACAGTAAGGCTAATCGGGACTGGACCTACAGTTTAAAGCGGGATCCGAACCACTATCTGCTTCCACCGGGTATCGAACGCAGGACCCCTTGATTACAAGGCGATGACGCTACCAAAGCCAGGGTTGTTAAAGGTCCAGGGACATATAAATGATTGATTAATTAATTGATTTGCTTTATTTTACTTCGGTTTTTGTGCCACTTTCGGCTAATTTGCGAAGATGGGAATGAGGGATGAAATTGATGAATGGACACTCACAAACATCCATACCCAGACCGGGATTCGAACCCGGAACCCCTGGCGTCGTAGCGCCATGTGCTCCAGGAACCTTTAAATTCTAATGGGTTCTATTGGGTTCCGCGCCAGGAGCAGAACCTATTTTTTTTTCTCGCACAATTTAAATTCGGGATACGTTGCGAATTGTTTCATTGAAAAAAGGTTCCTGGACCACATTTAAATTAAACCGGAAATAAGGTTCCTGGGCCGAATTTAAATTCAGCATGAAAACAGGTTCCTGGACCGAATTATAATTCATTACAGAAAAAGGTTTTTTACCGTCCAGAACCGATTTACGCTTCCTGATTTTCTCCCCTGGACCGGAACTGAATTTATTTAAAATTCCTGGACCTCTAACAACACTGGAATAAGGGCCAGTTGTATTTTTTCATCAGCAATATTGTTAACAATTGTTTCCTCTTTTGTAAGTCACAATATATGTCATTGGTCTAACTTGAACAAAACATGCGAAGCAAGCAAAAATTAAACAAGTCATTAGTAGTCTCCAGATTCATTGGCATATTTTCATAGAAGCCAACTAAAAGTTGATTGGTATTTTATGTAATGCATTTGTCCTGGGTCCTCTTTAGAATACCAGCCTGGGTATGAGTGTTCTTTATGAGTGTCCCTTCATCAAATTTACCATGTCATCACTCATCCTCATCTTCGTTACCAAAAGTAGGAGAAAAGCAAAGTAAAACAAAACAATCAATTAACATCGCACCCCCTAAATTTAATTCCGCACCCCTAGATGATAAATCCTGACTCTGACGCTGACGGAAAGCTGTATGGGTGTTGTTTTTTGGAAATGAACCTACGCAGATAATTATCGATGGAAAACCATGCTATATTGTGTCAATTATATACTCACCCATAATACACCACACTTCGGTTAGGCAGGAAGCAGACAACATCTGAAAGAGAAACGCAATCGCCCGGACCGGAGACACTCTCGCCCGAGAAGGATGCCCTGTGTCAGCACTTCCCACGCAACTGCTTCGTGTCAGCATTCTCTGGAACAAACGTGTACAACAGCAGACACTTTATGTACAAAGTCCAGTTTATGCACAGTCTCTCTAATCAGCACCGGACGTATAGTTTAAAGTGGGGTCCGATCCATTATGTGCCCCACCGGCAATCGAACCCGGGACCTCTTGATTACAAGGTGGCCATGGCCGGATTAAGACGAAATTGGGCGTGATGCTTGAAATCTTCGGTGAACAATAAACACAACGACGTTATAGTTACGTCACAGCGCAAGGAATATAGTAGTAACTGTATAATAAGTAACGCTGTGTCTAGGCGTCCGAAACTGGGGCTCCAAATTTCATTCTAAGATTTATTTTCAGGTTAATATAACAATAGAATACTGTTCAGCATTCGGAAAATTCTCGGCTGTTTTCATCTGGGCCTATTTCAGGAATGGGCCTAATGCTGCATCATCAAAAGCATCCACCTTAATCTGGCCCTGAAGGTGACGACGCTACCACTGCGCCATCGGGAAGGCTCTGGGTTGGGAAGGGAATACAGCTTATTGATAGTCTATATACTACATAAATACGAAAACAAAATACCGTACTAAACGTTTTTCAAGCGCTAACTGTCGATTCATCAATTCCATCATATCATCACGCATCCCCATCTTCGCAAATTAGCCAAAAGTGTCAAAAAAAGCGAAGTAAAATAACTGTTCCCTCTGTGTAAGAATAATCTGTTGTCAACTCCGCTTTTCTCTAAAACATGTATATTTCTTTTGAAACATATTTTATTATTAATATCATATACAAGGGTTGGATAAAAAGTAATGGCAACACTGGTATAATTGCTACTTGACTGTATTGGCAGAAGAGCACGTGTTACATTCCTTCAATGTAATCGCCCGCCCCCCCCCCCCATCTCTACGACCTTCTGCCACACGTATGGAAGGCGTCGTACACCGTCAGCGCGTCCATCTCCGTCGATGTCCCGCAGTGACCGCCCTATAACACGTATGATGGCTTCTCGCGTGTCGTACTGCTTCCCGCCCAGTGGTTCCTTCATTTTGGCAAAAAGGTCGTAATCACACGGTCTCATACCGGTGAATACGGCGGATGTTCCAGTACCTCCCACTACCAGTTATGTAGGACCGCCGTCACAGTGTTCGCAGTGTGACACTTTGCATTGTCAAGCAGGATGATGGGACACCGTGCCAGAACGTGCCGTCGCTTCCTTCTTAATGCGAGACGAAGGTGGTGTTGCAAGAAGGTGCAGTAGTAGGCTGCGTTGACCGTCTGCCTAAGAGACGTTGTTCTTCTTGCCTAAACATATTGTTAGGGCGCTTGCACTCTCGTCCTCTGCTTCAGAGCACTGCTGTTTTTGACTGAATAACATACAATCGCACCCCACTCACTATACTTCCTCGTCTGACATTCCTTTATCAACCACGAAACGGTTGTGGCGCTGTGACTCGCCCCTTTCTCGGGACAGCAGTGTTGCCATTACTTTTTATGCAACCCTTGTATATACAGGTTTTCCTACAGATTTCCAGCAAAAAAATAATGTAAAATATTTTGTTATTTTGCTAATATACAAGAAAATTGTGAATCAATGTAAAAGTTCAGTAACTATGAGGATGTGTAAACAACTATAGTGACGTCTTCAAAAAATATTAAAAAAATTCTGTGTAAAAACGTAAAGCTCTGTAAGCTCGGGGAACACTCTCCTGGTTGATAAATGCCTGGTGATTCAGGAAATTACTAGGGAAATAAATATCTTGCCGCGTTCTTCGGGGCCGCTTTGGTGTACTCCAAGCCGAATATTTCTAACCCAGATTCCGAAAGGCTCTCTTTCCCTGCATTACCAAAGGACCAGGATTTTAAACTGCGGTACAACTAATAGGTTTCGGCCTACAAGTTATATAGGGTGAATTTTATGTTTTTTAAAAGTTTATGTATATCGCCAGAAGCTTGAATAAAGCTCTAAGGAATATATGATAATAATGTTTTATTCAAAATAACACTAGGTAAAACAAACAAATCCTTCACCACAGAACACGCAAGGGCTTGGTCCTACAAACCCATTGATACTAAGGCTGAGCCGATGCCGTTGCCGATGTATAGGTATCGGAAAATATCGGTTGGAATTCATCTACCGATAGCAGCCGTTAGTTTTTCGACATTTTGGTCTTTCACCGGGTCCGCAAAAACGTCGCCGACATTTTCGTGGAGTCTAAATATCTTGAGAATCATGCAAAATTCAAACTTTCTTTTTATTTTCCACAAATTATGGAGAAAAAAACTGTAATTTTACTACATAACATCTATTTTTAATGTTATGACGTAATTCTTGAATTTTCTAAAGCAAATTCCTTGGTAAATTAATGCATATAATTGAAAGATATTATTTACACACCAATATTGATAAATATTTTGTGAACAAATTTTAATTATTACAATTTTCATGTATCGGTATCGATTCGAAGTGATATCGGCTAATTGAGGCTCTTTGAAAAGTCCGATAAGAGGTAGAATTCGGACTAACCTAAAGCTCCCAAAGGCAGAAGGTGGGTGTCAGACAGAATCTTGTTAGCCTGCTCAATGCAATGTAGGTTGTACACCCGGCTGCAGATATAACGGTAGGAAAAAAATTTACACAGTTAGTTGGTTAGTTTGCACAATAAGTTGGCAATGCCGCGAACACAGAGGTATTCGTGATAAGACGCTTGAAATCTAGGTGATAGAATTTGTGCCTCAACAGGAAATGAAAATATACAATACTTATTCACTACCCAGAGGCAGCTGTAAATAAGCCAAACTTGAAATGAAGAGGTAACATTCATATTCATGATAAGAGAGAGTGGTAGGAGGTGCAGTAGGTAAATATAATATGTAAGGAAGATATGTAAGTTTCTATACTGTATGCGAAAATTGTCGACCTCAGTGGAAGTGTGGTTAGCAGAGCCCGCTACGACGACAGAGATTCCGGGTTCGAATACCGGTCTGGGCATTTTTTTCTTTTTTTGTCCATCTATCATATCATCACTCATCTTCATCGTCGTTATTACTCAAAAGTGGCAGAAAAACGACACTAAATACCAAAAATTAAAATGTATTTGGAAATTAAAAGCGTCGTCTATTAGCAGCCGACAATACAACTTACGATCAGTAACTAACTGCCACAAATTTTGAATAAGTATTATTTCAAGTCCACTTTGTGCATAGACAGGCAAATCGGGACGAGAACTATAGTTTAAAGTGGAAAGTGGAATCCTAACCATTACGTGCCTCCACCGGACATCGATTTCAATTGATTTCAATGTGGCGACGTTTTGACTGCGCCATCGTGGAGGCTCTCTTTAATCAGTTACATCTGCATAGATTGATAAATTGATTTCAAACATATTTCGCACACTAAATTAGAATTAATTAATACCACAGACGGGAAATTAGTTTAAAGGAAAATCGGAAATACGAGGAATATCTGTCGCCCTTCTCGTGTTGCTATTACTTATAAAATAAGAAGCATTTCATATTCCTGTCACAATCTATTGTCGCTGTTGACTGAAGAAACAGCAATGCTTCAAACTCGGAAGCCGACAACGAAGGTTCTTTTTCTGTTATTGATGATAAAGATTAAAGATGTGATAGATGGAAGTGGAATGAAGACAATGACACATCCATATTTTCTGGTCCAGGTTCTATCTCCAGATATTCGACTTCTAAGCGTATGCGCTAACCAATTAGCCACGTTGTTGGCAATTTCATGTTTCTCAGTTCACCAAATTAATCTATTCGCCTTTAAACATCCTGAGGTAGAAAAGCAACGGAAAAAAAAAAACATTCACTTATCATCAACCAGCAATTTCGTGCTGACCAAACCCACACACCAACCTCTTATGGTCGTATTGCAGATTGGCCTTGAGGATTAAAGATCGATTATTTACTGGTTCAACTCGAAGCAATTCAGGTGCCTTGAAAGCTCCTTGGAGCATGCAGGGTTTCCAACTCACTTCTCACCAATGCATTAGCGGTTCCTTGTATGTACCAAGAATTTATTGATCATATGTATTATAAATAAGATTATTGGCATTACTTCAAAACATGTTTTAATCAAAACGTCTGATCAAATTTAATGAGCCTTCTGCTGTAAGTAGTGTAGTTACAATTTTGTAGCAATCTTATATTTAAAGGTGGTTACAGATTGTGACGATAATAGACTTATGATACGCAAGAACACCTACGCCCTGGCTAGATCTGAAGGATAGACCCTCAACACGCAAAAAAAGTGAATCTGAGATGTAATATTCTCTGCTTTTTTTTTCCATGTACAGTTTCATACTCATATGTTGTTAGGTATTACATTAATGAAAGAAATAAAACAGTACTTCAATTTTCAATCATCAAAAGTTTATTCTTCAACATAGTTATAGTTATAACAATAAATGTAGGTGGCGTTCCTCATAAAATTAGACAAAATGAGTGTTTTCATGACCTTGCTTTGTGTTTTACTGATACATTGTGACTGTTTTCTGATTCATATATTTTGTGAAACAACATTTCAATCATGTCATGTTAACATGGGCCCACCCAAGGATAGATATGGGAGCTGGTAACCGCTCGTTTCAACATATGTCTTCAAAAGAGTAGCGATTTTCATATCTCTCCATTGTTGCTGTTCATAATTGTATTAAGAACGGTTTTTTCGTTTTTTCAACAGCTAAACCACCCTAACATTAAAATTAATAAAAGAGAACTGGCTGCATCTATGAACGCGAGACATTATTTCGGTGACAATAGATAATATAAAATACCGTTTGGAAAAATGTAACTTAAAATTCTCTTCAACCCTGAAATACCGAAGGACCGAGAGCAGTTTACTTTGACTTTAATTGTACTTAATTACAAAACTGGGTGTATTGAACTGTTACTTTAACTGTAAAAGTGTATTATATATTTTGAGTATCCAATAGCATAATTGTTTTTTTGTTTGTCTTGTTTTTACTTTTCATTGGATTTTGAAGTGAAGTGAAGTGAATTTACATTGTTTATAAATTGATATTTTACATATATTGATATTTTCACATCATTATTTCATTCTACAAGTAAATTGACAATATATATTAACTATTTATTACACAAATGTTTGGACACGATTTTTATGTACCCTACTTTATTTTGGAAATGATTTCAGTTATTTTTGGATATGTTTAAGGAGGTTTAGACTGTCAATTGGACACCTTCTGTGAAGGATCGAAATGGAAATTATTTTGGGAGAGATTTTGAAAGATTCCCCGCTCGATCAGAATGCAAAGACCGCATGTGCTTCCTCAGCCTGGTTATGTCGACGAACGACATGCAGCACTTGTCGCACAAGAGTGGGCGTTCTCCGTCATGCCGCATGATGTGCAGCTTGAGAGTTACTTTCGAGAAGAACGCTCTCTCGCACTTGTCGCATTTGAAGGGGCGCACCCCGGAGTGGATTGCGAGGTGCTTGCTCAGGTTCCCGAGAATCCTGAAGGATTTCCCGCACCGGTCGCAGCAGAATGGCTTCAGTCTCAAGTGGAGCTTCATGTGCTCGACCAGGACGCACTTCCTCCCGAAGGAGGTGCCGCACTCGTGGCACCGGAAAGGTCTCTCTCCCGTGTGGATCCGGAGGTGCTTCTGCAGAACCTCTTTCCTGTTAAACCTGCGACCGCATTCCTCGCATCCGAAGGGCTTTTCCCCACCGTGTCCTTCCACGTGACGAGCGAGGTATCTCTTCTCTAAGAATGACTTGTCGCATGGCTTGCACTTGAATCTTCTTCTTTCAGCGTGATTTTCGACATGTCGTACCAGAACTCTTTTCCTGGTAAACAATTTCCCACATTCCAGACACTTGAAAGGATTGTGATTTGAAACGTGATCTCTTAAAGAGCATTTCGACGGAAACGCGACACAGCAGTCTCCGCACTGAAATGGACGCTCACCTGTGTGAAGTCTTCGGTGGATATTAAGGCGGTGTCTCCTGCTGAATGTTTTGTGACACTCCTCACAGTTTAGAAAGTTTTCCGTTTTATGTTGGTCCACATTCTTTGTTTCTGAGTCGGATTTCTTGTTTTTGAGTACGCCCATCTCTTCGTGGATCCTTACGTGTTCTTGTAAGGTACGATTCTCGGCGAATGTTTGACTGCAGTTCTTACACTTGAACTGCGCCTTGACTGCATGACGTCTAGAGTGTCTTTCAAGATACTCTTTGCGCGTGAACGAAATATCGCAGTGGTCACACTGGAAACGTTCTTCAGCATGGATCGTATAATGCTTACTCAGAGAACGCTTATCAGGAAATAAAATATTGCAGACTTCGCACCCGAATTCTTTTTCGTGGAACTTCATGTGGGCGAGAAAGGGTTTCTTCTTGTGGAATTTGTGATTGAATTTTTGGCATTGGAAGTGTAGTTCTTCTCCATCGGCATCTATTCCTGCAGTTGAAGACTTCTGTTTCTGGCCAATATTCGTAGGTTCATTTAAGGTCTGAATAGTTGAAAGTATTGCAGAGTTTTGGTGGCATAAGGTTTTAAGGTTATTGCGTCTTACCTTTATATTTTCTGCTTCCTCCGCTCCAATGTGGCTTCTTACATATACAAGATTCTCCACTTCTTCTGCTTCTTTCTTCGTGACTTCATATTCTATGGATGATGAGAATGGCTTCTGATCAATCCTAGAAAATATGAATATATACATACATAAATGCATACATACATACATACATACATAATTACTAACTAACTAACTCTCTAGCGTTCTTGAACCCGAAGTTTCATGGCTGCAGTAACACAGGCCTTCCATCTGTCCCTATCCTGAGCAAGATCTATATACTCTTTTCCATCCCTACCAATTTCCTTTAGGCCCATCTCAACATTATCCCTCCATCTTCGTCTTGGTCTTCCTACTGATCTCTTACCATCAGGTTTCCCAACAAGAATTCTGTAAACACTTCTTTCCTCTCCCATTCGTGCCACATGGCCTGTCCACCTAAGTCTTCTTGATTTAATCATTCTAATAATATCTGGACATGAATACAAATTATGTAGTTCTAAATTATATAACCTTCTCCACTCACTTGTCTCCTCATCCATTTTAGGCCCAAATATTTTCCTAATGATTTTGTTTTCAAATACTCTCAATTTTTGTTCCTCTTTCAATGTAAGGGACGGAGTTTCGCATCCGTATAATATTACAGGCAAAATTACTGTTTTTTTTTATATATTTTAACTTTTAGTTACTTAGGTATTAAATGAGAGGACAAAAGTTTATGAAGAGAAAAGTAATGATGCATTTCCTAAATTAAGCCTGCTTTTTATTTCCTCTTTAATATCATTTTCATTTGTTAGCATTACTCCTAAGTAATACATGCATACTTATTTATTTATTTATTTTTTAACAGAAGATTTCAAATACAGCGTTAGCCATTTTACATTGGAACGTATTAACAGAAAATAAGGACAAAACAATAACATAAAACAGCAAAAATAATAACATACGTCGAATAAAATTACATGTGGTTAACCCTCCGTTGGTGAGCGCGGAACTCACCCTGGGATATATATGTAAGTTTTTCAGGCCCAGATAATGATACCGCTTTCTGGTGTTGTGTACACTGTAAAAAATGTTGGTGTTAAAACGACACAGAGTGTAGTCCTTGGAGGTCTACATTACATTTTGGTCACCATTTAACCTCAGTGGTGTCAAAGAGGTGTTGATTGCAACAGTATGTGTGTGTTATTTCAACACCGGTGAGGTTAACCGTTGACCAAAATGTGGTGTAGACCTCCAGGGACCACACTCTGTGTCTCTTTAACACCAACAGTGTTCACAGTGTATCTGTATTTTGGAATGTATGGGACCAGATGACGCCAGTTATAGGTTGTGACATTGCTCTCTGTCTGCGCAGACGTCATTTTCATGGCAGGCGGTGATTTGTAAACGTCGCGCTCACACGTATACCAACCGCGTAACCATTTTCTTCACGCATATTTTATTTCTGTGCACCACTGTTTTCTGTTTTGATTCTTTGGTAATTATGTTATTTCACTTAATTCTCTTATTACTGTCATTATTTTTTGATAAAGAACTTTGAAACCTGATTTTCGTTACGAATGAACAACAGCAGTTCCGAGCATTGATTAACAGTGCCATATATTCAAAAATATATATTTGGCTTCTTAGATTATTATATTGGCTGGGCAGCCTATGGGACATAGAACGCTGGATGACGCACAGTCTTGGCTTCTGAGAAACGAAAAGGTCTGTGCTTCTTGTTGTGCGAGACGGTACTCGAAAATGAATTTCCTGAAGAAGGCGGTCCACTTCTGATGTTGTCATTCAGTATTTTATGCGGGAATATATGGTCTATCAGTCTATGTCTCTCGTGAGGAGTTTGGATATTTAACATTTGCAGAAGGATGGACTTTTCCAAGTATTTTGTGGACGGAATTCGGTGTCGAACAATGGTCAGGAAGAAATTTTGGACAGAATTTAGTCTATCAAAATTTGAGGGGCATGCCATAGATCAGTTCGGAAAGCAGTATTCAATTTTTGGTGAAACAAAAGATTTGTAAAAAGTGCTAAGAGCAGACAGGTTGTTGATTTCGGTGAAACGATAGAGTAGACCCAGCATACACATGGAACCCTTAGTGACTGCGGAGATGTCCTCAGAAAAGGAAAGTTTCTCACGAAATATGACGCCCAGGCCATTCTGTGCGGCAACTCTTTGAACACAATTATTTTTTTATGAAGTATTTTCAATTTAATGTGTTTTCCTTTAAGGATGTCATCATGATACATATTCGAGGGTTAAGTTTTAAGTTCCATAATTCACACCTCTTTATTAGAGAATTTAAATTATTTTGCAGAAGTGCCATGTCTTTACAATATACAGGGTGAGGCTGCCAAACGGGAAGATTTTTAAAAAATCACAAAAAATGGAGATAGCAAATATTATTTATTTTATGAACATGAATGTACTGTACATACATGAGTTGAAATTACTAGTGTACCTGAAAAATGTTCATTTTTTGAATATGGTGTCAGTAAGATGGCGTCCTTGGTGCTGCACACATTATCGGAGTCTCAGAGTAAATCCGCCCATGACATTGCGTAGCATCTCTAACGGAATGTTATGGATCTCTTGCCGAATTTGCTCCTTCAAATCATCCCTGGTTCTTTGAGGGTTGTCCTTGAATACTTTGGATTTGAGGTAACCCCAAAGAAAAAAGTCAGGAGCTGCCAAGTTGGGTGCACGGGCAGGGCACGGAATATCGCCGAATCTGCTGATGAGACGACCAGGAAATGCGAGTCTAAGCACATCCAGTTTGATTTAACCCTCCAATTGCTCCAATGATTGCTGACACAGTGGTGGCGATTGGGTTCCAAAACAGGGGGGACAAGGTGCCAAAACTAACGGGGGGGCAAAGACAGTATATTTCCCTTTGCAGATAAGGCTTAGCATAGTGCTGAGACAAAAGTGGCTAAAGTGGAGGGGCAACTGCCCCCTCTCCCCCCTAATCGACGCCACTACATAGCCACTCTGGTAATATGGCTAGTTGCACCATCTTCCTAGAAGTATTTCTTCATCTGGGTCAAAATCATCTAGGGCAGGCAGGAAAAATGTGTGCAAAACCAAGGACGCCATCTTGCTAACACCATACTCAAAAAATGAACATTTTTGAGGTACACTAGTAATTTCAACTCACGTACAGTACACCACAAGATACAGCTTGATAAGGAGAAGGTTCCAGAAAGAACAACTATTTGTTGTCTGTTTTGGAGGTAGTGCTTGAGCAGAGGGAGAATGTTTCCATGGGGGCATCCCCGATGGCGCAGTGGTTGCGTCGTCCCCTTGTAATCAAGGGGTCCTGGGTTCGATACCCGGTGGAGGCACATAGTGGTTCGGATTCCACTTTAAACAGTAGGTCCAGTCCCGATTAGCCTTACTGTGCATAAAGTGGACTTAAAACACCAAATCAACCAATTTTTCCATGAATATTGAATCGTTGTGATAATTTAGGAAGCAGGTGATTGTGGTTTATAGAGTCAAAACCTTTCGAAAAATCCAGATGTGGAACATCCAGTTAAGAATTTTCAGTTGTAGAGTGGATGGTGTCAGGTAATAAAATGCTCAAGTTGGTGAAGCAGGAGCTGCCTGGTAAGAAGCTGTGCTGTGCTGTATTTATGTGTGGAGAAGTAAATTTGCAGAGTTGGTCCATTTTGGAGAAAGAAGTGTTAAAAAGATCAGCTCCGTCAGGGCCCTCTTCTGCGTATACTGAGTCATGTTTTACTTAGAAAGATATTCGGGAATTTTACCTCCTAGAGCTAATTAGTGACTAAAAATGTTTGGGATTTGATTTGATGTTTGTGATAGCACCGATGTATTCACTGTATTTAATTTTCTGCAGTTGTTTAGAGTGGCGTCATAAGTCGGTGAAATTTTTTCGTGTGTATTCATTAGGAAATTGTTTCCAGAGATCCAAGGCCTTTTTTCGGTTTCCAAGGGCAAGCAAGAGTTCAGAGTCGAACCAAGAAGGGTACATGCTTGATACATATTATTTCAATAAAATTTCTTATTTATCGTCGCTCTCTTCCACATCTGACCAATTTTAACGATGACATGAAGGGACATTCTCAAAGATCATCCGCCCATGTCCAAACTGGGATTCACACACTCATCATGGATGGCGAGGTCGAACGTTTATGTGTGTAATTTCTCCGAAATGAATTATTGTAAATTGGAGATGATCATACAGAATGCATTTAGACTGTTTTCTAACATCAAGCACTTTCAATTCTCGGAATAACATGGCACTGCATGACTAATTAGGTCATTAGTAACATTATTGTTGTAAATGTGTCAGTACTGAGGATTTGTACCCTTCGCCTCATCCGGGGGCACAAGCACCTCAAGAGAGAAAAGAGGTAATTTATTCATCAAATTATAATAGCAAATATCGTTATTATGATGACGAACTGAACTCCATATCAAGTACAATGAAAACACGTGTAAGTAAAGGCGGATGCTTTGTAGAGGCACTCGGCACATACATGGAGTAGACAAAAGACAATATTCTCAATTCCCACTGGGTGCGAGTCCTGCCTGTACACGTTCGTTATCCTGAAATGGACTTTTCAGGGTTCTGGAAGACAGATTGATACATGAGAACTTTCTGAAAAGGTCACGAATTACATATCATGACTATGCTTAATTGGCATTTACATACATAATATTGGATTGACTTACAAGGAGAGGTTACGACTTGGGAATTTGAGTTTTGGACGGGACTTTCATGTGGTAGTAAGGTGCCCTGTTGATATTGATATGTCAAGGCAAGTTCTGTCAACCTTGTTTGCCACCTGTCTCAGAACTGTTGATAACATCCCTTTTTGGCAAACCGGTAAAACTGAGAAGTCATGGAAATGAAAGATCGTTGAAGAAAGTTTAGTTTTCACTAGTTTTAGCAAGGGAAATGTGTTTCTGTATTTATTATTTTACTTGTATTCGTGTATTTCTGGTTATTCTTCAATGCAATTTATGTTCTGGTGTCTCAGCGATAATAATGTCTCACTGTGCTGTAACCGCATGTCTGCATTATAAACCTTTCTCTCAGAAAAGTCTCGTCCAAAACTCAATTTTTCAAGCCGTAACCTCTCCTTGTTAGATAAAATTTGTAATGTACTAACCTCTCTTCTTCTTTAAAGTTGGTAACTGCTGTCAATGAATTCTTCGGTAAGAACAGATGCTGTTCATCCCCTTCGTTAGTGACAGCTGAGTAAGAAAGGCCGGGGAAAGCTCCCAGGATCACTTCACATCCATCTTCTTCCTTGACTTTCACAGGCTTCACCGGGAAGTTCTCGAGAGATTTAATCCCATGTGCAGATGTAGAATTGCTTGCTGTTGATGAAACTTGACATTTGCCACTTCCTTTCATAGCGCCGTAAGACATATTTTGCTTCGAATCTTCTTGTATCACACAGCTGGCTTCATTTTGAGGCTGTTCAAAATTACCGCAGGCGTCAGAATTAGGTTGAGAATGTTTGTCATACTCTTTATTTTCAAATGAAACCCAGTCGTCTCCAAGATCATTTCCCTGAATGCTCCATTTCGTGTCAGTCGCGTCTCCATGTTGATGTTTCACAGGAGCCTCAGGACGAAAAATTGAATCCTGCTTCGTGTGCAAAAAATCTCCGGCAAGGAATTCGTCATTTTCTGGTGTGAACAAGGATCTTGCTGCAGCAACAGATGAGATGTTTTCTACTTTGATGCTCGAGTGGCAGCGCTCCATTAAAAAAGGTGAGGAAACATCGGGCGGAATCTCTGAGGTACCATTTGCTGTGTTCGCCTGAGGCATGTTCCATTGATGTAGTGGCATTCAGGTCTCGCAAGAAGGAAAAATGCAAATCCCTAAAAGACAAACATATTGAAATTGTATAATTGTATCTGAAATTAATACATATGGATGGATGGATGTACAGTCAGAGAAAGTAGTATATGGGCCACGTGAACTAGGATATTGTAACATCTTAAAGCCTGTTGTCTATGCAACCCAAATATAAAAGATATCGCTTAGGTTTGCCTGGAGAACCTGGCTTCTCGGGAACGATTGAGTATTGACAGCAGCGTGAGTCATACCCCTAGGACCAGCCATAACAAATAACGGCTGGGTGCCATGAGACATCCAGAAAACTTTCAGGAATTGATTTCTTAACAACTACTCGTAAGGAAATGTTCTCTTTACTGATATTAGAGTCATTGTCAAGAAAGTTCACTAAAGTTGTGGATTTTATCAAATCATCATCGAGCAATACACATGCTGTCAACCCAGAACTCCTTGAAAAAGATTGGAGTTAAAAACAACTACTTGACAAATCATAAGACGAATTGATATTCATTAGTCCTAACTTAGAATTTTGTGTAAGGCATGGATCATTATGTCCTATCATCCATTTCATAACTTTATTAATCATCCTCATCGCCTTTGTTGACGCAAGTGCTAGAAAAGCAATATAAAACAAGCAAAATTAATAAATGACATTTTCAGCGATTTCACGCAGCGATTCAGTTGCATGTAGAAAGAGTTTTTTAATTGAGATCCAAGGGCCCCCCTCGTTCTGCTTCATTGTCATTTTGCCTCCACTTTGCCTGCCGCAACCAACCAACGAAACAATCCAGCTCTAAGTTTGTTAGCTTCGATGATCAACTTTTGTAACTGTTTATTGTAAATATTGTTAGTCAAGATTGTAACGAACTCGGATCGTCACAAGTAGAGACGGATCCACCTCAACGTATAATCAATTTTTGTAACTATTTAATGTTAATATGGGTAGTTCAATATTTTCCCGCTCGCTTAACGCTAGCATCGCCGACCGTATATAAGGACGAAAGCTTGGCTGGCAAGTTAGTTAGACTCCGCCTGCGAGCGAGAGAATGTGTGCTCCGCTACTGCGAGAGACCAAACACCTAAAGGAGAGAAGGTGCCCTCCGCTTATGCGAGAGTCCGAGCACCGAGGAGAATTTCTGCTCCACTTTCGGTCGAGAGAAGGTGCCCTCCGCTAAGGCGATAGTCCAAGCACCATACAGGAATCCCACTCCGATTTTGGGCGAGAGAAGGTGCTCTCCGCTAAGGCGAGAGTCTAAGCACCATAGAGAAGCTAAACTCCACTTTCTGTTGAAAGAGATAAAAGGCCCTTACAATATTTAGTATCGGCTTAATCCCACCTAATAATGGGAAATAATAATCTCGGTTGCTTTGTAAGAAACCGGTTGAAGTAAGAAATGTGTTTTTACGTTTCCATACTTGTATATATGTATAGGATAATTTTAATAAGATTAATGAGTAAGCATCTCAAGGTACTTATTATTGTTAACCCTGGGTAGTTTTGTTTTTAAAACGTGTATATATATATTATTATTTTGTTAAGGAAATAAACTGGAATATAAACTTTCATCACCTGTTGTTCTGTTGAGGTAAAAACTATTGGTCCCATTACATCTGAAATCTTTGGAGAAGCTCTTTTAACACTCGATCCCTGAGAACTATGGAGTCTCATCTCTCCCCTGAAGAGACAGTTAGCATTATGGGTAAATTTATGCACATTACGAAATGTTGTCGTTCTCCGCAACGCGCTCGCCGAGCAAAGGCGCGTGTCTACGTCGACGACGGTGGAGTGGAGGCCATCCTAAGCGGAGGATGTTGCAACTACCTAAAAATAAATATTATATTGCATTTTCACATGCGTATGTTTATTTTACGGTTAGAGTGTGAACTGGCACCTGTTTATTTACGTGATTGTTCTTTATGTTTCGTGTTTAGTTAAAGATAGGAAAAATGCTTGTGGAACGATTAGGGCTATAAAAATTCCGTCCGTGACGGAGTGGTTACTACAGTGCGCTACGATGTCTGATGTCCTGGGTTCGAATCCCGTCGTGGATATGGGTGTTCTTTGTGAGTACCCCTTCATCATTTTCATCATATCACTCATCCTCGTTGTCGCGATTATCAAAAGGTGAACGAACGCTAAATAAGAAAATAAAAAGAGGTTATAAGAAGCATTCTTATTTCCGGACGTGTCTTAGATTTTAGAGCTGTGTCTGGCCTCTGCAAGGAATTTGAAAGAAATCACAAATGTCTTATATGCATTTTGTGCATCACGTAACTTCAAATTACATGGAGAAAAAGAAAATCTGAGGGAAGTCTGAGAAAACGTGGTTCCTTGGAGAAGTATGCTTAAATCAAAGAGTGTGCATGATTGCTACTGGATGTTCGGAAAAAAAATTACAATGCCAGCTCAGAAATTACTTTCCAATTTTCTAGATGCGGAAAAGTCCGGATATACAGGGTGGCGCACGAAATGTCATACCATTCAATCACCTCATAAAATTTTTAATATCATATATTGAATATGTATAAAAATGCTTACTTTGTGAAATTTTTATCGATACTATAAGTGTCGGTAATTTGTTCGAAGTAACAAGGTTCATTCCAAAATTACATAGGGCCTCCCCGATGGCGCAGTGGTAGCGTCGCAGCCTTGTAATCAAGGGGTCCCGGGTTCGATACCCGGTGGAGGCACAAGTGGTTCGGATCCCACTTTAAAGTGTAGGTCCAGTCCCGATTAGCCTTACTGTGCATAAAGTGGACTTAAAACACCAACTCAACTCAACAGAAATGACATAAACAGTCCTTATTGAAGAAATAAGGCACGCAATTCTGTTTTTTTCCCAGTGTATAGTAGTCTTTTACATTTCAATAAACAAGAACGTCCAGACTTTGTTTACGAAATTGTCAACTTTTTTCTTCCGGAATTCATGGATTGTTTTCCCTTCCTGGCCCCGTCTCTACGGAAAACGTTCTGTCTTGCATACACAACTTGATCTCACATACGGCCGTGCTATTAATTAGCAGTTGAGGAATTTTGAACTCAACCGTTCACTCCAACATTAATTTTTGAGCTGAAGATGTGTCATGTTCTCGTTATACAATGCTAAGATGTCCTAGTAACTTATTATATTTACTGCAAATGCGTTCTAGTCCAACATTTTGACATAATTTGTCCTACTTTCCGCTGAAGAGTGATCTGATAGTCCTATTTGTGAAGAAAACTGAGTTTTACTCAATTTCTAATATAATTTATTCCAACATTTCCTTCAACTTCTATTACCTTGTTATTACCTCCATGCTTACACGACTTTTCCTTCGTGCTCGACCTTTGGTTTCAGAAATGTTTACAACACCCCCATCTCCCGCGTGTAAATAACAGGCAACAACACTCTGGAAGACCACAATGTATACAACTTGTTTACTACATATTTTACGAAAATATTAGAATGTTAGCTTGATATAACTGTGGATTGTAACGTACGAAATAAAATACCAGTGGTGTAGCGTTATAGTACGCCCGTACGCCCGGCGTTCCCAGATTTAAAATTTCAAAAATGCTTAAATGCTGTGATTATATAGTAAACAGTGACTAATTTCATATATGTTTGACCTTCATGGCATTATAATGGCTATTTTTCGCGATCCGCTTGCAACGCTCCACTCTCAACACTCGTTCTAGCATATGTTTTCAATGCCTTTCCCGGCCGGACGCCGAGCAGGTTCGGCGTACAGGCAAAGAGAATAAGATTATACTTTTTGCGTACAGGACTCCTATATTCCTTGCTGCCTTTATGGAGGGAAAGCTTCCATTTCTACAGCACGCGCGTAAATAGGCTCTCTTACGCCGGCATACGAGAGGTCTACCGTAATTGGTTCATGTGACCCTTCCTGCCTTCTGAAGCAGACCACAGCGGCAGAATTCCTACCCGGTTCTTCGCTCTTCGCGCTCATGCAACCCGTGCTATGTGATGCTACAATACGCAATATTGACTGACGTAACTTTACCAATCTCAAATATACTGCTTCTTAATGGCCACTGCATTGTATAATTTATCGCACGAACAGCGATGTGTATTAGAAACTAAAAGATCAACACAGTTTTTGTCAAATAAGTTGGTGAAGTCCTCGTGATAGAAATTCAGCCTGTGGCTGCTCTACCACTTAACCCGCAAAACTATTATTTTCTTATTGTATTTTTTCGTTATTATCTAACTACTTAACATTGTGTGAATGGAAATGTTTAGCATTCATTTGAAAACTCTTAACATCGAATGATCTCTGGACAAAATTATTTTAAAATGTTTATCAGCATTCTCAAGATGTAATAAACAGTGGTCTGAATTACTAATCGGCACTGTTACGTCAGTAGAGTGTACGATCTTTGGATCATCCACTATGCTTTTCACAGTGCGCCAAGACGACAGAGGTCCCTGGTTCGAATCCCGGCGTGAGCACGGGTGTTCTTTGTCAGTGTCCCTTCATCAATATCATCACTCTTATTCTTATTCGCAATTAACCAAAAGTGGTAGAAAAGCGAAGTAAAATAAACCAAATCAATCAGTAGTTGGATCGCCCACAACAATGACGTCTACTGTTGTGCAGAGGCGCTTGTGATTCAGGTAGGTTTTTAATGACTTGCGTCATGCAGAAAGATATAAAAAAAGGTATAGAACACCAGAGTTCAAAACATCTGTGGCATAGTGAGGCATCTAATTTTCTAGCTAAAACATGCAAAGATGATGTTTTATTGAAAACCCAGCTTACTTCAGGCAAATAATACCCGTGGCGACTAATACCATAAGTAAATTATTAAGCAAGAAAGGGCCGACTCTTCCTTCGGACTTGGCGTTCCCACCCGAAATGTCCATGCTACGCCACTGTAAAATACCTGTTTTATACGCACACTGGAACGAGCACAGGCCTGCCGTAGGTCACTCTGGCAGTGAAAGTCACTGATCGAAGCAGTTGGTGCTTGCTTGCTACAAGCAGGCGCCTTAACTCTGCTCAAGGAAACACGGAAATCTTCGTTACTTTTTTTTTCGCCAGACTAATGGTGAACATTTATAGGAACGTAAGGTGCTGTATCGTGTATTCTTTTAGATTTCGTGACGTTTAAAATATATCATAACAATATGTAAATCTCCTTTGTGACCTACACTGAACTTATGTTGAAGTTTCATTGATATGTGAAAGCGAAAATTTATAGATCCTTCTTCCTTACGATTTCTAAACAACTGAAGAGTGTGGTGAACATGAAACTACTTATTGTTCGCAACAACGATATGTATTATACAAATGGTCTCTAATCAAAAATCCTATTACATCACAGGAAGTGATTTTTAAGACAGTTCTACCACGTATCCAACGTAACCAATATTCGGATTGATTCCAAGCTTCTGTTTGGGTTATTTTGTGTCGCATTTTACCTCTTGCGATAATTGCGACGATGAAGATGATGGGTAATGATACAAATGCAATGCTACATCTAAGCTCAGCAGGTTTCGAACCTGCATTCTCTGGCTTTGTAGAGAGTTACGGTGATATTTATTTTTATTTTCATTTGGTATTTTAAGTCCACTTTGTGCGCAGTAAGGCTAATCGGGACTGCATCTACAGTTTAAAGTGGGATCCGAACCACTATGTATCTCCACCTGGTATCGAACCCGGGACTCCTTGGTTACAAGGCCACTCTGCTACTACTGCTCCGTCGGGAAGGCTGAGAGAGAGAGAGATAGAGAGAGAGAGAGTTACGGTGACTACGCTTATGTAGAATTGAAAGTAGCAGAACGACTAAGCTATTCTTTAGTCAATATTGGGATTGTTAATGAATATTATGAATGTCAGTTCAAATTGGAAAAAAAAAAAACCTACGAAATTTCCAGAGTGCCGTTACAAATCGTTAATTTTTCCCTTTACACACATTATATTGCTACTAGATATTTGAATGCTAAGATGTAGAAAGTGCTACATTTTCAGTGTGTGGAATTGAGATTTATTTCTGAGAATGGAGTAGTTGGAAAAGGATCACTTCACATGTTTGGATTATACCTCCCCCCCCAACACACACACGCGCACACAAAGAATATCGGCTGTTACGAAATATCACATATTGTGTCAAGAAAAATTGGAGCCTATTCACATCCCTAAGGAACTTGGAAGAAAGCCCACGTAGAGATTGGGAAGTTCTGTTCCGACAAAATCGGGATGTAAAGAGGATGGCTCAAAAATTCACTTAACACCCCCGGTACAAGGCCACTGCAGCGCGCAACATGGAAATGGTGATGACCAATCGTTATCAGGCCAAGGGGGAACCACATTGACGCTACCCGCGCGTTTGGCGGCCATCTTGATGTCCGCCATCTTGAATTCAACTTCAGAATTTTAAATGGGAAGGGGGTGATAATATATGTCAAATCATTTCACGAGAAATGCAATGGTGAAGGTTTTCTCGACGTTTCTTTAACCAGTAAAGAGTTATGACTGAATTCTTGTACCAATTTGCTCCTTTGTTAAGTTAATGGTGTGGAGTGCTGTGTGGAACACAATTGGTTAGTAAATTTTCCATCAACGGAACCTTAAATGCTTAGGGCTACTTGGATTTGTTAAATAAACAGGTTTGTTTTTTCATCCTTGCTTATGGAAGAAGGTACTTTTTACAGAGTTTTTTTCAATAGGGAGGAGCACCAGAACACTATGGGAACGTTGTGAAGCAGTTTCTGTCCAAAGTTAGTTATCAGATAACAAGGGTCGCATATTCTGTTTATGAACTTCCCTATGAACATCAACATTAGCCTTGTCACTGTGAAGGACTTTTCATTTAATGGAAGCGTCACACTGTAATTGTTCGCGACAACCATTCATAATGCGCAGCTCTTCGTGGATGTATCCGATTAAAATCTTGTGCACTGGCATGCGAACTTCTCTCCCTAGACGCCACTTTGATCTCCATGCCTTACCGATGGGCTAAACAAATTTTAAGGCATTTTTCTAACACCTCGAAAAGGAGCAAATTAGTACAAGAATTCAGTCATAACTTTTTACTGGTTAAAGATACGTCGAAAAAATCTTCACCATTGCATTTCTCGTGAAATTCTATCCTGATTTGATATATCATATTACCCCCTTCCCATTTAAAATTCTGAAGTTGAATTCAAGATGGCGGACATCAAGATGGCCGCCAACCGCGCGGGTGTGTCAATGTGGTTCCCCCTTGGCCTGATAACGATTGGTCATCACCATTTCCATGTTGCGCGCTGCAGTGGCCTTGTACCGGGGGTGTTAAGCGACTTTTTGAGCTACCCCGTTTAGCAAACTAAAAATCAAAATGCTACCTTGTGCTTTGCACCAAGCTATGAAGGCGTGTAGGGGGTGTGGAGATAAGGCCCCAAGCTTTCTTGATCAGGCACAAAGTGGGGATGATGTGATCAACACCACTCCCCTGGCCGCCTTACTCCCCCCGAGTTTCATCCAGGTACCCACTTTATACGACGCTGAGTGGACACCGGAGTCGCTTGAACAGGTGAACAAAATCCCGATTCTCCCCCGTCGGTGATCGAACTCAGATCTCTCGCATGCTAATAAAATGCCCTAACGACTGAGCTACTGCGGCACATATATTAGACTATGTAATTAAGGCAAGAATTATTTTAGCATTTCGTTCAAGGTTTTTAGACGAATCATTTTCGGACACATAACGTGTAGCTCTTGTCGGTTCTGCGACCTGGCTTGAGAAATGGTGATTTTCAGACCAAGAACATTCCACCTGACAAGTCACGTGACTTTCCTACATTTCCTGTGTCTGTTGGCTATTGCATGAAAGACGAGTTGCTCTTGAGACAGACAGAATCACCCGATCACCTAAAGGTGCAATGTGTGTTACCATCCCTTCCGTCATTATTTACTGCCATAAAGTCTTATGGGGGAAGAACTTTTTTCCACCACTGTACAGTGTGGTATGTGAAAATTTCCAAGGTGGGGGTTATTTTCGGTGACTTGTCTTTGGCGTGAAAAGCATTCAAGTGAAATGCAATGACTTACTGTCACGGACTATCGGATTTTCTTCTAAACGTAGGTACGATGTTTGAAAAGTTTAATAAACCGAATTTACTTTCTTATTCCATGTCTTCAAGTATCGCAAGAGTGTATATACCTGGATATTTATGGATATTTAGAGTGGGATCCGAATGACTGAGCAATGCGCCTCCGCCAGGATTCAAACCCGGGAATCTTTGATAACGAGACTATTACCGAGCCCGTCGATGCGTGGTGAGAACGCTGTCTTTGCTGGAGGCACAGTGGTTAAAGTAGCGGTAACGCCGTTGCCTTGAAATCAAGGGGTCTCGGGTTCGGTACCCGGTGGAGGCACATAATGTTTCGGATCTCACTTTTAACTGTAGGTCCAGTCCCGATTAGCCTCAATGTACATAAAAGTGGACTTAAAAATAAACACAACCAACCAACCCACCTAAAACTGTAGCTTCAGTTCCAATTACCCCGTCTGACTAAAACGCTTAAATAAAAACAAAAAATCTATGTAGCCATTTATCGCGTGTTTTTCACGTTTTCGAAGAAACCTCATTGTGCCGCCCCGGAAGCATAATGGCTAATTCTCATGCATAGTAATAAAGGAGTCCCGGGTTCAATCCCCGGTTGAAGCAATTTACATAGTTGTCCGGAACATGTCACTGTAGGTTCAGCCTTCATTGTCCTATCTGAGCGTAAAGTGCACTTGGAACAAAAGACAAAGAAATTGAAGGTAAAATCAGTAGGATACAGTAGATCTTCTGTTCATATGAAAGACACGTCACTCCGTGTCCTCTGAGCACGGAAAGCAGGGGCGGCGCCAAGGGGATGCCTTAATTTTCTTACGCACCGCATTCAGCACCCCTTTCCAAACATATTCTCAATAGTAAAAAAAAAAAAATTAACTTGCAATGTTATATTTCGATTAAAACTATGTTGTCATTTTGACCGTAGAATGTTATGTATTGAAATGAGAAACCTATCATTGTATGCAAGAAGCAAGCTATTGATCCTAATCTGGAAGATAAGCCGCATTTACTTTCCTGTACTGGGGCAATCTCTACAGATAATAACGATTGAATTGTTGTTTTAAGTCCACTTTATGCACAGTAAGGCTAATCGGGACTGGACCTACAGTTTAAAGTGGGATCCGAACCACTATCTGCTTCCACCGGGTATCGAACGCGGGACCCCTTGATTACAAGGCGATGACGCTACCAAAGCCAGGGTTGTTAAAGGTCCAGGGACATATAAATGATTGATTAATTAATTGATTTGCTTTATTTTACTTCGGTTTTTGTGCCACTTTCCGCTAATTTGCGAAGATGAGAATGAGGGATGATATTATGAAATTGATGTGGACACTCACAAACATCCATACCCAGGCCGGGATTCGAACCCGGAACCCCTGGCGTCGTAGCGCTATCTGCTCCAGGAACCTATAAATTCTAATGGGTTCTATTGGGTTCCGCTCCAGGAGCGGAACCTTCTTTTCTCGCAAAATTTAAATTCGGTATACGTTGCGAATTGCTAAATTGAAAAAAAAGGTTCCTGGCCCGTATTTAAATTAAACCGGAAATAAGGTTCCTGTACCTAATTTAAATTCAGCCGGAAAAAGGTTCCTGGACCGAATTTAAATTCGGCAGGAAAACAGGTTCCTGGACCGAATTATAATTCATTACAGAAAAAGGTCTTTTACCGTCCAGAACCGATTTACGCTTCCTGATTTACTCTCTTGGACCGGAACTGAATTTATTTAAAATTCCTGGACCTCTAACAACACTGGAATAAGCGCCTGTTGTCTTTTTTCATCAGCAATATTGTTAACATTTGTTTCCTCTTTTGTAAGTCACAATATATGTCATTGGTCTAACTTGAACAAAACATGCGAAGCAAGCAAAAATGAAGCAAGTCATTAGTAGTCTCCAGATTCATTGGCATATTTTCATAGAAGCCAACTAAAAGTTGATTGGTATTTGATGTAATGCATGGGTCCTGCATCCTCTTTCGAATACCAGCCTGAGTACGAGTGTTCTTTGTGAGTGTCCCTTCATCAATTTTACCATGTCATCACTCATCCTCATCTTCGTTGCCAAAAGTAGGAGAAAAGCAAAGTAAAACAAAACAAAACAATCAATTAACATCGCACCCCTTAAATTTCATTCCGCACCCCTAGATGATAAATCCTGACTCTGACGCTGACGGAAAGCTGTATGGCTGTTTTTTTTGGAAATGAACCTACGCAGATAATTATCGATATATTGGTAGCTGTTATGTAAAATCTCCATCCGCAACATCTAGAAAATTCCCTTGTCGTTTTTGCATTGATTTCGCCGTCATTAGCATTACAAATTCGGGTGACGTCTTGGAACAACATGCAAAACCATGCTACATTGTATCAATTATGTACTCACCCATAATACACCACACTTCGGTTAGGCAGGAAGCAGACAGCATCTGAGAGAGAAATGCAATCGCCCGGACCGGAGACACTCTCGCCCGAGAAGGATGCCCTGTGTCAGCACTTCCCACGCAACTGCTTCGTGTCAGCATTCTCTGGAACAAACGTGTACAACAGCAGACACTTTATGCACAAAGTCCACTTTATGCACAGTATGGCTAATCAGCACCGGACTTATAGTTTAAAGTGGGATCCGATCCACTATCTTCCCTCACCGGCAATCGAACCCGGGATCTCTTGATTACAAGGTGGCCAGGGCCGGATTAAGACGAAATTGGCCCTGATGCTTGTAATCTTCGGTGAACAATAAACACAATGACGTTACAGTTACGTCACAGCGCAAAGAATAATACTACCTGTATAATAAGTAACGCTGTGTCTAGGCGTCAGAAATTGGGGCTCGAAATTTCATTCTAAGATTTATTTTCAGGTTAATATAGCAAAAGAATACTGTTCAGCTTTTGGAAAATTCTCGTCTGTTTTCATCTGGGCCTATTTCAGGAATGGGCCTAATGCTGCAGCATCAATAGCACCCACCTTAATCCGGCCCTGAAGGTGACGACGCTACCACTGCGCCATCGGAAAGGGCCTATGTTGGGAAGGGAATAGAGCTTATTGATAGTCTATAATCTATATACTACATAAATACGAAAACAAAATACCGTACTAAACGTTTTTCAAGCGCTAACTGTCCATTCATCAATTCCATCATATCATCACGCATCCCCATCTTCGCAAATTAGCCAAAAGTGTAAAAAAAAAGCGAAGTAAAATAACTGTTCCCTCTGTGTAAGAATAATCTGTGCTCAACTCCGCTTTTCTCTAAAATATGTATATTTCTTTTCAAACATATTTTATTATTAATATCATATATATACAGGTTTTCCAACAGATTTCCAGCAAAAAATAATGTAAAATATTTTGTTATTTTGCTAATATACAAGAAAATTGTGAATCAATGTAAAAGTTTAGTAACTATGAGGATGTGTAAACAACTATAGTGACGTCTTGAAAAAATATTTAAAAAATTCTGTGTAAAAACGGAAAGCTCTGTAAGCTCGGGGAACACTCTCCTGGTTGATAAATGCCTGGTGATTCCGGAAATTACTAGGGAAATTAATATCTTGCAGCGTTCTTCGGGGCCGCTTTGGTGTACTCCAAGCTGAATATTTCTAACCCAGATTCCGAAAGGCTCTCTTTCCCTGCATTACTAAAGAACCAGGGTTTTAAACTGCGGTACAACTAATAGGTTTTGGCCTACAAGTTATATAGGGTGAATTTTCTGTTTTTTAAAAGTTTATGTACATCGCCAGATGCTTGAATAAAGCTCTAAGGAATATATGATAATAATGTTTTATTCAAAATAACACTACGTAAAACAAACAAATCCTTCACCACAGAACACGCATGGGCTTGGTCCTACAAACCCATTGATACTAAGGCTGAGCCGATGCCGTTGCCGATGTATAGGTATCGGAAAATATCGGTTGGAATTCATCTACCGATAGCAGCCGTTAGTTTTTCGACATTTTGGTCTTTCACCGGGTCCGCAAAAACGTCGCCGACATTTTCGTGGAGTCTAAATATCTTGAGAATCATGCAAAATTCAAACTTTCTTTTTATTTTCCACAAATTATGGAGAAAAAAACTGTAATTTTACTACATAACATCTATTTTTAATGTTATGACCTAATTCTTGAATTTTCTAACGCAAATTCCTTGGTAAATTAATGCATATAATTGAAAGATATTATTTACACACCAATATTGATAAATAATTTGTGAACAAATTTTAATTATTACAATTTTCATGTATCGGTATCGGTGAGATTATCGGCATCGGTATCGATTCAAAGTGATATCGGCTAATTGAGGCTCTTTGAAAAGTCCGATAAGAGGTAGTATTCGGACTAACCTAAAGCTCCCAAAGGCAGAAGGTGGGTGTCAGACAGAATCTTGTTAGCCTGCTCAATGCAATGTAGGTTGTACACCCGGCTGCAGATATAACGGTAGGAAAAAAATTTACACAGTTAGTTGGTTAGTTTGCACAATAAGTTGGCAATGCCGCGAACACAGAGGTATTCGTGATAAGACGCTTGAGGAGCCTCAAGCAAAGTTTTTCCAACGCACAACTTACCGAAGGTCATGCTACATGTCGATTGGCAACATTCGGGAGCATGTTGTCTGTCTACACAGTTCTCCCCAAATGCCTGTTTGAAAATGATTTTGTGTTCTAACTAACTAATTAACTCTCTAGCCTTCTTAAACCCGAAGGTTCATGGCTGCAGCAACACAGGCCTTCCATCTGTCCCTATCTTGAGCAAGATCTAAATACTCTCTTCCATCCCTACCGATTTCCTTTAGGTCCATCTCAACGTTGTCCCTCCATCTTCGTCTTGGCCTTCCTACAGGTCTCTTACCATCTGGTTTCCCAACAAGAATCCTGTAAACTCCTCTTTCCTCTCCCATTCGTGCCACATGGCCTGCCCACCTAAGTCTTCTTGATTTAATTATTCTAATAATATCTGGACATGAATACAAATTATGTAGTTCTGAATTATGTAACCTTCTCCACTCACCTGTCTCCTCATCCCTTTTAGGTCCAAAGATTTTCCTAAGGATCTTATTTTCAAATACTCTCAATTTATGTTCCTCTTTCAATGTAAGGGACCAAGTTTCACACCCATATAATACTACAGGCAAAATTACTGTGTTGTATATTTTAACTTTTAGTTTCTTAGATATTAAACGAGAAGACAAAAGTTTATGAAGAGAGAAGTAACATGCATTTCCTGAATTAAGCCTACTTTTTATTTCCTCTTTAATATAATTTTCATTTGTTAATATTACTCCTAAGTATTTGAATTTTGAAACTGGTTCAAACGAGATGTTATCAATAATTAGATTTTGATTATTACCTAACACTTGGTTTCGGCCTGTAAGCATATATTTAGTTTTCTCTTTGTTAACTTCCAAACCTATCTCTTTAGCAGTTTTGAAAAATATTTTAGCATTATTCTTAATCGTATTTATATCATCCCCCAGTAAGTCTACATTGATTTTGTGTTCACGTTGTTTTTTTTTTCAACGTAGTTCTGACATTGCAGTAATCTTACAAAATTATTTTGGTCTTAATTTGCTTTGCTTTTTGCATGACGTTTATAATTTATCGCAAATATGAGGATGGATGATAATTAGATTAAATTGATAAAGAAACACTACAGAGATAGAACTCCATGCCGAGACCAGGACTCGAACTCGGAAGCAAGAGCGGGGAAGTTGAGTCACATAGTTCTAAATCTCGGCCAGGAGTTAGCTTATAATTATTTGTAACTGCTAAGGAGTATTTTTCTTATATTCATGCGTAACAGCCGTTTCTGCACATTTAATTTATGAGTGGTATTAGATCCAAATTTGTTCTTCGGGGACAATCCCATTTTTGATTGACGGGCGCTAGGGGGAGACACATCTCGTCCATAACCGAGAAACAATCATAGCTTACAATTGAAGTGTGACGAGCTAAACACTATTTTCTTTATACGCACGGAGATCAGTTGGACATGGCAATTGTGACATGCAAGTTTCATTTTTCATTATATCTAAATTGTATCCTAATTGACAATCTCGAAACAACGCAAAATGTTTGCTGATTTACGCGAATTCACAATGATTAAACTACACTGGACCTACATTTTTTAAACGTGAAATCTGGGTGATATAATTTGTGCCTCAACAGGAAATGAAAATATACAATACTTATTCACTACCCAGATTCAGCTGTAAATAAGCCAAACTTGAAATGAATAGGTAACATTCATATTCATGATAAGAGAGAGTGGTAGGAGGTGCAGTAGGTAAATATAATATGTAAGGAAGATATGTAAGTTTCTATACTGTATGTGAAAATTGTCGACCTCCGTGGAAGTGTGGTTAGCAGAGGCCGCTACGACGACAGAGATTCCGGGTTCGAATACCGGTCTGGGCATTTTTTTTTTTTTTGTCCATCTATCATATCATCACTCATCTTCAGCGTCGTTATTACTCAAAAGTGGCAGAAAAACGACACTAAATACCAAAAATTAAAATCTATTTGAAAATTAAAAGCGTCGTCTATTAGCAGCCGACAATGCAACTTACGATCAGCAACTAACTGCCACAAATTTTGAATAAGTATTTTTTCAAGTCCACTTTGAGCATAGACAGGCAAATCGGGAAGAGAACTATAGTTTAAACTGGAAAGTGGAATCCTAACCATTACGTGCCTCCACCGGACATCGAACCGAGAACTTATTGATTTCAATGAGGCGACGTTTTGACTGCGCCATCGTGGAGGCTCTCTTTAATCAGTTACAGCTGCATAGATTAGCACAAATTGATTTCAAACATCTTTCGCACACTAAATTAGAATTAATTAATACCACAGACGGGAAATTAGTTTAAAGGAAAATCGGAAATACGAGGAATATCTGTCGCCCTTCTCGTGTTGCTATTACTTATAAAATAAGAAGCATTTCATATTCCTGTCACAATCTATTGTCGCTGTTGACTGAAGAAACAGCAATGCTTCAAAGTCGGAAGCCGACAACGAAGGTTCTTTTTCTGTTATTTCAAGTCACTGTTCTACCACTCTCGGCTAATTGCGATGATAAAGATTAAAGATGTGATAGATGGAAGTGGAATGAAGACAATGACACATCCATATTTTCTGGTCCAGGTTCTATCTCCAGATATTCGACTTCTAAGCGCGTGCGCTAACTAATTAGCCACGGGGTTGGCAATTTCATGTTGCTCATTCACCAAATTAATCTATTCGCCTTTAAACATCCTGAGGTAGAAAAGCAACGAAAAAAAACAACATTCACTTATCATCAACCAGCAATTTCGTGCTGACCAAATCCACACACCAACCTCTTATGGTCATATTACAGATTGGCCTTGAGGATTAAAGATCGCTTATTTACTGGTTCAACTGGAAGCAATTCAGGTGCCTTAGCAAAGCTCCTTGGAGCATGCAGGGTTTCCAACTCACTCCTCACCAACGCATTAGCGGTTCCTTGTATGTACCAAGAATTTATTGATCATATGTATAATAAATAAGATTATTGGCATTACTTCAAAACATGTTTTAATCAAAACGTCTGATCAAATTTAATGAGCCTTCTGCTGTAAGTAGTGTAGTTACAATTTTGTAGCAATCTTATATTTAAAGGTGGTTACAGATTGTGACGATAATAGACGGATGATACGCAAGAACACCTACGCCCTGGCTAGATCTGAAGGATAGACCCTCAACACACAAAAAAAGTGAATATGAGATGTAATACTCTCTGCTTTTTTTTCCACGTATAGTTTCATACTCATATGTTGTTAGGCTTTACATTAATGAAAGAAATAAAACAGTACTTCAATTTCCAATCATCAAAAGTTTATTGTTCAGTACTTTAGTTATAACAATAAATGTAGGTGGCGTTCCTCATAAAATTAGACAAAATGAGTGTTTTCATGACCTTGAGTTGTGTTTTACTGATACGTTGTGACTGTTTTCTGATTCATATATTTTGTGAAACAACATTTTAATCATGTCATGTTAACATGGGTCCACCCAAGGATAGATATGGGAGCTGGGAACCGCTCGTTTCAACATATTTCTTCAAAAGAGTAGCGATTTTTATATCTCTCCATTGTTCCTGTTCATAATTGTATTAAGAACAGTTTTTTCGTTTTTTCAACAGCTAAACCACCCTGACATTAAAATTAATAAAAGAGAACTGGCTGCATCTATGAACTCGAGACATTATTTCGGTGACAATAGATAATATAAAATACCGTTTGGAAAAATGTAACTTAAAATTCTCTTCAACCCTGAAATACCGAAGGACCGAGAGCAGTTTACTTTGACTTTTGTTGTACTAAATTACAAAACTGGGTGTATTGAACTGTTACTTTAACTGTAAAAGTGTATTATATATTTTAAGTATCCAATAACATAATTGTTTTTTTGTTTTGTCTTGTTTTTACTTTTCATTGGATTTTGAAGCTGTAGTGAATTTACATTGTTTTACATATATATTGATATTTTCACATCATGATTTCATTCTACAAGTAAATTGACAATATATATTAACTATTTATTACACAAATCTTTGAACACGATTTTTATGTAGCCTACTTTATTTTGGAAATGATTTCAGTAATTTTGGATATGTTTAAGGAGGTTTAGACTGTCAATTGGACACCTTCTGAGAAGGATCGAAATGGAAATTATTTTGGGAGAGATTTTGAAAGATTCCCCGCTTGATCAGAATGCAAAGACCGCATGTGCTTCTGTTTCTGACCAATATTCGTAGGTTCATTTAAGGTCTCAATAGTTGAAAGGTTTGCAGAGTTTTGGTGGCATAAGGTTTTAAGGTTATTGCGTCTTACCTTTATATTTTCTGCTTCCTCCGCTCCAATGTGGCTTCTTACATATACAAGATTCTCCACTTCCTCTGCTTCTTTCTTCGTTACTTGATATTCTATAGATGATGAGAATGGCTTCTGATCAATCCTAGAAAATATGAATATATACATACATACATGCTTATTTATTTATTTAACAGAATATTTCATGTACAGCGTTAGCCATTTTACATTTTAAAGTATTAACAGAAAATAACGTAAAATATAATAATATAAACAGCAAGAATAATAACATACGTAGAATAAAATTACATGTGGTTAACCCTCAGTTGGTATACTTGTGAGCGCGACTCACCCTGGGATATAATTGTAAGTTCTCAGGTCCAGATAACGATACCACTTTCTGCTGTTGTGTATCTGTATTTCGGAATGTATGAGACCAGATGACGCCAGTTATAGGTTGTGACATTATCCTCTGTCTGCGCAGACATGTCATTTTCATGGCAATCCGTGTTTTTGTGAGCGCCGCGCTCACAAGTATACCAACTGCATAACCAGTTTTTTCATGCATATTTGATTTCTGTACATCACTGTTTTCTGTTTTGATTCTTTGGTAATTATTTGATTTCACTAATTCACTTATTACTGTCATTATTTTTTGATAAATGAACTTTGAAACCTGATTTTCGTTACGAATGAACAACAGCAGTTCCGAGCATTGCTTAACAGTCTTCTAAAACGTGCCACATATTCAAAAATATCCATTTGGCTTCGTAGGCTCTATCCGAAAGGTATAAAGTACAGACTTGAAGTATGCTCTTGGCGAAAGTGACGTCATCTAGTACAGTTCGAAAGCACCAAGAACATAATCTCGCAAGTACAGCTCGCAGTACAGATGGTTAGTGACTTGGTCACGTGGTTTCCGCACTAGTTCTTCATTTGTTTAATATCACGGAGATAGAAAGCCAGCAGCACAGATAGATATACGTTATGGGCCAGCAAGTTGTTGGTTACAGTTCTTCTAATGTGTGGAAATGTATGTGTACGATTATTTGAAAATGCTATGTGACTTCTATGGTGAAAAACAAGTGTTTAAGTGGCGAGAAAAACAACGAGTACTCAGTTTTATCTACTAATCGTATTTGGCGCTGCAGTCGAAGTGCAATTTGAAAGACTTTCACTTCCAGCCCACGACTTGAAATCCGCACTCCAAGACAATACTCGGAGGATGCTCGCTTCAAGTACGGTCTTGCATCTTTCGGACACGGCCTTAGATTATTATGTTGGCTGGGCAGCCTATGGAACATAGAACGCTGGATGACGCACAGTCTTGGATTCTGAGAAGCGAAAAGTTCTGTGCTTCTTGCTGTGCGAGACGGCACTCGAAAGTGAATTTCCTGACGAAGGCGGTCCACTTCTGATGTTGCCATTCACTATTTTATACAGGAATATATGGTCTGCCAGTCTATGTCTCTCGTGAGGAGTTTGGATATTTAACATTTGCAGAAGGATGGACTTTTGCAAGTATTTTGTGGACGGAATTCGGTGTCGAATAATGGTCAGGAAGAAATTTAGGACGGAATTTAGTCTATCTAAATTTGAGGGGATCATAGATCAGATCGGAGAGCAGTATTCAATTTGTGGTGAAACAAAAGATTTGTAAAAAGTGCTGAGAGCAGACAGGTTGTTTATTTCGGTAAAACGATAGAGTAGACCCAGCATACGCATGGAATCCTTAGTGACTGCGGAGATATGCTCAGAAAAGGAAAGTTTCTCATCAAATATGACGCCTAAGTCATTCTGTGCGGCAACTCTTTGAAGTTGGAGTATTTTCAATTTAATGTGTTTTTCTTTAAGGAGGTCATGATGACATATTTGAGAGTTAAGTTTTAAGTTCCATAATTCACACCTCTTTATTAGAGAATATAAATTATTTTGCATAAGTGCCATGGCACTGAAATTAGAGGTTTTACTATATATTTTGCAATCGTCAGCGAAGAAGAGAAGGTTTTTGAATGAGTCGGAAAGATATTCTGGAAGAACATCAAGGTACAGGATGAAGAGAAGAGGTCCAAGAACACTGCCCTGGGGTACACCAGAAGATACAGCTTGATAAGGAGAAGAGGTTCCAGAAAGAACAACTTTTTGTTGTCTTTTTTGGAGGTAGTGCTTGAGCAGAGAGAGAACTTTTCCATGAATCGGTGTGATAATTTCTGAAGCAGGTAATTGTGGTTTACAGATGATAGTTGCAAATTATAAAGAAAAGGTGTATGGTCTGTGTGGGTTACTATGATTGATTGATTGATTGATTTAGTTTATTTTACTAAGCGTTTTGTGCCTGTTGGATAATATGCGAAGATGGGGATGAGTCATGAAATGATGAATGGACATTCACAAACAACCAAGCCCGAGCGGGATTCGAACCCAGGACGCAGGGTTACAATGACTACAAGACTTTGTTATATGGATGTACGAACATGGAGTAAATGTATACTTGAATACACTTTATTGTGATATATTATGTGTTAGTTTTACACAATTAAACAGGAGTTATCATCGATCGGTGTTGTACTTAATGACTTTTATTTATCATGAAGTAAGTCTAAGCAACGGGGAGCGAGAAGATATAATTTATGGCGCATTCGGTAGGATGGAATATTGTGGAAGATTGGCCATGAAGTAGTTCCAGGTGTATTCATGTGTTACTAATTTGCAGGATTTGCATCACTTTAAGTAATGGTACTGATTAAGTCAGAATGACATTATTTTTCTTTGCACCATGTGGTATAACGGTTGTTGATATTCATGTGAGTAGCTATTTTTATTAAAGCTCATTATGTCGACTCCTATAACATTTGTTGAGTTTCAGTCTGAAACAGAATATCGATGATTATTTACTTCGTTTTGAACAATTAAGTGTTGTTCAAAAGTTGCCTGAGGAACAGAAAGTACCTTTATTGATCTCTGTGGTTGGAGCTACAACGTTTAAAGTATTGAAAAATCTTCTGACTCCTGAACAAGTACAGTTACAGCCATATTCAGTGCTGAAAGATAAGCTCTTGTATCATTTTAAGCCTAAGACCAATAAGTGTGTCGAAAGATTTAAATTTAGACGATGTGTGCAAGAGATTGGTGAATCAGTAGCAGATTTCATGGTTAGGCTTAAGCAACAGGCTCCAAAATGTACGTACAAGCAATATTTAGAAGAAGCTTTAGTTGAACAGTTGTTAGTGGGAATTCGTTCCGAGGCTACTTGAAAGAATTATCTGACGCTTCACTGACATTTAGTAAAAGTCAGGATATTGCTTTGCAAATGGAAGCATTAGAAAAAGAAGCTAGAATGTTCGTACACAATGAAATTACGAACGATGTTTCTTATGTTAGCAGGACAGTCGGGAAACATAAATACAATGGGTGAGGCAACAGACCGACTTCAGTTCCATTTCGGAACCAATCTAAAGTACTCTCTTCACCGGATTATAGTAAACAGTTTCACCCTTGTACTAAATGTACACGGAGTCATGGAATAGGAAATGGCAAATAATTCTGTGTGTATATATTGTGGGATAAAATGCCACTGGCATCAACGTTGTAGGAAGAAACAGCGATTCCAAGATTCTGCGGTGAATAAGTCTCAACCATTACAAAAGGGTAATACTTGCAATGATAACTCGTTATTAGACAAAACGCAAAATAACCTAGATGTCTTATCGCTATATCATTTAGATCCGGGTAGGCCTAGTCCTAACAATCGTAATTCATATTCCATCACTGTATATGTAGTTACAGCAAAGCCTCACTTGGTAAATTTGAACATTAATAGTTATATTATACAATGTGAAGTCTATACAGGATCGGCTGTTAACCTTTTTAATTCAGATTTGTATAACAAATGTTTACCAAATATACCGATTCAGTCTAATAATATCGTGGTTAAAGGTGTAGGCAACAATATGTTATCTGTTTGCGGCCAATCATTTCTAGATGTCGAGTATGGTGGCAGCACTTACCGCTTACCGATTATCATTTGTTCAGAAAAACTACAAAATCCTTTAATCGGACGATCGTGGTTAAATGTAATTAATCCTTTATGGAGAAATAAATTAACCAGTAGTTGTCAGAGTTATAAGATGAACTCTACACAGTTAGATAAGCCAGATAAATTATGCTTACAGATCAAACAAGATTTTAGTTCAGTATTTGACGGAAATATGTCCAAACCTATAACACCATTCAAAATGGACATACCATTGAAACCAGGAGCTGTTCCTGTCTTCAGAAAAGCTTACGATATTCCGTATGGTTTACGTTCCAAAGTTGAAGCTGAAATTGAAAAATTAGTTAAATCAGGATTGTGGGAACCAATTGCTTACTCTGATTGGGCTTCACCACTAGTTACAGTAATGAAGAAGGACGGTGCGCTGAGATCATGTGTTGACTTTCCTCAAAGATTAATAAAATGACAGAGAATGTAAAGTTTAATTGCAGCACGACTGATGATATTTTCATTAAACTTGTCGGATGTACATATTTTTCAGTTATTGATTTGATGATGGCTTATCTTCAGTTACTGTTATCAGACTCAGCGCAGAAACTTATGATTGTCAACACGCATATTGGTTTATTTAGAATCAAAAGGTTATGCTTTGGAATCTCCATAAGTGTTTTTTTTTTTCAAATGACATTGGAAAAGATCATCGGAGAAACACCAGGAGTTGCTTTTTATTTCTATGATGTCATAATTGGTGGTAGAACGAAGAATGAACTTGTTTAGTGCTCTCTAGACTACAAGCACACAATGTGAAAGCTAATTTAGAGAAATGTATCTTTATTTCGCAAAATGTTGAATACTTGGGATATTTAATAAGTGAAAAAGGAATCAGTCCCTCTCCTAAGAACATAGGAGCTTTAGTATGCTGTCCAGAACTAAAGGATGTGACCCAAGTTAGATCATTTATGGGTATGGTAAATTTTCATCAAAGATTTATTCCAAACCTAGCCTCCAAATTATTTAACATTACTAATTTGTTGAAGTAGAATGTCACATTTAACTGGTCAAAGGATTGTTCAGATGAATTCCGCAACATAATTTCGGAAATAAAGAAGATTGAACCAATAGTTTTATTTGATCCTAATAAAGAGATTGTTCGTATTTGCCGCGTATTTGCGATGGTTCACCGTATGGATGTGGAGCTCATCTATGCCATGGAATAAATGGTAAACTGCATACTATTGCATGCGCATCTTCTATCTTTAATGAAATGAAGAAATACGCTCGAGTTGAACGCGAGGTAATGAGTGTGGTATTTGGTATCAAGAAGTTTTATAAATTTCTACTAGGAACGTTGAAACGTTTATACAGAAAGGTTGAAACGTATTGTCACGAATAGTCGAACGTGTTGTGAATGGCAAAATAAAAATAAAAAATCTCAAATTCAAATTCGGTTAAACAAGACAGAACAAGATAAAAGTGGAATCTTCGGGATCGCGTTTTTTTTTTTTTTTTAACCGACCTACTCCTGGAAGTACTATATAAAATTTTTCAAGAATTGTATTGGACGAAGATGATGATATCCATTTGAGTGATCGATATTGCTGAAATTTATCTGGTGTTCTCTAGACGATCATGAAAAAATTATATTTATAAAATTACAGGGAGAAAAAGTGATAATCTAGAAGTTGGGAATCTAATAACAGGAGAGATGGAAGCGATTCTGGACGAAAACTACAAGGAGAAGAAGAAACGTAAGGAGACTAATCGACGCGAGCAAGACAAAAGATGATCTGATGTAATAATACTACAGTATTTTTTAACACATTCGGGTCTGGCCTCATAATACAGCGTTGTTACCTCTGGTCTGCAGTTTTAGGTTGTTTTTAAAAAAATCATAAAAAAAAAAAATTTTTAAATTGTTTTTATTTACCACATATTTCTTAAAACTACAAAACTTCCTCTTTTCAATTAACAAAAATTTGTTAAATTTTCTTTTCATTTTGAGACATTTTTTATTATTTTTTTCAGCAATGTTTTGTGAAGAGAAAAAAAGTACAACATTGTAACAAATGTTAATATAGAGATATTTTAAGTTCGTAATCTGGAAATTTCAATAATTAACTACATATTCTATCAATACATCTTTTGAATCTTGCATAAGAATACTTCTTATGTGCACATAACAAAATATAATTACAAATTACAAGTAACTATCTTTTGTATGAAAAAGTGGCTGCAGGACAGGACCAGACGATGTATCAGTTGGTTCTGCGTCATCTGTAAAAATTAAACAAATAAATAAAATAAATTTTCATTTGACATACACTATACAAAATAATAAATGGAAAACTAAAAATACATTAATGCATGTAGGAGAATCAAGCAAGAGGCAAGATGAATAATTACCTCTTCTCACTTCATTCATAAAATACTGGAGGTTGCAACACTGTTTATATTATCAAGAATTAATTATTACGAATATAACCTACCTTCCAAATCTTCAAATTCATCTGCATCATCAAAATCATCGCTAACTTCAAACTCTGAGGCAGAATCCTCATGCAGAATTTCCGATATGCAGTCTGGATCTAACGACGCCATTCTAAACAATGCACAGCACATCAACGCGACAACAAACAGTCGCAGGTGCGAGATAAAAATAGCACATGAGTCACCTAGCGGTCGGAATATCAACAGAGGGACTTGAATGAACACGCGCATGAGACGAAGTACGAGCATAGCCCGTCGTTCAATTGGCAAAGCGATTGCATACCGCAGGACAGGCTATGCCCGTCGTTCGTCCACATTGACTTTAAGTGCACTGCGGGCTATGCCCGTCGTGAGACCCCAATGTGTTAAGTGCCATGCATTTCTTCTTCGTTCGTAATGAAATCAACAAGTTATTCGAATTACGGAACTTGTAATTTGACCTCCCTAGCGAAGCATGTTCTAAAAAAAAATAATAAAATCATCGGAAGTTTTCATTTCGCAAGCCACAATGAACTTAGGAGGCACAGGCTTGTATGCATTCCGTCTTTCGTTCGGAGGGACAACGTAACCAACCATTCAATGATGGAGCCTCCCCATGGCGCAGTGGTAGCGTCGTTGCCTTGTAATCAAGAGGTCCAGGGTTCGATACCCGGTGGAGGCACAAGTGGTTCGGATCCCACTTTAAACTGTAGGTCCAGGCTCGATTAGCCATACTGTGCATAAAGTGGACTTAAAACACAAACTCAACAACAACAACATTCCATGATGATAATGTTTATGAATTTGTTCGGATTAAGAAAGTAAAAATTATCATGGAAGAGCCACCTTCCTTTGAATATCCCCTTTCCTCTGTTCATACTTTCCTTCCTTGATTTCTATTATGTTTCCCGCTCGTCAGTCAAGCTTTTTTTTTTCACAGCTCTTCGTTTCCATTTTTCTCTCAACGTACAAATTCATGTTATCACGTCATGGAAATTATTCTTCTTTTTGCATTGCATAATTGAAGATTTGAAATAACACATGATGATGAAAATGCTATTGGCAAAATTTACGATGGGAATAAAATTGTAAGAATTCCCTTGTCAATATGAATATCATATTACTAACTTTGTTTTTTGTTTAATACGTGAAACCATATTACATTGAATATTAACTAATTAATTAATTCTCTACCTTTCTTGAACCCGAAAGTTCATGCTAGCAGTTCGATTTGTCCTTATCCTGAGCAAGATCTATTTATATATTTTTTAATTTTTTTTAGTTCCTTAGATATGAAACGAGGAGACAGAGAAAAGTAACACGAATTAAGCCTTCTTTTCATTTCCTCTTTAATATCATTTTCATTTGTTAGTAATACTCCCAAGTATTTTGGATTTGAAAAAACTGGTTCAAACAAGTTGTTATCACTTGGTTTCGACCTGTAAGCACATATCTTTAGATTTCACATTGCTAACTTCTAAAAGCTATCTCTCTTTAGCTGCTTTGAAAAAAAATATTTTAGCATTATTCTTAATTTGTATTTACATCATTCCCCAGTAAGTCTACATCATCTGCATATGCTAAAACTACTTCGTTAGTTTCTTTTAGCTTCCTAGAAGCATATTCCAAGGCAAAATTAAAAGAGCAATGGAGATAATGCATCTTCTTTTTTTTTTTTAAGCCATCATGAATTGTACATTTTTTTGTCAGACATATTAACAAGTTTCTTCTCGACTAATTTATCTCTTTGGCATCTTTAACTTCAATCAAGTTAGATTCTGCTGTGCGTACTTAATTTATTTCTGATTTATCTCCTACATGAACTTTTAAAACGTCATTAAAGTAGTTCTTCCATCTATTTAAAATAGTCAGCCATTTTATATCAAGTTTACTTTAGGTTGCCACTCCTTTCTCAAATTCATTTGCACCTCTACTACTTTTATTTCAATTTCGTTAATTTTACTTTTCAAGTAATCTTCTAAAACATGCTGTCGTTCTTTAACCGCCTAAGTCTTTTTTTTTCTATTAGTGCCTCTCAGATGGCGCAGTAGTAGCGTCGTCGCCTTGTAATCAAGGTATCCCGGGTTCGATCGCTGGTGGAGGCATGTAGTGGTTGGAATCCCACTTTAAACTGCAGGTCCAGGCCCGATTAGCCTTACTGTGCATAAAGTGGACTTAATCAATCTATTTCTATTAGGTTATGCGAACCATGGCTTACTTTTTCTTGATTTATACTTTATTTAACTGTTCATTCTATTGCATTACGTACGTGTTCCCAATTCTTATTTACGTCTGTTTCATTTAAATCCTGCAAAATTAAAAAAATATATATACAATTGTATAGGTTGAAGTTCATTATATGGAAATAAAATTCATTTTTTTTTAATTCATTTTTTTGCCAGGGATTGTATTTCTTTTTTTTATAGTGGCATGTGCTTTCATAACTAACTAACTAACTAACTAACTCTCTAGCCTTCTCAAACCCAAAATGTTCATAGCTGCACCAACACAGGTCTTCCATCTGTCCCTATCTTGAGAAAAATCTATATACTCTTTTTCCATCCCTACCAAAATTTTCCGTTAGGTCCATCCCAAATATTGTCCTTCCATCTTCGTCTTAGTTTTCCTACAGGTCTCTTACCTTCAGGTCTCCCAACAAGAATCCTGTAAACTCCTTTTTTCCTCTCCCATTCGTGCCACATGGCCTGTCCACCTAAGTCTTCTTGATTTAATTAATCTAATAATATCTGGACATGAATATAAATTTATGTAGTTCTAAATTATGTAACCTTCTCCACTCACCTATCTTCTCACCCCTTTTAGATCCAAATATTTTCCTAACAATCTTATTTTCAAATACTCTCAATTTTATGTTCCTCTTTCAATATGACAGACCAAGTTTCACATCCATATAATACGACAGGCAAAATTACTGTTTTGTATATTTTAACTATAAGTTTCTTAGAGAGAAGTAACATACATTTCCTAAATTTTAAGCCTACTTTTTTATTTTATATCCTCTTTAATATAATTTTCATTTGTTAATATTACTCCTAAGTATTTGAATTTCTAAACTAGTTCAAATAAGTTATCATGTGCTAACCACTGAACCGGAAATCAACAGCGTTGATGCAGGGGTCCCAGGTTCAAATCCTGGCCTGGGCATGGGTGTTATTTGTGGTGTCCCTTCATTAATTTCATCATCATCACATACTCATCTTCGCGTTTAGCCAAAAGTGCCGGGAAAAAAAGTAAAATAAACAAAATCAATTAATTGGTGCTAACCACTACGTCACGAGGTCGACTGGTACAGAAAGGCTAATCGGGACTACAATTTAAAGTAGGATCCGAACAACTAAGTGCCTCCACCGGGTATCGAACCCAGGACCCCTTGATTACAAGGCAATCGGGGATGCCCTCTCATGCACGGTGTTGAATCATGGACAATAAAGCCATCAGACCAAAATCGGTGCCTTCGAAAGGTGGTGCTGGTTGCGAATGCTACAAATCTATTAGACGTTTGAAAAAACCGACGAACGATTTGAAATAAATTGTGTATTCAAGAAAAGTTCTAGACAGTTTGCTGTCATCAGATTTTACAATACTTTGAGCATGTAGCACGTCGTTTTGAAACTGGTCCTGGGAATCCATTCTCCAAGGAATAGAAGAAGAATAAATATCCAGAGGTTATTTACCAATTAGATGGATGGATCAAATTGAACATTTTATATGAACTCACATTTCCTTACGAGATGCATACAGAAATTTAATTTTGAGAAATGAAGAGGACGAATTGAACGTAATTTAGTTGTACAGATTGTTTACGAGAGATTGAGTATCTATATATTTCCGCAGATGCAACGACAATCTGGATACAGCAATCCGCGACCATTATTAAGAGCTGTTGTTGGATGACTTAACAATCACATCACCGCAGAAACAGATGGAACTGGTGAATAAAAAAAGCAGTTGTTTTGATGCAGCCATATCACTGCAAGAATCCTATATCCTTTCTTCCGCGTTACAGCATTATTGCTTCTAAGAGTAGAACTTCATTCACAGCCGCATATAAAGACCATCATCGCAGAAAACGCCTCACGATATAGAAACATGGACGGCAAATGCTTTTAGAAAGTTACATTACTGGAGCATGCATACTTGAAAGTACGTTTTTTGACACTCACCTTTCAGAGCCTTTTTTCCCGCTCTTTTAGTTCGTCACTGCAATAAAACAACCGCGAAACGTAAAAAAAAGTTAGTATTAGGTCGTAGTAGATTACACTGAGGGCCTATTGACAGACGATCTCTGCCTTACAGGAAAACATCGTAAGGGGAGACAGCCTTATAGGAAAATATCGTAAGTCATTTCAAAAATAGGTCAAAAAGGTTGCGCCAAAACGAAGCATCCCACCTGTCGGGTTTAGTGTGTCGGTCGAGTCTCGGTGTCCTCTGTCCTCCCATACCAAAATAAACATAGGTCGTCATGGAACCAATTTTTTTTTCATCCATCGAAAATCTAAGTCCACAGCGTTAAAAAAATCTTAAATTGCAAATATCTCGAAAATAGTAAGAGTTATCGAAAAAATATATCGAAAAACACCCCCATACGGTATCGTTAGATACCCCGCCTGTCGATTTTGGAGGTCGAATACGTGTACCAAGTTTTGGTGGTCCTGGGGTCAAGGGGTAAGAAGTTAACCCACCCTCCAAAACTTTGATCACTCGTAACTTTTGAACAAATAGTCGTAGAAAGGTCGGGTTTAGTTGTGCGTTGGTCGAGTCTCGGTGTCCTCTGTCCTCCCATACCAAAATAAACATAGGTCGTCATGGAACCAATTTTTTTCATCAATCGAAAATTTTCTAAGTTCACAGCGTTAAATTGCAAATATCTCGAATTTTTGACAAAGAGAGGTGTCCCATAAGACCTTTGAGAAAAAAAACACGTGAAACTCTACAGAGGTGTGGTTATCTAACCGCAGCCGTTAGAACCTTTTTTTGGTTGGGCACCACGCACCCTGGCGGGGTTATAGGGGCCAGGAATCCTAAAAAACAATTATTATTTGTTTGTTTGCTTGCGTCACAATACAGAAATAATGAGAGACGCGCGCATATGTGTGTGATATCACATCGTTTCCCGAGAGGTTTACAAAGGTCACGATATATAAACATTGGTCGGGACTTAGAAAAAAATTACGATAAGGTGCATTCGTACTTCTCGTACTTCAAGGATGAGAAAGTGTATTTACTCGTACCGGCTTTTCTGCGCTGTGAAACATCGTCAGCGCAATAAATGAGGCGCGGGACGTGGAGAGAAAGTGAGTTTTTGAGGTTTTGGTGGTCCTGGGGTCAAAAAATCAGGGTTGTCGTGGAAGGTACATATACTATCTACTCTCACACCACTCAAAAAATAAACTTTCTAAAAATGGTCAAGCAACCAGGTTGTATGATTTCATATGGATTGACCCAATAGCAAATATCATTATTATGTTGCGTCATATGATGACGAACTGAACTCCATATCAAGTACAATGAAAACACATGTAAGTAAAGGCGGATGCTTTATAGAAGCACTCAGCACATACATCGAGTAGACAAGGGACAATATTCTCAATTCCCACTGGGTGTGAGTCCTGCCTGCACACGTTCGTCATCCTGAAATGAAGATTCCAGGGTTTTGGAAGACAGGTTGATAAATAAGAGCTTTCTGAAAAGGTCACGAGTTACATTTCGTGGTTATGTTTAATTTTCATTTCCATAATGTTGTATTGACTTACAAGGAGAGGTTACGGCTTGAGGAATTGAGTTTGAGTTGGGACTTCGTTTAGTGGTAGGGTACCCTATAGTTATTGATATGTCAAGACAAGGTCCGTCGACCTTGTTCGCCGCCATCTCGGATGATCTGTTCATAACACACCTTTTTTTTTTGGCAAACCGTGTTGATTGTAAAACTGTGAAGTCATAGAAATGAAAGATCGTTGGGGGAAAGTTTAGCGTCATCTAGTTTTAGCAAGGTAAACGTATTTCTGTATTATTTTTCTTTACTTGTATTCGTGTATTTCTGGTTATTCTTTTCTGCAATTTATGCTCTATTGTCTGTGTGATAATAATGTCACTGTGCTGTAACCGCACGTCCGCACTATCTAAAGAAATTGAAAAATTCTAATATCGTTTACCATACATTTTTTAACAGAATGTTACGAACGTGATTAAAAATCCGAATTACTAGGAAATACATCAAAGAAGATACTGAAAGGCGCCATTCCTACATTGATAATTCCAGTTACACGTGAACAGTTCAGTGATGATAACAGCGTTTTTGCAAGACCTGTGAAGTAGGGATGACAAAATGCGGATTTATACTACGGAGTATGTGATCGTGAAATAAGGAAGACGAATCTTAAAATACAGCGCATTAACAGCTTCGTTAATAAATTCTACCTGATAAATGGTTATAAACCGTTCTCTCCGAAAAATCCCGTCCCAAAGTCAAGTTCCAAAGCCGACACCTAGATACAATTTGAAATATACTAACCTCTCTTCTTCTTTACAGTTGGTAACTGCTCTCGATGTATTCTTCGATAACAACGGATGCTGTTCAATCCCTTCGTTATCTGAGCAAGAAAGGCCGGGGAAAGCTCCCAGGATAACTTCACATCTATCTTCTTGCTTGATCTTCACAGGCTTCAGCAGGGGACTGATGCATACTTTTACATCTTTTTCCGGGAAATTCTCAGGAGATTTAATCCCATGTGCAGATGTAGAATTCCTTGCTGTTAATGAAACTTGACCCTTGCCACTTTCTTTCATACCACCGTAAGACATATCTTGTTTCGAGTATTTTTGTATGGCACAGGTGGCTTCATTTGTAGGCTCTTGGAGATCACCACAGCCGTCAGAATTAGGAAATAATGCATCGTTTGGTTGAGAATATTCGACATGATCTTTATTTTCAAATGAAACCCAGTCGTCTCCAAGATCGAGCACGTCATTCCCCTGAATGCTCCATTTCGTGTCAGTCGCGTCTCCATGTTGATGTTTCATAGGAGCCTCAGAACGAAAAATTGAATCCTGCTTCATGTGCAAAAAATCTCCGGCAAGGAATTCGTCATTTTTTGGTGTGAACAAGGATCTTGCTGCAGCAACAGATGAGACGTTTTCTACTTTGATGCTCGAGTGGCAGCGCTCCATTAAAGGCGAGGAAACATCTGGAGGAATCTCTGAGGTACCATTTGCTGTGTTCGCCTGAGGCATGTTCCATGGATGTAGTGGCATTCAGGTCTCGCAAGAAGGGACACTGCAGACCCCTAAAAGACAAACATATTGAAATTGTATAATTGTATCTGAAATTAATACATATGGATGGATGGATGTACAGTGTGGTATGTGAAAATTTCCAGGGTGGGGGGTTATTTTCGGGAACTTGTCTTTGGCGTGAAAAGCATTCAAGTGAAATGCAATGACTTACTGTCACGGACTATCGGATTTTCTTCTAAACGTAGGTACGATGTTTGAAAAGTTTAATAAACCGAATTTACTTTGTGATTCCATGTCTTCAAGTATAGGAAGCCTGTATATAGCCTACCTGGATATTTATGGATATATTATATCTATTTTGTTTCGTATAGTCACTGGCGTACGCAGAGCGGTGGATGGAGAGGCTACAGCCCTCGCTGAAATTTTCAGAAAATCAAAAAATCAAATGAAAGCGGTAAGAAAAAGTTGTGTATACCCAAATGGTAAGTGCAAATTTCCCATAAAATGACCCCGATTATAATTTCTATATTTTAAACGAAGGTTTGGAGCTCATATGTCATGAAAAAGAACAACAACGAGGTATCACCGAAATTGATTTATGGCAATGTAAAGATTAGATTCAAGACACTGAACCCGCGTTCCCATTCAACTGTAGATATTGGTACAATTTCGATTGAATTTACATAATCTTTGAGTAGGTGGAACTGTATTTTGGATGATTACCTTTAACCAGTGACGCATACATTCTTTCGCTTACATTAAAATTCACCTGACATGTTACCTTAAATCACACGTTCATAATCATGTGCATTTAATAGGATTACATGCGAGAAAAAACCCAAGGCTTGATTTGATTCACATCTACGCTCAAACAACTCTCAGGTCACTATCCCCTAACGCTCCGCTCACGATCAGGGGATATCCACACTAGCGATCAAGCTTCTTCCCGGTCAAGGTACGGTCAACGTGACTCTGTTGCTGATTTCTTCACAGGCTGCACCGATTTTTCTGTATAAAAAGCCTGCCGATTGTGCTAACTTCAATGTTTAACAGATTTTCAAAGATGGACTTGGCTGTTGCAGCACTGGCGTTAATGAGAAGAAAATGACAAAGAAGAAAAATAATTGCGAAAGCGGGGATTCGTTGACTTGATTGATTTACTTCGCTTTTAGGCCAGTTTTGACTAATCTTGAGGATGAGAGTGACTAGTAATATGATTAAATTGATGAAGGAATTACGCAACAGTAGTAGTAGTTCAGAAATGTTTATATCTACCTGCAACGGCGTTAAGTGAGGAAGTTGCATTTAATAGTCTTAAGTTCCAGACTTTCTGTCAACAGTACGGAATACAACATTTGACTAGTCTCCCATACCACAGTCCAAGTAATGGGTTGGCAGAGAGATACGTCAGAACGGTCAAGGATCATCTTCACATTCATGCCCAGGTCGGGATTCGAACCTGGTGTCGTAGCACGTTGTGCTAACCACTCGGACAGGAGATCGGCAATTATAAATGTAATGTTGTTTATTGACGTTATACTTTTAGTTTGTTTAAGGTAAGCCAATTACCGAACAAGACTGCAGTAACCACCTTATAGTTTCAGAAGAATCGAGAGAATGCACGAGCCAAACATCCAACGAAGGACTGAAAGCGTCAACAATAATTAAGAATTTACGACCAGCTAAGAAGAAATGATCCACGTGGAGTCTTTCTCCTACAGAAAATGCACATTTCCATTTATTGTTCGGTCCCTTCCGAAACTAGTAACCAATAGCAGCAAGAAGACTAGAGAACCAGGACCGTCTTGGCTAGATGCTAACGGAAAGTTCGACCGAGAAGCCCACTTTCGGAGGCTCGCCGCCCAAATGGAAGCCCGACGTATTCTTGATGCAAGAAGGGAAACTAACAACAACGACGCCCCTGTTACACAGGAGCAACCACTACTCCCTTCGAAACCACCTATCTAAGAGACGACGAAGAAGAGTACTTCGATTCGCAAGCCACCTTGCATTTCCATTTTCGGACAGACTAGCTCTGCATTCTCAGAACGAATCTCAGCCATACTACCTGGTCAAATAACTTTGACGATCAATAGAAACTGCTGTAGGGTCCACACCAGCTACGACGATGGATTCACCGCCATACGAGACTACTTGGACCATTAGAAGATTGAATACGCCTATGGCTCCTCAGCTGCAGAGAAGCTCAAGGTCGTAGTTCGACATCTTCCAGTGGACCTATCCCTGGAGAAGATCCGACAGCTTCTGACGGAGCAGCTAAAACTTCCGATATACACCATCGGACGCCTCACCACCAGAGTTCGACGCCGGCAGCAGGACGAAGAAATGGACCAGAGTACACGCCAAACACCTCTCGACGAGTCCAATGCGACCCAAGATTCTCTGCTCGACTTACTCCAACAGTTATCGCAACCCGATGTCCTCACGACGTTGATCGTACTCCTACAGGGACTGTGGCAAATACACCAGACGTCGGCACCCGACCAGCGGCAGCAGCTCCTTGCGAACTTAGCTGCCAGCTTGTAATTGTGTTCTATGTATTCAGTAGTTAGTTGTTGTAGTCTTGTTTTGTCGAGCATAGTGGTGAGTAGATTTTGGGGATTTTCTGGGAACATTGTATATTGTACTACGCGTAGCGCGACAGTTGCGTTAGTTTTTGTAAAATATTGATGTAAAGAAAAATAATCATTGTAGCAGTATTGTAAATTATTGTCGATTCCAGTTAATGTTAAATAAACAATATGCTGGGATACACAAATCCTGACGTACAAAAAAAAAGGCCAGTTATTCCCAGCCTCGGACCTGTTGAGACAGGATGTTTTGCTTGTCTCACTCTTCGACGCCCGAGTCAAGGGCAAAACGTCGCAGAGAATCACCGTCCTGGAGAGAAGCTGCGAAAGTAAGATGTTTGTCAACCCCACATGGTTTCCAACGGAAGGAGTATGCTCCGTTCTGCACCGAAAAACACATTCGCTCAATTTTTGTCTACACTATTCACCGTTCTGCTATTGCAGAGGTGTTGAAAAAGGAAACAAGCTTACCGCCCACATTCGTCTGTCCGAGAAAACAACTTAAGGTACAGTGTAAAACTGTCTCCGACTTCAACAGAGTTTTGTTTCGTCTGCAATCCTGGGAAGAAGAAGAACGCCAAGTCGCTATGGCTGTAGGATCAGCAGCAAAGTGCTACCGAAGGTAGTCATTCGTCACGTTCCTCTGGACGTCACCGAGAACCAAATCTATCATGCCTTACAGGCACTTGGCTTTTTGTGGACACAGATCGACGTCTCCCTGAGCGACTGTCAACTCCAAATTAGTCATCCCCGACTGGTCGGGGTTTTTTTAGGAAGGATTCATTACCATTGGTTGTTGTTACTATACAACGCGCAGAACTGACGCACGAGGAGGCTCGACCCTCATCGGACATTTACGATCTCGTCTCCATTTTTGGATTCAACGTCCAAGTGAAAAAAACTATGGCCACAACATGTTCTACAACGCCATCGCTGTCAAAATTTTAGCCATGGACAGCGTTTTTGCTATATGACACTCAGGTGTGTTAAATGTGCAAGAGGACACCGCATTACAGATTGCCCGAACAGATCACCCGATATCCCGGCTAGGTGTATTAACATGTGCCGGGTCTCACACAGCGAATTACAGGGGTTGCTCCCTATATCTACGTTTGCTACAGGCTTCCCGTGCTCCAGGCTCCAAGCAGCCCACCAGGGGGCCCAACAACAAGGAGAAGAAGAAATAGCCCGCTCCTTCAACTTCAACTGTCCCCATTCAACCACCAGCGACTTTGCCATTCAGCGCCATTAAACCTATTTCGATGTCACAGCCGAGCACCATTCAACAACAGCAGCCAGTTACCAGCGATACATTGACCGCTCCTTCTCCCAGCCAATCACAGGCATCCTTTTCGAGACCGACAACGCAGAGAGCCGACAACTTAGAAGTATTACGTCGACTCCTCTTTACCTTGCTAAACCCAACACTAATCCAGCCAATACGGACATTGGTAGAAGGACTCCAAGCCCTCCACCGGACACAGGATGCAGATGCCAGACTATAGTTCGACCACAAGGGAAAAAAACCTTCCGCGAAAAGCGTTCGCGCATCATCCCTGCCGTTGTTGGTGCTCGGGGCAGTGTTGCCAGGTCAGACTTGAAAAAATCAGGAGATTGTTCCTTGAGAAACCAGAAGATCTGCTACAAAATCCAATGATCTAATAGTAGCGGATAAACGATGTTTTTGTAGGGGGTGGTATAGGCGTGTGCACTTGGGGGCAAGGGAACGTCCGCAGAAACAATGTTCTTTTTTGTTTTTTTTTAGCAGGCGGGTAAACTAGGCATATTAACCCGTAATAGCGTTGCCCTCTCAGAAAACACCACTTGAGTTTGAAATTACCACGTTCCTATTATAATAATGGATGTAAATTACTGTGACTGAAATCGACTCATAGGTCTGAAATAATAGGTACTTTTATGTCAACATTCATTTTCCAGAAAGGAAGGGAACGAGATAGGTTGTGAATAACCTAGAGTCGCCAAGCAAAGGGTCACAATAAAAGCCCCCTGCTGCCGTAGCGCGCGTTGTTTACGGTGTAAACGTCACAGATACTTTTGTAACAATGGTGCTAAACCCAGCACCCTGTGTTTGGCGAAAATAAACCGAACATCTCCATTTCATGAGTGGACGTGTTTCAAACAAAAGATAAACAAAATATAGTAAACCGTCCGAGGGACCCGACCAATGTCTTTCATCCTTTCCGCATCTTCGGTGGTTTTCGGGGGTCATTTTATGGTCTTTTTTTTTACTTCATTACTGCCTTCATTTCATTTTTTATGTTCTAAGAATTTTGTACCGCAGATGAAAATGTGTTTGAATAACTTTTAAAATGAAGGATTAAAATGGTAATTTAAGCTCATATCTAATGAAAATAGAACAGCGACAAAGGGATATCAGCGAAATTGCACCAATGCACCATCCAAGTTCAGTAGTTTAGCCCCCGAAAAAAATCCTGCGTACGCCAGTAGTGGCAAAGCTATTCAAATCAACATTTGCCTGGTAACTGCACACAAACTATGGGAAAACTGCAGAAATATTCTACCTAAACTGATTTGTGTTTAGAGTTGGGTTGTGTTGAGTTGGTGTTTTAAGTCCACTTTATGAACAGTATGGCTAATCGGGACTGGACCTACAGTTTTAAAGTGCGATCCGAGCCACTTGTGCCTCCACCGTGTATCGATCCCGGGACCCCTTGATTACAAGCCGGCGACGCTAGCATGATTTGTGTTTAGAAAACCGTAACTGAAAAATATTTTATTTTTGAAAAAATAAAATATGCTTTTTAGAAATTGTAAAAGGATAAAATTTAATGTCGTGAGAAAACGTAATCTCTCAATTAAAGATTACCCCCCCCTCCCCACCTTTTGTGGATGACTCACAAAGAAATTCGTCCCAGCTCGATGGTCAATGTAGTCAAGTGTTCCACTTTGAATCCCGTCAGTAAAGTTCCCGAGTTCGAATCACGTCGTGGGCATGGATATTCTTTGCGACTGTCCTTTCATCAATTTCATGTGATCATCACTCATCGCCGCGTTTAACCAAAAGTGACGTCAAATAACAAATATATAAACAACAGGCCTGGCCTCTGTCTTGGTTTAGCAATGTGATTTGTTAATCACTATACGGTGGAGGTTGCAGATGCTTCCACAAGAAAACACACACACACAATATATACACATCCTATACTGCATTTTTGAATACTTGGAGTAGCGAGGCGTCTGGACTTGTGGCCAGTATAATCCTTGGTGGGGCTCGTATTGTGTTGTATTTACATCCTCCTCATCTTATCACCCTTCATCCTCATCTTCGCGGTTATCCAGAAGTAGCAGAAAAGCGAAATAACAATAAATCAATATGTGTGTATGCATGTGTCCTTTATTTAAATGCGAATTTCTACCTCTTGGGTTGATCGCTACGATGAGGATGAATGATGAACTAATGAAATGAAGAATGAAACAAACATTACTACCTATATGCCTTACTATGGTTCGAACTGGGGCTTCTGGCTTCCTAAAGCGTTATGCTGTCATGGAGACCGGTTATATACATGTAGAGTAACTTACTTAATCGTTTCCGTCCAATCTTACTCTCTCTCGACCCTGTTGCACTTATGTCCATGGTATAATTAATTAAGTTAGTCATCTACTTGCACGAAAATATGCCCACGAGACTCTACCCCGGCCCCCTCTCCAGCACAAACACATGCCTTTAAAATTGGTTCACTTTACGATTTCTCGGGTGTTCTAACTATTGTGCTCGTCTCAAGATGAGGCCCTCATCTAATAATCATTTAACTGAATTACTCTGCTCACGCATAAAATAGCCCAGCTTTTGCAAGCACACGGGTGCTTAGGGAAATCCTTCTGCAGTGTGGCCTACTCTGGTAGAACGGAGACGAGAGATAGCAATATCCCTCGGCCTACCAGGTAGATTATACGCATTGTATCGGGTTCAACCTCCTACAGTGTGGCCTACCTGTAGAACGAAAACGCACTTGTGTGGCCTACAAGTAGAAAGAATACGCATTCTATCAGGTTACGGATAGTTCGTGAATTGTTTTAATGTTGGGAGATGGTCTACTAGTAGAATGGAAACGAACGGTATACGTATTCTTCGGCCTACTAGTAGATTATACATCTCACAACAGCCGTTGTAGAAGTGGCTTCGTCTTTTGGCTACCAGGTAGATTATACGAAAGATGACGTTCACCGTTTATTAGTTTCTCATAAAAGGTGATTAAGCAGTTCATTAATTACTGCAGTTAGCTTACAAGCATAAATTAAATTCATATTGTTCTTTAGTACTATTCTTTTGCTAATAGGAAGGCAGATTAAATGTTCCTTGAGTCGCAAACTAATGCTCTATTGTCCCCATAAGCCAACACTGTTGATATCCAGAAGAAAATGAATGATAATGCAACATTCAATTGATTTCCTAAGAAAATAAGGTCCCATATTTCCCCACTGGTACCTCATAAGAGGAAAAATTGAATGGTCACTGCCCTCCCTTTCCAAAAATTCAAGCAGAGGAGCTTCTTCAGGGACAACGTAGTGCAGTGCAGTGAAGTTATATCAGAAGATAATGTGAATTCGCTTTTTGTGGATATATACATATACCCCAGTGTAATAAACTTGTTAAGTCGACACTAATTTTCATTAAGCATACCCGAACACTGAATATACATATATACACTGAATGTACAAGAATAACATATCTCCGGCGTGTATAGAGTAAGAACTGTGGGTAAATCTGAATATTGACCACGACGCTGGCCGGCCCGTTTCTGATTTTGGCATTCACATCGTCGAACACGGTCCATTTCAAATACATATATTGTAACACTATTAAGCCTTGTTTCCATGGTATAAAAAACTCAATATACTGACCAAGGCAGAAATTTATTTTATTATAAAAAATAAACTGAACGTAACGTTTCAACCTTCTAGCAAGGTCTTCTTCAGACCCTACACCAAGTACAAATGTAAAAGAATGGTTATGAGAAGGATTCAAATACCATTCCAGCCATTGAAAGTATCCAACTTCAAGAATAATTGTATCTACTTGTAAATGATTCGAAATTTCCACTAGTTACTGATCCCCGCCTCCCCTAAATTATGAACTGTATTTGCGAAGTTGTAGTCCAAATTATGCCGTAACATTTACTGTCGGTTTCATTACGTAACATAAAAATGTACTTTATACAGAATTTTTAAAATATCAAAACTAGCCAACATGTGGAAACACACACACAAGCAACCATAGACGTAACTTGGGACCTAACATTGGGGGGGGGGGGGAGTGGGCAAGATCGAAAATTTCCCATCCCATTGAATATAGCGTTAGGACAACTTTGCTGAATAACTGCTAAAATTGAAAAAATTGAAAAATTATAAAGTTAGTATATTAATACACAATTAATTTTTAATGAAATTTATAAAAACATTAATTACATTTTGGAAAATTAACAAGCCGAATAGAAATTTTAAACACACCGTAAACATCAATTTAATATTTTAGGTATTTAAAGTAAAATCTGGTTACTCACGTGGGAATTTACACATAATATTGTTGTAACTATTCTTAAAACTGTAATCAAAGGGTCCCAGGTTTGATATCTGGTGGAGGCCCATAGTGATTCGGATCCCACTTTACACTGTAGGCCCAGTCCCGATTAGCCTATCTGCGTAAAGAGTGGACTTAAAACAACAACTCAACAAGATAATTTTGCGTAACACAGTATGAAACTTTTCAGATTCATTGACTTTTCGCCATCCACTGTGCACGTCGCCGCATTTGAGTTGGAAAGAACTACGGTTGCATGGCATTACGGTGGCCGTGAACAGCAGAACTCCCTCCATACCGCAAGGACCACAGAGTATTTACAAATACCTACTTTATAATTTGACATTTAACCAATGTAGTCCTCTTTTCTTCGGAGTCTTTTCTGTCAGAGGGGGCGGTAGTTCGCTCTTAGTATTTACGGCATTTTGTAAAAAAAGGAATGAGAGCTCAACCATTTATCCACGATGACGTAAAAAGTACACTCGGGGGGAGGGGTGTATTCTCAATTATTTAATGATCATTTTTGTCCCTGCTTCCCAATTAAATATTAAAATTTCTCAAGAAAACTGGTGTTGTGTTTTGGCCATAATTTCAGGTCTTTGCCATGGTGTGCAAAGTATGCAGTATTGTGTGAGGCTGTTTGCATGAATTTAGTTTTATCTTGCGCAGTATACTAGTTCAACAACTTTTTTTACACCCACCCACACGTCGTTGTGGAAGTCTGTGAAATTTCTATTAATTTAATTTACAATTTGTTTGCATCAACTTTTGGCTCTGATGTTGAGCAGTTAATAGCTCTAGTGCGTAATGGTTCTGTTATTTGAGAAGAAAACTTTAAATGAGCCCAGCAACTGGTCATCATGGTGGTTGCGGTAAACGCGGTTTAAAATTACTTACGTGAAATTTAAAAGATTTCGTAATTCCGCGTTGCACAATTTAATGGTTCAATCCTATTAAAACGCCGTACCCTTTTGTGAATGAAGACAGTGGATCTTCGAAATTAATAGGATTGAACCATTAAATTGTGCAACGCGGAATTACGAAATCTTTTAAATTTCACGTAAGTAACTGGTCATCAATTTCTCCTCTGTAAAAGATCTCTATTCTTAAAATACAAGTGATAGAAATGCAGTAGTTTTCCCCTATCTACGAGGTTGAGAAATTAATTACCCAGCTACACAAGAAATGTGGACTTCTAGACGGAAATTCCTTCAATATTTAGAATCATATGAGATGTGACGTGCCCCAAGAGTATCCGTGAAATCATGAAGCGAATATATTGTATTATATAATACAATTTCTAAGGTGTTTCTTTCAATTTTAATCCATATTTTGATCCGCCCCGCCACATACCACATATAGCCCACAAGTATGAGTGAAGCTTCTGGTTCTAATGAAGTTTCAGTGTCCTATCTCGAAGAGTTGCATCGGTGTGAAATTAATTTATAATTTTGGACCTATTGATGTCATATGTTAAATATACAAAACAGCATGAAGGTGAAGTATTTAATGTCCAGTAGTGTTGAGCGAGCATACAGTGCCGACATGAGTCTTCGAGGGCAAAAAAGCATGCTCACAGCCTCCTGAAATCACGGAGGTTGTCAAGAATGTTTCGAACCGCCCCCCTTGCCCCGCCAAGTTACGCCTATGTACGCAACCGTCTGTAGTGGCGGAAGAGGAAGATAATGTTATCTTAAAGTATTATGTTTCATGTGCGGCGTTCGCAGGATTTTCTCTCAACGTGGCAGCAGTACTCAAAGGGAGAACCGTGGGGATACTATCCCCTTGCTAAGAAAATTCTCACAAAGCATCCCCCATGAAAGTAATTTGCATAGGCCCAAAACTAAGGAGAAGCATTCTCCCATACAAGAATTTTCTCTTAGAGCACTTGAAGTTACAGAGATATCATATCTCGCCCTTCAGCCATAAAAAAATCATATTTTACCTTTTCATTATTATTATTATCGTGCAAATCATAAAATCGAAATTAATTGAAAATGCCTTGGATTTGTTGTCAAGTTCAGGATTGAGTCCATATTTAAATACAAAACTAGATTCGTCTTGCTTCCTTTCCATAAACATCTATCCACTTTGCTGATGAACAATTCTTTTTTTCTCTGTTGTTTTTGTTTTTGTAATTCTTCACCATGCACACATATCAAAGAGAGAACACTTAATCTGCTGTCTTACATGGTACCATTCATGTTTTCACGCTACAATTTCAATATTCGAATTATATGTATTAAGTAATTCCTGATATCTCAGGAGAAGCAAGTGCCCCCTTAGCCCACCTCTGAGGGCGCCCTTATTAATTTATTACAGAAGACTGATAATTAAAAGTCAGTGACGTGCGGTGATGTCGACACTTGGGGTAGCAATCCGTTGCGTGCCCAAGGGAGGTTGGTGTGGGTCATAATCCCCCCTCCCCCCCTTTAGGGCCCAGAATTCCTAAAAATAGAACGTCAAAGAAAGGAAAGGATTGCAAAATGGGGAAGGACTACTGAAAAGAAGCACACGTTAATCCCACCCACTTTCGAAAATCCAAAAAAAGTTGATTTGACTATTAAGCCAGAGATCCCGGGTTCGAACCTCGCCCTGGGCATGGGTGTTATTTCTGTTTGTCCCTTCATCAATTTTATCGTATCATCTTGACGATTAGCCAAAAGTGTAGGAAAAGCAAAGTATAACAAAGCAAATCAAACAATCAATCAATGATTTGATTTGATTTATGCTACTTAGCGTCGCTGACATATTTGGTTAATGGCGAAGATGATACAATACAATTAATGAAGAGACAAACACCCATGCCGAGGTCGGGGTTCGAACCCGGAACTCCTGGTGTCGTAGCGTGCAGTGATAACCACTCCCCCGCGGTTGGTTGATTTGGTGTTTAAGTTCACTTTATGTACATAAAAGCTAATCGGGACTGGACCTACAGTTTAAAGTGGGATCCGAACCACTATGTGCCTCCACCGGGTACCGAACCGGAGGTCGGCCGACAACAAAGATGAGTGGAAAACTCTAACTATGCGGATACGTGGGTATCGGTAAAGCAAACTGCGTATTTACTCAGTGGTACTTAAATTTCATTTGGATTTTTTAAACACCATATTTGTATATGATTAACGTTTTTCCAAAAAAATTGCATTGTTTGATTTCCCTAATTTCTCCATCTCACGATCTCGTTACTGAAGGATCCGGACTCGAACCCTGGCCTGTGAATGAGTGTTCCTTTGTAACCTCTCTTCATCTGTTTAATTTAATCAACGTTCATCGTCATGGCAGAATTTAGGTAAAGTGATGGAAAAGCAACGCTAAAGAAAGGGGGGAAAATACAAATAATTTCCTCCCAGTGCATCTGCAGGGCACTGTGAAATCAGGAGTCCAGAGTTCTCTGTTTATGATTGTCCCTCGTGACTTCTATAAGCTCATTAGCTACTTATCGCGATTAAATCTATACAGCTAGAAAAAGCGATGGGAGGTGGCAAAAATTCAATATATTAGAGGATATAAACAGGTTACAAAACACACTTTTTTCTACTTTCTTCAATGATATTCATTTGGCTTTTTGAGTTGTGGGATACATTTTTCATTCCAAATTATTTCATTACTCATTGTTCATAGGAACAAGAATGCGCGCTCGTCACGGGTTCAAATCCCGGCCTGAATTGTTCTTTGTGAGGTCCCTTCATCAATTTCATCATATCATCACTCATCCTCATTTTCGCGATAACCAAATGTGGCAGAACGGTGAAGTAAAATAAACCAAACCAACAACAACAATTAGAACGCGCGTTTTCTTGCCCAAATTAATACATCCGTATTTATGACTGTTTAGGTTACCCATTTTTTTATTGGAGGCCAAATTATTAATATATTTAAATGAAACACTACAAAAAAAGAGAGTGAGAGAGAGCGTGAGCAAATATTTGTTATTTAATCATTATTCCATATTTGAGAAAAGAGAAAGAAAACCATAACATTTTTGTCTGCACATAATACAAGTACGTTCCCATTCATATACAAATAAAACTACATCCCATATTATACATACATATTGTACGTACAACGTTTAAAATATTGTGTAAATACAGAGAACATAAGTACTACTGCAGAAAATTTTCCCCTGAGTTCTTTACAGGGTTTACAAAGGAATCGAAGGGAAACCAGTCCCCTATCTGTCCTATAGGAGATAGACTGGAGGACCTGAAACCAGGGGCTTTCAACCATTGGAGCGGGGGGCGGGGGGGCAAGGGAGGTACAAGCAGAAATCTTCCCTTTCCCTTCGGGTGATTGTCTATACCTTGAATTGGTAAGGCGGAGGAAGAGCCAACTAGGGTATCCAGCCTTGCCAGCTGATCACATCGAGGGACAAGAAGCGCGTGGAAAAGAGTGTTGCATATGAACTGAGGCATCAAGACAATAAATATTGTGATATGAAAATAATTAGAGACGTGAGATTGATTGATCTATCTCTGCTAGACTAGCTACTCCTCAGTGCACGTCACTGTTAAAAGTAAGACTTGTGCAGATCGTCCCAGCAACGTGATGTCTTCAAATTGAAATAGCGTTTTGTCGCTCATTTGTGGGGAAATGAATCCATAGAACCCCCACCCCCCAACCCAGGAACGGCCCTACAGGGGGACTGAAGCCTCCCCAAAACATGTCTCAGCCCCCCGGTCGCCCCCTAGATTTTCGTAGTACGGTAGAAGAATTTTGACCGAAAATTTAAAAAGTATAAGTTTATATTTTCCATAATAAGACCTCCATTGGGGCAGTGCAATGTTCAAGTACATTTTCTAGTTCGGTTATACCCTGTCCTGGGAATCTCTCGAACAGGCGAACGAAAATAACTCTCTGCGCAAGTACTGACGCGAGACGGCTCAACCAATGAACACGCGAGGGGGGACGGTATTTGCAGTTACCAGCCTTCCCAGCAGCAAGTACTGCTTCCCTCTGTTCACTCGACCTCCCGCCCTTCTCTGCGTTGCTCCACAGATTCCGGGGACAGGGCATAGATTGCAAGGTTACTTTATTACTTTGTGTTCTAAAATCAAGGGGGGGTAGATGGATAACAGTGGACACTGATCATTTGATAAGTACTAAGTAATTGAATCATGAGTCACCAAACTTGCTACGAAATCTGTTGCCTGCCTGGTAGGTGGACGTATTCAGTGGCTGTGAGATTGTTCCTTGATTGTTGGCATATACCGCTAATGAGCTAAATGTGTACAATTATTAGCCTCTATAAACCGTACCACTATATTCGTTTGAAATAGCTCTAACAGGTGTGACAAATGACTATTTATAACTAAAACGACGTTACAATTCTAAAGAAGTTACTTCCTCATTTGAGTATCGACTATTACATGAGTGTTAGTGATTTCCCCTGATTGGTTTTATCGTTATATTTATCCTTAACGCTGCAAATATTCGGGAGGCAGAAATACGATGTTAAAGAATCCAAGAGTACTACCTAATTCATAAATTATAATAATTGGAAAGATTAAAATAGTGGCCGCGGTGGCTCAGTGTCGACCTACGTGGCGGAGTGGTTAGCAGAGCGCGCTACAACGCCAGGGATTCCGGGTTCGAGTCCCGGGTAAGATATGGGTATTTGTGTTTGTCCAGATGATAAGAAAACTGAGAAACTGTAAAAATTGAAAAGTGTAAAATGAGAAAAAGTGTGAATGGTGGGGGATACCTTCGTGTAGGAGGTATTTCCTTTATTAAAAAAAAAGTCAGTAACGCGTCTAACTACCATGCTATAGGTTCCGGGTTCGATCCCCGGCCTGTTCAAATCCGGGAACTTTTCTAACGTTGGAAGCATGGGTACCTGGGGAAACCCTGGGGGTAAAGGCGGTCAGGGGCGTGGTGCTGATCACATCATCCCCACTCAAGACCGGATCAAGAAAGTGTGGGGCGTTACCCCCGTACCCCCTATACGCCTTCATGGCGTGGTGCTAAGTACAGGGGAAAGATTAAAATTGTTATCTCAGCCTCGATAGTCCAGCGAAAAAACTGCTGTCTTTAAATGAAGGGGAGTCCCCGGTACAGTTAACATTTCAGTAATGGCTTCGGATTCCACCAGAAGTTGTAGCTCTCGTCCCAATTAACCTCTGTCCATATAATGGACCTTAATTCAAATCAATCAACTAATCATTATAATACGGTGCGATAATCGCTTGGTCAATTTTATTGCCCAGTCTCTATATTATGCTCGTATATTAAAGCTGTTCATAAAAATAGGGCGTATCTCATTGTACCGGATGTTTCAACAGAAACGCCGTGATTTCAGATGACCCTAAAAAAATATTTAGTATATTCACAGTAATAATTTGTATATGTTATGATTGACAAAAGTCTAAAATTAAATTTTTGGCAACGTATAATCCACATGAACGAAGGAGACACCTCTGTACGCACAAAAGGTTTTGGTATGGTGGTGTATCGAAATGTGGCTTAATTGGACCTTTTTTTTTATGGCTATGTCACATCAGAAAATTATTTGCAAATGCTGCAGGAATACTTCATTCCTGGTCTTCGACGAAAACGTTGTCCAATTCGTCAGCAATGGTTCCAGCAAGACGGAGCTAGGCAGCATACAACTGAACCTGTCCTGACAATCGCTACACACATTTATTTCAAAATGGTTTAGAGTGGCCTCCAACTAGCCCTGATTTAAACCCGTGAGACTATTTCTTGTGGGGTTGAAATCAACATCGAACACTATACTGCACAAGTTAGTCGTGCAACCCTTGTCCAGATATTTGACAACATGTGCAACCAGGTGCAAGAAGTGATAAATCGTCAAGGTGGACATTTCGAACATGTTTTCCATTAAACTTTTGCGTTTTCTCTATCAGATTATGTATTTTTTTTTTTTTAGTAGTTATCATAAATATTTTAAAATGCCATTTGAAATCACGGCGTTTCTGTTGAAACACCCGATACTTTCTTGCTGTGATTCATTTCATTCTCATTTCAGCAAAGAAGTAACACTCTTCACAATAGAAATAGTGTTACATCTACTATTTATACTTATATCCAGAGAGTTGAGAGTGAGTGTACAGATAGTGGCCAAATTTGAATCCGTGCAGGAGAATCAATCTTTCAAGCACGTCTAAAACTATTGATCCAATTTTTAGCAATACTTAGCAATACGCACAATCAAAATGCCCAGTGCAAGAGTTGCGACTATATTCAATGCTTTTATGTAAATGTATTTGTCTCCTAGTGGAGGTGAATTTGTATTGAAAATATGTTTGTCCCTTGAGAACGGCACCTCCTAAGTGGTGAACGCATCCTCACCATTTTTAGCCCAACTTCTGAATTTCAGTCGTTGAATAAAAAAACGTAAGATATTTCACGATGCCAGAGAGAATGGTATCATTAACATACTTTCTATTTAAGGGTGGTATTGTTTATTTGATGTCTACTTTATTAAGTTAGTGTCCCTTTCGTGAAGCACGAAAAGCTACAACATTTCGCAGCTTCCTACTGTTGTGATTTGACCACCTTATATTTATAGCACACTATGAGGCAGAAAGGAAAACAAACTGCTTGTAGTGGTCAAAATTGACTTTACGAACTTTATAAGTTTGTGTTATGAAATGTGCATAACTTCCCAACGGCAGCTTGCACCAAATCAAGTGTTACCTTCGTAATCGAATTGAGGTTTCTATGTATTCGGAAGCATAATGGCTAATTCTCAAATATAGTAATTGAAGAGTACCGGGTTTAAACCCCGGTGGAAGCAATTTACACAGTAGTACGGAACATTTCACTGCATGTTCTGCCTTCATAAGCCTATCTGAGCGCACTTGAAACAAAAGACAAAAAATTGATGTTAAAATCAGTAGAATACAGTAGATCTTCTATTCGCATGAAAGACACGTCACTCACCTCGTGTCCTCTGAACACGAAAAGCAGGGGAGGCACACCTCTTAAATTTTTGCGCACCAGCACCCTACCTATTCTCAATGGAAAACACAATTAACTTGCAATGTTATATTTCAATTAAAACTATGTTGTCATTTTGAACGTAGAATGTTAGGTATTGAAATCAGACAGCTATTATTGTATGCAAGAGACAAACTATTGATTTTAATGTGAAAGAGAAGCCGCATTTACTTTCATGTACTGGGGGCAATCTCTACACAGAATAACGATTGAAATGTTGATTTAAGTCCACTTTATGCACAGTAAGGCTAATCGGGACTGGACCTACAGTTTAAAGTGGGATCCGAACCACTATCTGCCTCCACCGGGTATCCCTCTTCTGGGCAATCTCTAAAGAGAATAAGCCAGGGTTATTAAAGGTGCAGGAACCTATAAATTCTAATGGTTTCCGCTGCAGGGCCGGAACCTTCTTTCTCGCACAATATTTAAATTCGGTACAAGTTTCGAATTGCTTAATTGAAAAACGGTTCCTGGACCTTGTTTAAAATGATCCGGAAAACAGGTGTCTGGACAGTATTTAAATTCAGCCGGAAAAAAGGTTCCTGTACCGAATTTAAATTCAGCCGGAAAAAGTTTCTGGACCGAATTTAAATTCAGCCGGAAATAAGTTTCTGGACCGAATTATAATTCTTTACAGATAAGAAGGTTCTATACGATCCAGAACCCTTTTGCGCTTGCTGATTTTCTCTCCTGGACCGGAATTGAATTTATTTAAAGATCCTGTACCTTTAACAACCCTGGAATAAGGGCCAGTTGTATTTTTTCATCAGCAATATTGTTAACATTTGTTTCCTCTTTTGTAAGTCACAATATATGTCATTGGTCTAACTTGAACAAAACATGCGAAGCAAGCAAAGATGAAGCAAGTCATTAGTAGTCTCCAGATTCATTGGCATATTTTCATAGAAGCCAACTAAAAGTTGATTGGTATTTGATGTAATGCATGGGTCCTGCATCCTCTTTCGAATACCAGCCTGGGTATGAGTGTTCTTTGTGAGTGTCCCTTCATCAATTTTACCATGGCACCACTCATCCTCATCTTCGTTGCCAAAAGTAGGAGAAAAGCAAAGTAAAACAACAACAACAATCAATTAACATCGCACCCCCTAAATTTCATTCCGCACCCCCTCAGCACCCAAAATGATAATTCCGGGTGCTGCCGCTGACAGAAAGCTGTATGGGTGCTTTTGGAAATGAACCTACGCAGAAAATATAACGACATATTGGTAGTTGTTAAAAAATCACCAGATTAGTCGGTAAAAAACATCCGCAGCATCTAGAAAATTCCCTCGTCGCTTTGCATGGATTTCGTCGTCAATAGCATTACAAATTCCCTGCCAAACGGCAACTATGGTGAAGTCCTGGAGAAACTACATAGCAATCTCGTAACCAGTAGCTTGTAGTACTCGCTAGAGAAACATGCAAAACCATGCTACATTGTGTCAATTATATACTAACCCATAATGCACCTCACTTCGGTTAGGCAGTAGGCAGGAAGCAGACAGCATCTGAGAGATAAATGCAATGGCTCGGATCGGAGAGACTTTCGCCCGACAATGATACCCTGCGTCAGCACTTCCCACACAACTGCTTCGTGTCAGTATTCTCTGGGACAAACGTGTAGAACAGCAGACAACAAACGTGTAGAACAGCAGACAAAAGTCATGAAGCAAAGCTATGAGTCTTGACCTTCGTTATGCTTCAATTTTGATTCCCAAATCAGTTGCTTTGCCCTCGGTTGCAATTAAACTAGAACTTGAGTTTAGATAGGTTGATTGATTGATTGAGGTGATTTAAGCCCACTTTATGCACAGTAAGGCTAATCAGGACCGGACTTACAGTTTAAAGTGGGATCCGATCCACTATGTACCTCCACCGACAATTGAACCCGGGACCTTTTGATTACAAGGTGACGACGCTACCACTGCGCCATCGGGAAGGCCCTGGGTTAGGAAGGGAATGGAACTTATTGATACATACATACACTACATAAATACGAAAACAAAATACTAAGCGTTTTTCAAGCGCTAACTGCCGGCCCCGTGACGGAGTAGTTAGCCGAGGGCCCTACGACGCCAGATTGGCACAAAAAGCGAAGTAAAATAAAGCAAATCAATCAATCAACCAATCAAGCGCTAACTGTTCCCTCTGTGTAAGAATAATCTGTGATCAACTCCGCTTTTCTCTAAAATATGTATATTTCTTTTAGAAAATACTTTATTATTAATATCATATATGTAAAGGTTTTTCCAACAGATTTCCAACTAAAAAACAATGTAAAATATTTTGTTATTTTGCTAATATACAAGAAAATTGTGAATCAATGTAAAAGTTTAGTAACTATGAGGATGTGTAAACAACTATAGTGACGTCTTGAAAAAAAATATAAACACATTTTCTGTGTAGAAACGGAAAGCTCTTTAAGCTCGGGAAACACTCTCCTGGTTGCTGAAAGCCTGGTGATTCAGGAAATTACTAGGGAAATAAATATCTTGCAGCGTTCTTCGGGGCCGCTTTGGTGTAGTACGCCAAGGCGAATATTTCTAACCCAGATTCCGAAAGGCTCTATTTTCCTGCATTACTAAAGGACCAAGGTTTTAAACTGCGGTACAACTAATAGGTTTCGGCCTACAAGTTATATAGGGTGAATTTTCTGTTTTTAAAAAGTTTATGTATATCGCCAGAAGCTTGAATATAGCTCTAAGGAATATATAATAATAATGTTTTATTCAAAATAACACTAGGTAAAACAAACGAATCCTTCACCACAGAACACGCAGGAGCTTGGTCCTACAAACCCATTAATACTAGGGCTGAGCTGATGCCGTTGCTTATTTATAGGTATTGGAAAATATCGGTTGGAATTCATCTACGGATAGCAGCTGATAGTTTTTCGACATTTTGGTCTTTCACCGGGTCCGCAAAAACGTCGCGCGACATTTTCGTGGAGTCTATATTATATATATCTTGAGAATCATGCAAAATTCAAACTTTCTTTTAATTTTCCACAAATTATGGAAAAAAAACTTGTAATTTTACTACATAACATCTATTTTTAATGTTCTGATGTAATTCTTGAATTTTCTAAAGCAAATTCCTTGGTAAATTAATGCATATAATTGGAAACGATTATTTACATACCAATATTGATAAATATCTTGTGAACAAATTTTAATTATTACAATTTTCGAGTATCAGCATCGGTGGGAATCGGTGTGAGTATCGGTATCCGTTCAAAGTGGTGTCGGCTAATTGATACCCTTTGAGAAGTCCGATAAGAGGTTGTATACGTAATAACCTAAAGCCTCCAAAGGCAGAAGGTCAATTGATCTGATTGTGCACAAATTAGTATCACAGAGCGGCTAAAACCTTTTTACTGCGTGGAACAAATTGACCTTCCTTCAAACAGAAATAGAATGGCAAGGGAACGAAATACCCGTAAAAGCACGTGTAAATTTGGGATAAATTTTTCTGGTGTAACAACGAAAACAGTGTAATTCTGGTGAAGGTCCGGCGCTTCAAAAATTACCTTCTAATGTTTCTGCAATATCTAAGTAGGATTTCAAACATCACATTTGCGTAATAGATACGTTGCTTCCGACACTACGATGTGACAAATAGTGTTCGAAATATTCGAGCGTGGACAACTTGCAGCTGGTTGCAGGTGCCTCACAAGACGAATCCTTCTATTTATTTATTTATTTATTTATTTATTTATTTGAAAAGTCCTGAATACAGAAAAATCCATTTTACATCAGGATATCAACCGGAAAAGAAATAAACAAAATAATAAGATGGACACATACACACACATATACATATATAACAAGAATAATAACAACTAGATCAAGAATAATATTATTTATACTTCAGCTGCTTTATGCACGCCGTTCTGTAAGTCTGCTTTGATAAATGGAAGCCCGGAGCGTCTTTTAATGAGTTGTAAATGGTTTGTAGCCTGTAGAGAAGTGATCTTTGTTCTAAGGATAGCCTTGAAGATTTAATGTAAAAGAAGTTGTTGCATTTACTGTTGGGACGTGGGATTCTGATATTAAGAAGTGGCAAGAGTTCGCTGGTGAAAAGTTGTCCATTAATGATTCTGAAGAGTAGTGTTAAATCTGAGAGTTGACGGCGAAGAGAAAGGTCATGAATTTGTAGAGTGGATAGAATTTCTTGTTTGGAGAAGTTTGCAAGGGCTGGGCATCTGTGTTTGACTATTCTGACGAAGAAACTTACTACTTTGTTTGTTTTCTTTAAATTGCTTTCACATGCCATTGACCAAATACAGGAGCCATATTCAAGAATAGGAACAACACACATTGTAAAGTAGGTTTTGAGGGCAGAAACGTGAGTTATGTCTGTAAATCTGTAAATTAGTCCAAGTGTTTTCATCGCTTTCGAAGTTATATAGTCTATGTGATGGTTGAAAGTCAGTTTGCTATCAAAAATGACACCAAGATCCTTGTGCTGTCGTACGAACGGAATAACCTGGTTGCATAACTTGTAGGATGGCACTGTGTTATTGGATTTTAGGGTAAACCTCATGACAACAGATTTATCCGGATTTAATTTGAGATTCCAGTCTTGACACCAGCGTTCAATGTGTTTGAGATTGTCTTGGATGTAGCATGTGTCCTGAGGTGAGGTAATGTTTCGGAATAATTTGCAGTCATCAGCATACAATAATACTGAACATTCGGAAGAAATATATTCGTGAATGTCATCCATGAAGAGAGAGAAACACAGGGGTCCCAGAGAACTTCCTTGGGGCACACCGGAAACTACAGGGAGCCACGACGAAGAGCAACCAGATACGATAACCTTTTGCTTTCTATTGTGCAAGTAAGTTGAAAGTAGTTTAAGAAGAGCTCCGTGAATATTGGATCTATTCGATAATTTGTGGATGAGTTGCGTGTGAGAGATAGAGTCAAAGGCTTTGGAAAAGTCTAAGTATACGACATCCATGTCTTGCTTGGCATTCAGGCAGTTAACTGCTTTGGTAAGCAAGCAAGCAAGGTTTGTATCACAGGAAGCATGAGGGAGAAAACCGTGTTGAGTGGGAGAGAGAAACGGAGAAACATGTGCAAGGATACGATTAGAAATGATTTTTTCAGCTAGCAGTGCAAGTGCAGGAAGTAAGGAAATCGGCCGATAGGAAGTGACATGAGTTTTGTTTCCGTGTTTGAGGATAGGGACTATATTTGCTTGCTTCCATGTACAAGGAAACACACCTTCGGAGAAGCATTTATTAAAGATTGTGCTTATTGGTTTGGATAAAATATGGGCTAAATGTTTCAGAAATATCGCAGGAATATCATTAGGAGTGGTAGCTTTGGAACTTGAAACAGATTTTAATAATTCTTGAACTTCATTGCAGTTAGTTGAGATTTGAAAGAGTGTGTAAGGAATAATGGACCTAACTTCCGGTAGTGTGGTAGCAGCATTCTTTGTAAAGTTACTATGGAAGTACGAGTTAAAAAGTGATGAACGCTCATCCTTTGTAGCAGACTTACCGTTCCAGGAGACTTGAAGGGGAATACGGTCATGTTGCCGGCGTGAGTTAATTAGCGTCCAGAATGTTTTAGGATTTTTAGCAGCACTTTCTGTTACACTTTGAATATAATTATTATAGTCCCTTTGAATTAAGTTTTTGCTATACTTCCTTAAGTAAGTAAAAGTGTTCAGTGTATGAACGTTCGGAATTTGTTTCCACAGGATCCACGCATTCTTTTTGTTCTTCAGCGTAAGCTTAGTCTCTTCAGTATACCACACAGGGAATCGGGATGTTCTTGTTTTCCTTAGGGGCACGTGATCTTTAATTACAGCCTGCACACAGTCCACGAGGAAATCCACTGCTTCTTCCGCGGGGAGCATTCGCTGGCATTCGCTACGAGACTCGGCGGCAAGCGGCCCGGCGTCAGCGCTTGTCTTTCCCGGCGAACAGGGTCCGCTACAGTCGGTTGAGTCGGCTATTAAAATTACAGTTTTCATACTGTGTACTAACCTTGACTACATAAGGTGTTGATAATGATGTCCCTCTGCTGCAACACATTCCTGGTATCTCCGAAGAAAATAGGCATTTACACGTGCAAGTTCGTCTACTGTAATTCTCCCGATTTCTCATACAATACTCTCTTTTAACTCACGGATGGTGTGCGGATTGTCTTTGTATACTTAATTTTTTAGATTTCCCCATAAATAAAAATCGCAGGCTGACAAATCGGGGAACCTAGAGGGTTTTTGAATCACCCGTTTCTTGTGAGAGGCGGATGATATGATCCACATTTTTATGTGACGTCACCAGTAGAAAATATGTCACTAATGTATTTATTTTTGTGAAGCAAAGCGTAATTTCTTTGTTATTATATGTAATAATGCACTTTGTTTGTAATGTATATCTTTTGTTTATTGTATTTTATGGCACATTATGGGTAATCTTATGTATCTTTGTTTGAGAGAGTGCACTATACGAATTTGTATTTCTAAACATGCATAGATGTCAGTTTTGTTGGTAGAATATTTTTGTAAATAGTGAGTGATTCATCTGTACTTGAATATGTGTTCTCGAAATAGTATAAAAGCGAGAATATCGCGTAAGAAATATCACACTTTTTCGCCACGGATCGACGAAGCTTTTAAAATTAAAAAGAACTCCTCGGTGTTGTGCATACATCTTGGTATGGTAGTTCGGGGCGCAAGCTAGGCCTATGTGATCATAGGTACGCCGATAGCCATGCATTGATGATATGCACAATACTCCAACCATTCTACGTTAAATAATAAAGCTAGCCTAAGGATTAATTTGGAAATAAAAGGCTAAAGAGCAAATATTGGCTCAGTTATCATTGCATATCTCTTGGTGTGGTAGTTCGGGGCACAAGCTAGGTCTATGTGATCATAGGCATGCCGATAGCCACGCATTGAGTTTATGCGTTTTAGTTGAGTCAATTCATCGACAAAGCGAAATCCTTGCCTTCGTCTCAAGTATATTTGCATTATAATTGCAATAAATAAAGAATAAAACCTTTCAGTTTATACATACTGCAGTAATGTGGTTTTATTTCTCTGTGCTGTGAATATTGTCTTTGCCTAACACTATCCCTAAAGGCCTGCACAAGACCTGGAGCAGACCCGTTCGCGAGACATCGCTCCTGAAATGCCATGCAACCTGCGCAACACCCTCGCTTGAGCAGCTTGTATGCCCACCTGCACAGATCGTTCCTGGCAGGCATTGTAGACCCGCCGGGTACCCGCAGTCTTACGATACCTAGTAGGTCTCAGTTCGTTCTTTCCATCAACTGCAGACCCCTCCCTCTGCATGACGTAGTTGCTTCGAGTAGAAACTGCACCTGGCCCACACCGTTCTGCAGTGTTGCCAACTGCAATAGATTTTCACTACTTAAAAAAGGGAACTCGAAGCTTCGTAAGCCACATCACCAATGAAATGAGATTTACGAATGTTGCTACCCCCCCCCCCCACACACACATTGAAATAGGTTTTCCGTGGCACAGGATCCATAAGTATATGTCGTAAACAACCAATATACGTATATATAGTGATATAGGACAGGACTGAAACATGTCACGTTCGACGCTGAGGTCGCGAGTCGAACAACACACTGTTCTACTGCGAACACCAGGGCCGTAGCCAGCCAGGGCCATTGCCGTTACCCTCGTTTGGGGGGTAGGGCCAAGTACTTGGATAAACGTGCCAACAAGAACAATCACAATAATAGTAATAAAGTAGCATGAAAGGCATTATAATCCTCATAAATCACGCAAAAAGGGGGTAGAAGTCGGTTCTCACGCGCATTTGTGTTGAAACAGAGGATTAGAAATATTTTTTTTCAACACGTCAATTTCACATTAGCTAATAATGGAAAACAAGCACACAAACTGTTTTTGAAAGAAAGAAAGTGCATGATAAATGCATTCCGAATGTACAGACATATGGCATGTAAAATTTCCATCTACAATATTTTCTTTTCACATGGAGCGACGTATTACATAATCAATTCATCCAACTCGTAACAAACCAACATTAATAGCAAATAATATCACGGGCAGCCATAGCATTCTCTGTTTTAAAACTTTTCTCACTTAGATCGTTCGGCGCTCAGGGCCGACTCCCGCTACCCCTTTGCTACGGCATTGAACTTGATGAGACTGGATAATATTTTATAATATATTTCTACTTTCATAAAATTTGAAATCAAGGGGTTGCAATTACCCCTCCATTCCCCCTCTGCAGGTGCCCTTGGCCGTCTGGAAGGAAAATGCAAGAAAAATATGAAAATTAATTCCATCTTGAGTACCCTTTAGCCCTGCTACTCTTAAATTCTGCTAGTCTGTTTTTTCTTGTACTTTAATGTTTGACCCCCACCCTGACCCTTCCGCTAGACTTAATTTCCGTCCAAGCTTGTGAGCAATGCACCCTACCCCCTCTGGTTGCGCCACTGCGTGCCTGGTTAAGGCACCATGCAATGAAAAGCAATTAGTTTTCAGTGAGGAGATTTTTGTTTGCTCGATCATTCATTTAAATAAATGAAGCTGTAATACTGCGTGCATTTCCTGGCAATAAGATAAAAACTGCTTACGCTGAACTGAAATCGCTAAGTATATAAATTCTCCTTGGAGGAGAGAGCTCCTCCTAGGACCTCGTAGGATTTACGACCTACGTAAGTAGGCAACACTGGCTGAAGCTGTCCACGTGGTGATGAAACACCTGGAGCGACACGCTGCCGGAGGGCTGTTTCCTTCCAGCAGGTTTTGCAGGCGCCCGGGTCTTGTTGAATGCCCAGTTACCTTGTAAGCGCAGAGCGCCTGGAAGACGAAGAACCCGGGTAAAGACGCAAGTCGACTCGTTGCCGTGGGCAGGCGAGCAGGTATACCTGTCCTCGCGGCAAGCGGGCAGTGGGTAGGTAAAATGCACATTATGCTGGCCTCTGACCCTGTACCTGAGAGGAGTCTGTGTACTTCACCGAGTCTCATCGTTCACCGCGGAGTATTATTAAGTTAATATTAATAGTATAATAATACGACGCGTCAAGAAACAAGAACGTATCACGGTGGATAGATTTCCGAGGAGACTATTCTCACATTTGTCCTATCTCATAGAGTTTTTCCTCAGTAAGTACACGTGGGTTTTTCTTTCCACTTTTATTCAGAACTGACCCTGTTACTCTAAACTTTTTACGAGGTTTAATATAGTGGTCCTATGTGGAAAGGGAACTCCAGGAAATTTCGTTGCAAAATGTTGTCGCACTTCTCCACAATTCCTCTTTCCGAAGTAACACTCGACAAGATAAATCCTTTGTTGTAATGTAAACTTTTGTGCTGCCATATTAAGCCACAATCTTCAACACACGGACACGACACAACACAACTTCCGAGGGAGGATTATCCTGGCGTCAGTGTGCAACGTCAACAGAAAGGGAAAGAGAGCGAAGGCAGGGAGACCGAAAGAAACAGACTGTAGCGTCCGACTGTCGCGGACCCCATTCACCGGGAAAGACAATCTCTGACGCCGGGCCACTTGCCGCCGAGCCTCGTAGCGAATGTCAGAGAATGCTCTGTAGTAGTGACGTAGCCATAAAGGGGCAGCCGTTTCCCAGTCAGACAAACGGTCTGCCCCACCAACGTACGTTAATGAAATGCCGAATAAAGGCTCAATCACACGGAACTGGATATCCCGTAATTTGGCAATGAACTGGCTACCTGACCGGAAGTGATGTCTGCCTGGCTGACTGCTTGACTGATTTTGAGGAATAGGACACGTTCTAATTGCTAATGGCTTTCTCTCGACTGGATTCTGTGGAACAGCCAATCAGAGTAAAGTTTGGCCATGTGAAGATAATCTGTGAGTTTGCAAAGGTGATGTTTTTGTCTGTGGTTTCAGAGTGTTGGCTGTTGTTTATCTCGATAAAAGAAAAGTATAAAGATGACGTGCAGTGCATTCGTGTTCAGTTCATTAATATTTAGGTATTTGTGCAAAGCTATGAGATGTGTACATGACAAATATGATTAGCCGGAAATGAAAATCCTTATTATTGCAAGTGTATTAAATGATTGATTTATTTTATTTGTGAATGAATCCTGCGAATTAAAAAGCTTGTTCTATACGCATTGATTACCTTATTTTCTTGGAGCCAATTTCTAGTCCGTACTTTTCTTTTTTAATTTTTAATAAAAGCACAAAGCAGTAATTCTCCTACAACATTCTTTAAATTTCTCGTCCATCTTTACAGATTGTCTGCTCGGCGCAATGTCTTGTGGGAACAAAAGTATACCGACAAGTACGGTGACAAGTATCGTGTGAAGCGAAAACTAGCAAATGGGTAGCCAGTCCAGCGCCAACTAGGGGATTCCTACTGGAAATCCAGTCCCGTGTGATTCGGGCTTAATACGTAATTTGCTAAGAGTATGACGAATTTTTATCTTTTCTAAGTGGTGTCAATGATTGATTGATTGAATTCAAAATGCTGGGTGCTTCAGCACTTACGCTACTTTGCACCCGTCACATGACACGGGGCCAGTCCCTTACCTTATCTAAAAGATAACTAACAATACGATTTTAATGTTGGACACTAAAATATTCTGACTTCAGTTAAAAGCTGAGGCTGTAAAGGGGCACTCAGCACAAGAAAGGACAAAGTGGTGTGTTCTACATGTTATCACTTTCCTGTTGATAATACCAAATTCACTCACAAAGAATAATTTAGTTTTATTATACATGTGACTCTGAGTGAAGAATTTGAATTCAACACAGGGGTGAAACAAGGGGATGGCCTTATTATTTATTTAATGTAACATTGCACAAAGTAATAAATGTAGTTGACCAGAAGGGTACAATATTTGGAAAGTCCAGTCAAATCTGTACATATGGATATGCAGATGATATTACAATCATTTCCAGAACAATAAGTACACCTAAACAAATTTATGAGCAAATGGAAAGAGAAGCAATAAAAATGGGGCTTACTGTAAATGAAAAGAAGACTAAGTACATGAGAATGTCTATCTCTGAGATCAGAAGAGCACCTCAAGATCTGACAATGGGACTGTTCATTGCCAAACTTTTCCGCTAGAGGCGCTACCCCTGTTGTGTCCCTAAAGAATTTCGTCCGTCATCTGGTTGCCCTACGCTTTACATTGAATCGCGATAGGATGGCTATTCAAACGTTATTTTCAACGAAGGTAAGAATTTCTCGTATAAATCGATAACAAAAATGTGCTTAGCAAACCTTTAAGATTATGTAGCAAGTAAATAAGTTTCGAAAATTATATTCTCCTGAACCTAAGAATTAATATATTAAAGCTCAACGGCAGGGTAGCTCAGACGGGCTAACTATAATATGTTTATCCACAAATAACATGAAACTTGACGCTACCTCTTCTCCAGGTAGCTCATGTTAAAATTGGCTACCAGTTTGAACAAACCAATTCACACATAATGTCATGTCTATAATTTCCTCATGGCAATTTTTAAGTGGAAACGAATTCAGCAAAAATCGAGAAACGCTGAAAGGGAAGAATGATGAACATTTAAATTGGTGTTTTGTCAAATTGTGTAAATACTTTATTTTGAACAAGCAATCGTTTAGTTACGAAGTTGTTTTTTTGTTGTTGTTGAAAGTAGGAACAGGAAAGCGAAAAGGAGCCAGTTGAACGAGACCCCGGTTGCCAAGAAACTTCAGCCTTTTTCCAAAGCGGGACGTAGCTAGGTTGATCAGTTTGGGGGAGGGGGGGGGAGCAAACGTAAGATTTTTTTCTATCAAACTATTATAAATTAAAAACTATTTATACACCATATAGGCCTATGCTGTATACATACATTATATATGTATGTGTGTGTGTGTGTGTGTATATATATATATATATAGTCTTGGAAAGAAAAGGATCAAGGACCTCCTCGGTGGCGCATGGTAGCATCGTCGCTTTGTAATCAAGGGGTTCCGGGTTCGATACCCGGTGGATGCTCATAGTGGTTCGGATTCCACTTTACACTATAGAACCAGTACCGATTAGCCTTACTGTGTATAAAGTGGACTTAAAACACC